>NC_133325.1:470810729-471410729 GCF_042186555.1 Aquarana catesbeiana
CTCTCCCGGGAGAATTCATGGAAAGAATGTGATAGTCATGCCAAGTATCGACAACCGGCGGCTGGAATGGAGATCGGGGGGGAGATGGTGAGCAGGCAGATTGCCCTGCTCATTACAGGCTGCCACCGGCAGAGCAGCATGTAAGTACAGAGGGGGAGGGGGGGCGCTGTGACACAAGTCCATATCATAAATTGTCTTCTATGTGCCTTCATCACACCACAACTCTGCATTATTGTCCGCAGTCTGTGCCCATCTCCTGTGCCATGTCCGCCGCAGTCTGTGCCCATCTCCTGTGCCATGTCCGTCGCAGTCTGTGCCCATCTCCTGTGCCATGTCTGCCGCAGTCTGTGCCCATCTCCTGTGCCATGTCCGCCGCAGTCTGTGCCCATCTCCTGTGCCATGTCCGCCGCAGTCTGTGCCCATCTCCTGTGCCATGTCCGCCGCAGTCTGTGCCCATCTCCTGTGCCATGTCCGCCGCAGTCTGTGACCATCTCCTGTACCATGTCCGCAGTCTCTGACCATCTCCTGTAGCATGTCTGCAGTCTCTGACCATCTCCTGTAGCATGTCCGCAGTCTCTGACCATCTCCTGTAGCATGTCTGCAGTCTCTGACCATCTCCTGTAGCATGTCTGCAGTCTCTGACCATCTCCTGTAGCATGTCCGCAGTCTCTGATCATCTCCTGTAGCATGTCTGCAGTCTCTGATTATCTCCTGTAGCATGTCTGCAGTCTCTGATCATCTCCTGTAGCATGTCCGCAGGCTCTGACCATCTCCTTTAGTATTTTGGAAGAGAGCCTGGAGCTCCTCTGCTGTCTCTTTTTTTCTTAAGAACAGATAGAATAAAAAAAAGGAGTTCTCCTGACTACTTGAATTTTTTTTTTGATGAAATCCATGAGCACTTGCGGACTTGCGCTGTAATTGTGATGCATCGTGATGCATCACAGAATCGAATCGAATCGTTGACTTGATAATCGTAATCGAATCGTGAGGCCAGTGAAGATGCGCACCTCTAATATATATATATATATATATATATATATATATATATATATATATATTTTTTTTTATCAATTTACAAAATGCAAAGTAAGTAAACAGTAGAAAAATCTAAATCAAAATAATATTTAGTGTGACTACCCTTTGGCTTTAAACGAGAGCCAGTTCTTACACTTGCACACTTTGTACACTTGCACACATTTTGTAGGGATTTTGTAGGATTAGAGTCAGGTGCATGGTTAACTAATTATACCAAGCAGGTGCTAATGATTATCAATGTTATATGTAGGCTAAAACACAGTCATTAACTGAAACAGATACAGCTGTGTAGGAGGCATCAATCTGGGTGAGGAACAGCCAAACTCTGCTACTAAATTGAGGTTGTGGAATACAGTTTCATGTCACAGGTCATACACCATTGAAAGACAGCAACAAGACACAAGGTATTTATACTGCTTCAGAAGGGTCTCTCCCAGGCAAAGATATCAAAGCAGACTGGGGTTTCAAGATGTGCTCTTTTGAAGAAGCACAAAGAAACAATGAGAACTGTAAACGCAGTGGTTGGCCAAGGAAACTTAGTGCAGCAGATGAAAGACATATTATGTTTACTTCCTATCGACATCAGAAGATATCCAGAAGTGTCATCAGCACAGAACTGGTGGAAACCAGTGAGACCCAGGCACACCCATCTACTGTCTGGAGAAGTCTGGCCAGAAGTGGTCTTCATGAAACAATTTCGACCCAAAAGCCATACCTCTGACATGGAAACATGGCTGCTCACTGATTGGTTGCTAGAGGTTACAGCACATCATCTCCTCACTGCAGGGGGGCATTATATACATATGAATGCCGTTTTTATTTACATATCAATACCGCCGGCCGCAGCTATTTACTTATGATTGCCGCCGCTATTTACATAGGAATGGCGGTTATTTACATGTAAATACAGGGTCTGCAGGTGAGTCGTCTGTACACAACAATAGGGCAGAGCTGGGCAGCATTAGTACCAGCACTTCACACTGAGATATGGGGACACAAAAACGGGACTAAAACTCCAAGGGACAAGGGAATTTAAACTGGGATAGTTGGCAAGTATGAGGCAGCTGCTTTGGGCCCCACAACAATGACAGGGCCCAGGGCAGCTTCCCCTTTTGCCCTGCCTTAAAGACGGCCCTGCACCCGGCCACCGATGCTGGTGCTATAAAGTGAAAACTGCCTTGCTGCACATTAAGATGCTTTTCTGCCCACTTAATTCACTAAATCTTGGATGTTTAGTCCCATAGTGTCACCTGAGGTTGAACTCCTTGTTCATAGCAACACCTGCATGGAAAATTAGGTATATTGGCTTGCCGAGGTGTTCTTTGAAAGGATTATTCTGCCCAAATGTCTTGGAACACTCAGCATTCAGTATTCACCTTTCTGTGATTTTTTGGTATTGTGATTTGCTGAAGAAAAAAGAATATAACTATAATATAACTATTATTACAATGATTTGACTCATAGCTAGAATTTTACTAATTGTCTCTAGTAATAGCATGGTACGTGTTTTTGGATTATACTGATCCTGGCTTGTACCAGGTGGCTGAGGATGATATGATCGTGACTGTCACTGCACCTCTGGACCCCTTTATATTACACAGCCCCGCACATCTGGTTCCTTTTACATTACACAATTTCCTGCACCTCTGGACCCCTTTACATTACACAGCCCCCGCACCTCTGGACCCCTTTACATTGCAAAGCCCCCGCACCTCTGGACCCCTTTACATTACACATACCCCTGCACCTCTGGACCCCTTTACATTACACAGACCCGCACCTCTGGTTCCCTTTACATTACACATCCCCCTGCACCTCTGGACCCCTTTACATTGCACAGCCCCCGCACCTCTGGACCCCTTTACATTGCACAGCCCTCGCACCTCTGGACCCCTTTACACATACCCCTGCACCTCTGGACCCATTTACATTACACAGCCCCCGCAACTCTGGTTCCCTTTACATTACACAGCCCCCTGCACCTCTTGACTCCTTTACATTACACAGTCCTGCACCTCTGAACCCCTTTGCATTACACAGCTCCAGTACCTCTGGACCCCTTTACATTACACAGCCCCCCTGCATATTACACAGCCCCCTGCACATTACACAGTCCCCCGCCCACCCCCCTGCATATTACACAGCCCTCCCCGCATATTACACAGCCCCCCTGCACACATCCCCTGCATATTACACAGTCTCCCACAGCTCTGCCCTTTCCTACTTTGTCCAATAAAGAGAGGGAGACAAAGCAGAGCGGAGCAGGGAGCAGAAAGCTGAATCAGAACATGGGACAGACACACAGCAGAGCTAATAAGACAGGGGGAGCTTCCGGAGTTAATTTTTCATATAAACAAGCTGGTGATTGGTTGCTAGGAACACCTAGCAACCAGTCACCTGGAAAGTTAACTCCAGGAGCTCCTGCTGTCTTATCAGTGCTGCTGTCTGTCTCTCCTGTGTTCTCATTCACCTTCTTGCTCCCTGCTCTGCTCTTACTTAAAATGTCCACGGGCTGGGTGCACGTGAATTTATCACATGCACTGACGGGCCGGATATTAAGCGGCATTGTGCTGGACATTTAGTGGCATCAGGCCGGGTGTGGCCCAAGGGCCGTAGGTTGCCGACCCCTGTCAAAGAGATATAATAAAACGCTTGATAGTTTATTTAACAGACCATAATGGAACAAATAGGATACAGTATCTCACAAAAGTGAGTGTACCCCTCACATTTTTGTAAATATTTTATTCTAACTTTATTCTTTTCATGTGACAACACTGAAGAAAGGACAATTTGCTACAATGTAAAGTAGTGAGTGTACAGCTTGTATAACATTGTAAATTTACTGTCCCCTCAAAATAACTCAATACACAGCCATTAATGTTTAAACCGCTGGCATCAAAAGTCAGTAGACCCCTAAGTGAAAATGTCCAAATTGGGCCCAATTAGCTATTTTCCCTCCCTCAGGTGTGAACGGGAAGCAAGTATGTTAAATTTGGTGTTATTGCTCTCACTCTCTCATACTGGTCACTGGAAGTTCAGCATGGTACCTTATGGCAAAGAACTAAAAAAAGAATTGTTGCTCTACATAAAGATGGCATAGGCTATAAGAAGATTGCCAAGACCCTGAAACTATGCTGCACCATACAGTGGTTTAACAGAACAGGTTCTACTCAGAACAGGCCTCGTCATGGTCGACCAAAGAAGTTGAGTGCACATGCTCAGCGTCATATCCAGAGGTTGTCTTTGGGAAATAGACCTATGAGTGCTGCCAGCATTGCTGCAAAGGTTGAAGGGGTGGGGGGTTCAGCCTGTCAGGTGTTCAGACCATATGCTGCACGCTGCATCAAATTGGTCTGCATGGCTGTCATTACAGAAGGAAGCCTCTTCTAAAGATGATGCACAAGAAAGTCCACAAACAGTGTGCTGAAGACAAGTAGACTAAGGACATGGATTACTGGAACCATAAAGTACAAAAACACTACTTATTAACTCCATCCTCTACTTTTTTTTAATCCATTTTTGTCAATAATATTTTACCATTGAGTTTTAAGCTACACTGGTTCCCAAGTTGTAAGAGCAAATTTTAGTAATCATAATGTTAATTAGGGATGAGCCAAACACCTCCCCCATTTTAGTTCGCGGCAGAACATGCGAACAGACAAAAAATTTGTGCGAACACCATTAAAGTCTATGGGACTCGAACGTGAAAAATCAAAAGTGCTAATTTTAAAAGCTAATATGCAAGTTATTGTCATAAAGAGTGTTTGGGGACCCGGGTCCTGCCCCAGGGGACATGTATCAATGCAAAAAAAGTTTTAAAAACGGCTGTTTTTTCAGGAGCAGTGATTTTAATAATGCTTAAAGTGAAACAATAAAAGTGAAATATTCCTTTAAATATCGTGCCTGGGGGGTGACTATAGTATGCCTGTAAAGTGGCGCATTTTTCCCGTGTTTAGAACAGTCCCTGCACAAAATGACATTTATAAACGAATAAAAGTCATTTAAAACTGCTTGCGGCTGTAATATAATGTTGCCCCCCCCCCCCCCCAGCCCAGTACCAGGCCCTTTGGGTCTGGTATGGATATTAAGGGAAACCCCGCACCCAAATTTAAAAAAAAAAAGGCGTGGGGCCCCCAGGCCCTATATACTCTGAACATCAGCAGTATACAGGCGGTCCCCGGGTTACAAACAAGATAGGGACTGGAGGTTTGTTCTTCAGTTGAATCTGTTTGTAATTTGGAACAGGTACATTTTGTAAGTGTAGCTCCAGCCAAAATATCTATTTTTAAGCGTTTTGGATAACATAGGGAAGGGTTATCATCACCCCTGTAACATTTGTTTTGCTGTCTGTGCCAGTGTTGCCATCCTACCAGATTGAAATTTACTGGCACGACACTCAAAATTTACTGGCACAGCCACGTTTTTACTGGCATTTCCAAAAATTACAGTTTTAAGTGCAAATTTTAGTATTTAGGCTACAAACAAGTACAATATGCAATTAGCAATATGATTTAAGGTAGATATTAGGGCAAAAAACATATTTATTTTTTTATTTTTTATATAGTAAGTAAGTAGCTCAGGGACAGGACTCAGGAGGGCAAGAAATTAGAATAGGAAGGCACACACACACATTAAATTCTCACAGTGACGATGACAGAAGTATGCAGCAGCACAGATGATGCTGACTTCTCACTGGCACGACATGTCCCCATCCTGAGTCACAGTGACAGTCTCTTTCCAAGCCAGGTGGTCCCTTCAGTCCATTCCAGTCTAAACAGCACTGACAGTCCCACTCCTGACCTCCCCTGCTTCTTTCCTGCAGACCCACACACAAGGCTCTGGCCGCTCTGCTTGGCTCCCTTGCACCATGACATCACACGACACACTCGGGCACCGCCTCCACCAGAGCTGCCCGAACACATTGTAGCAGGCACTTGGATGGTCTCGGCCGGCTCTGGACCGGGCCGAACATCACAACCATATTTTTTACTGGCAACTTTTTCCTTTTACTGGCATTTACTGGCAGGAGAAAATTGCCTGTTTTTTACTGGCTGCCAGTAAAAATACTGACGGTTGGCAACACTGGTCTGTGCCCCTGTTCAGAAGATTTCACCTCACTTTCTGTACCAATGACAATTGGATTTAGAAAATTTGGGGTTATTAGGGAAACAAGGATTGGTGATAAAGCATCAGTGGAGACTAGGGATGAGCTTCGAGTTCGAGTCGAACCCTTCAGGTCTGGTATGGATATTAAGATGGATATGAAGGGGAACCCCGCGCCAAAAAAAAAAAAAAAAAAGGCATGGGGGTCAAAATCCATACCAGACCCCATTTTTAACACTTTTTTTGTGAAATGGTAGGGGTACTTTTGTACCCCCTTACCATTTCACATGGGGAGCCGGGATCTGGGGGTCCCCTTGTTTAAGGGGGCTTCCAGATTTCGATAAGCCCGCCACCTGCAGACCCCCACAACCACCGGGCAAGGGTTGTGGGGAAGACGCCCTTGTCCCCATCAACATGGGGACAAGGTGCTTTGGGGGGGACCCCAAAGCACCCTCCCAGTACGGTTCAGGAGGGGGGGCGCTCTCTCGTTCCCCCCTCTTTTCCTGCGGCCTGCCAGGTTGCGTGCTCAGATAAGGGACTGGTATGGATTTTGAGGCGGACCCCACGCCATTTTTTTAAAAATTTTGGCACAGGGTTACCCTCAATATCCATACCAGACCTGAAGGGCCTGGTATGGAATTTAGGGGGACCCCCACGCCATTTTTTTTTTCAAATTTTGGTTCGGGGTTCCCCTGTGGGGAAATCCCATGCTGTTTTTTTCAATGAACTTTTATGTGTATTGTCGGGCCGACAATTCATTAATAGCTGCGAGTAGTTTTAAATGACTTTTTTTCCTTTGAAATGTCATTTTGCTGTCAGACTGTTCTAAACAAGGGAAACATGCGCCCCTTTACAGGCATACTATAGACACCCCCCAGGTACGAAATTTAAAGGAATATTACACTTTTATTGTTTCACTTTAAGCATTATTAAAATCACTGCTCCTGAAAAAACGAACGTTTTTAAAACTTTTTTTTGCATTGATCCATGTCCCCTGGGGCAGGACCCAGGTCCCCAAACACTTTTTATGACAATAACTTGCATATAAGCCTTTAAAATTAGCACTTTTGATTATTCATGTTCGAGTCCCATAGACTTTAACAGTGTTCGCGTGTTCGAACAAATTTTTTGCCTGTTCGCATGTTCTGGTGCAAACCGAACAGGGGGGGTGTTCGGCTCATCCCTAGTGGAGACACCTTTTTCCCATATTAACTCTTACAGAAGAGAATTTCCCTTCCTAGAGATAGATTTCCTCTCACTTCCTGTTGTCTCCCTCCGTTTCTAAGTAGGAGTCGTTTGAAAGTCGGATGTTTGAAAATAGGGGACTGCCTGTATATACTATACGGCCTGCCCTATACACGGAAAAATTGGATGCGGAAAATTGGGCATTAGGTGTTGGTGGTACCAGAAGACTGTAAGCCCTCAAAGTTACTCTTAGTGGGCACTGGAACAGGCCCTGCTGTGAAATATTATATCAAGATTTGAAATTACGCGCCCCTGTTAAACAGGGGCATAAACATTGGGCCTTAGGCGGTGGTGGTGGTGGTGGAACAACATTGTAAAGCCTAACAGATACTTTTGTTGAGCACAGGAACAGGCCCTGCTGTGAAATATTAGATCAAAAATTGTAAGTAAGCGCGCCTGTTAAACATGGGCATAAAAATTGGGCCTTAGGCGGTGGTGGTGGTGGTGGTGAGGCACAACACTGTAAAGCCTCATAGATACTTTTGTTGAGCGCAGGAACAGGCCTTGCTGTGAACTATTAGATCAAAAATTGTAATTACGCGCCCCTGTTAAACAGGGGCATAAAAATTGATCCTAATACCATGTACACACGGGCAGACTTTTCGTCATGAAAGGTCCGACGGTCTTTCCGACGGACTTTCGACGGACTTTTGCCGGACTTCCGACAGACTTTTGAATGAACGGACTTGGCCACACACGATCACACCAAAGTCCGACGGATTCGTACATGATGACGTACGACCGGACTAAAATAGAGTAGATAAAGTAGATAGCCAGTAGCCAATAGCTGCCCTAGTGTCAGTTTTCATCCGTTGGACTAGCATACAGACAAACGGATTTTTCAACCGGACTTGAATCCGTCGGAAAGATTTGAAACATGTTTCAAATCTAAACTCTGTCTGATTTTCAACCGTAAAGGTCCGTCGGAAGTCTGATGAAGCCCACACACAGTCGGATTGTTCCACAGATTCGTTCCGGTGGACGAGTTTGGTCGAAAAGTCCGCCTGTGTGAACACGGCATTAGGCAGTGGTGGTGGTGGTGGCACAACACTGTAAAGCCTCAGAGATATTTTTGCTGAGCACAGGAACAAGCCCTGCTGTGAAATATTAGATCAAAAATTGTAAATACGCGACCCTGTTAAACAGGGGCAGAAAAATTGGGCCTTAGGCAGTGGTGGTGGTGGCACAACACTGTAAAACCTCACAGATACTTTTGTTGAGCGCAGGAACAGGCCCTGCTGTGAAATATTGGATCAAAAATTGTAATTATGTGCCCCTATTAAACAGGGGCATAAAAATTGGGCCTTAGGCTGTGGTGGTGGTGGCACAACACTGTAAAGCCTCACAGATACTTTTGTTGAGCGCAGGAACAGGCCCTGCTGTGAAATATTAGATCAAAAATTGTAAATACATGCCCCTGTTAAACAGGGGCAGAAAAATTGGGCCTTAGGCAGTGGTGGTGGTGCCCTGAACCGAAAATATTCCTAGAAGCTATCATCATGAAGATTGAGGAGGAATAGGATAGTCACTCAGCATAATAGGATAGTCACTCAGCATAGGCAGTCTTCAAGGGATCCCACATCCATAGAAAAATCAATCGGTTACATCAGCATCAGGTGCTTGGTAGCTGGTGATCCAAGAAAGAATGCTGGATGCAGGACAGGCTAGTAGCTCAATTGCAATTTGAGCAGGCTCTGGCCAGTGGTCCATCCTCAAGACCCAGTAATCCAGTGGATGTTCTGGTGGAAAGGTCTCCAAGTCTGATCTTGCCCCTAGATATACCTGCACCATGTAATTCAGACGCTGGCGATGGTTGCTGGAACCAATCATTCCTGGGCGCTGAGGACTGAAGAATTGTCTGAAGGCATTGGTCAGCCAGCCACCTTCTCCGCTGCTCTTTCTGTGACTGAACGAAGCCTCAGCAACACGTTGTCCAGCACCAGGGAATTGTAACGTCCAAGGCTCTGGAAATGCATTGCACAAATCTTTCTGCAAGGCCTCCCAAGATGTTTCATCCTCTGTTCCCTCTGCGAAGGATGGATAAGTTCTGCAACCTTACCCTTGTAATGTGGATCAAGAAGGGTTGCCAGCCAGTAATGATCCCTCTCCTTGATACCACGAATCCTAGGGTCCTTTCGCAGGCTTTGCAGGATCAGGGAGGCCATGCAGCGTAAGTTTGCAGATCCCTTGAAGACGGCTGCTGATGCTGAGTGTTATCCTCCACCTCCATGCTGACACAATACTCCTCCTCCTCTTCTTCTTCCTGTGTGATCGGCGGGCCTGCAGGAATACTAGTATCTGGATAAAAGGGGCCTTGAGAGGTAAGGAAGTCCTCCTCTTCCTCCCACTGTTCTGCCTCAAAGAGGGACAGTATCACTGATGCATGCACTGTCACTGCTCACCATCCTTGTGGCCTCCTCAAATGGTGACAGGACAGTGCATGCATCCTTGATCAGTAGTCACTGGCGTCGCGAAAAAAAGCCAAGCTCCCCTGACCCTGTCCTGGTGCCATACTCACACAGGTACTCATTGATGGCCCTCTGCTGCGTGAGCAGCATTTCCAAGGTTGGGTTCCACCTGGTGGGCATATCACAAATGAGGCGGTTCTTGGGCAGGTTGCATTCTCTTTGAATGTCAGCCAGCTGAGCACTGGCATTATATGACCGACAGAAATGACAACAGACTTTCCTGGCCTGCCTCAGGAGATACTGTAAGCCAGGGTATCTGCTCAAGAACCACTGCACCACCAAATTCAGGACGTGAGCCAAACAGGGAACATGAGTCAAGTGTCCCTGTCGGAGGGCGGAGAGGAGGTTGATGCCATTGTCGCATACAACCATTCCTGACTGAAGCTGGCGTGATGTCAACCACCTCTGAGCCTGCCCCTGCAGAGCTGACAGAATCTCTGCTCCAGTGTGGCTCCTGACCCCTAAGCAGACCAACTCAAGCACCGCATGGCATCTTTTTGCTTGCATAGCCCCTTGAATGCCTAGGGAGAACCACTCGTTCAGAGGAGAAATCTGCAGAGGAAGAGGCCATAGAGGAGGAAGAAGAAGAGGAGGGGGTGGAGGAGAGAGCTGTGGCAGAATCACCACTAGCATTTTGGAGGCGTGGTGGTGGAACAAGCTCCAACAATACTGAACCCTGTCCTGCATCCTTCACAGCTGCCAGCAGAGTTACTCAGTGTGCCATGAAAGAAAGGTAACGTCCCTGTTCATGCCTGCTGGACCATGAGTCATCAGTAATATGCACCTTGCTGCTGACCGCCCTGTCCAACGAGGCCACGATATTGCCTTCCACATGCTGGTAGAGATCCGGAAATGGCGTTTGGGAACCTGCCACTGAGGTACCGCACAAAAGGGGGCAGAGTCTACCAGCTGAAAAGGCAGCAGTTGCAGTGCAAGCAATTTGGCCAAGCTAACACTCAGACGCTGGGACCGAAATTAGCAACTGGTGTAGGGAAATTTGCCTGCTAAAATCCGATGTTGGTGTACCGCTAGAAGATTGGCCGCAAGTACTTGGGACACCTATTTTTATACCTTCATTCCTCTCAGTGCAGGTTTCTGAGAGGACTGGAGATATAGTGGGGTTGGAGATCCCAGCTGATGAGGAGCAAGGAGCAGTCCGCCTTGTTCTTTGATGTGGGTCTTTTAAGTGCTGTTGCCAACGTACTGCATGGTAGGTCTTTATATGTCTGGTCAAGCATGTGGTGCCCAAGCCGTTTTGGCCACGCTTGATATGCTTCAGACATATGTTGCAAACAGCAACAGTGCGATCTGCTGCACACATGTCAAAAAAGGCCCACACCAAAGAACTTTTCAAAATATGTGGGGAGTCAGCAGCACCCTGCACCTGCTTAGCTCTCCAGTGTGATGCAATAAGGTGGTTGCCCTTAAGCTTCCCCCTGGAGGGCATCTTGCCTTGTTGGAGATGTGCCTCCTCCTCTCTTCTATCAGGCACCCAAGTAGAGTCAGTGACCTCATCATGCCCTCCCTCCTCATCACTGGAGCAAACTTGGCAGTAGGCTGCAGCTCGGGGAACATGACTGCCAGTTTCTTGACCTTCTTGGGCACCCCCTCTCTCTAGGCTCACGTTACTCCCTTCCTCAACCTGGGTACCTTCATCAGAGCCTTCAAATTGCTGCACATCCTCCTGCAGCATGTACCCTACACTGTGGTCGAATAGTTCAGGGGACTCCTCCGTGCATGATGGTGAGGCTAGGGAAGGAGTGACTGTTGACATGGAGCCAATGGAATAGGTCACTTTGGCAGCTGCATTGGTAGGCAAACTACTCTGAGCCTGGGTGACAGAGGATGAGGAGGATGAGGAAGGCTTTGTTATCCATTCCACCAACTCTTCTGCATGTTGTGACTCAATAACATGGCCAGCTGCCAAAAAAAAAGCACACACGTGCCCCACGGCCATGTGCTGAGGATGCACCGTGTCCACGACCAGCACTGTCGACTGTAGACACAGAGCCTGCTTGCCCTCTTTTGGTGGCCTGTGAGCACCTGCCTTTCCTTGGTGGCCTTCCGGACATTCTGTAAATTTTGTTTAGCAAAACCACACTACACTGTATTGTGTACTGTGTACACCACCAGAAAAGTAGCAAGTGCACTAGGGGTGCACGGTACTGTGTACACCAACAGAAGTGTAATAACAACTATGGGTGTACTGTATGTATTGTGTTCTGTGTACAGCACCAGAAAAGTAGTAGCAACTGCACTAGGGGTGCACGGTACTGTGTACACCAACAGAAGTGTAATAACAACTATGGGTGTACTGCATTGTGTATACCACCATAAAAGTAGTAGCAACTGCACTAGGGGTGCACGGTACTGTGTACACCAACAGAAGTGTAATAACAACTATGGGTGTACTGTATGTATTGTGTACTGTGTACACCACCAGAAAAGTAGTAGCAAGTGCACTAGTGGTGCAGGGTACTGTGTACACCAACATAAGTGTAATAACAACTATGGGTGCACTGTATGTATTGTGTACACCACCCAAAAAGTAGCAGAAACTGCACTAGGGGTGCACGGTACTGTGTACACCAACAGAAGTGTAATAACAACTATGGGTATACTGTATGTATTGTGTACTGTGTACACCACCAGAAAAGTAGTAGCAACTGCACTAGGGGTGCCACGGTACTGTGTACAACAACAGAAGTTTAATAACAACTATGGGTGCACTGTATGTATTGTGTACTGTGTACACCACCAGAAAAGTAGTAGCACTATCAACTGCACTACGGGTGCACGGTACTGTGTACACCAACAGAATTGTAATAACAACTATGGGTGTACTGTATGTATTGTGTACTGTGTACACCACCAGAAAAGTAGTAGCAACTGCACTAGGGGTGCACGGTACTGTGTACACCAACAGAAGTGTAATAACAACTATGGGTGTACTGCATTGTGTACACCACCAGAAAAGTAGTAGCAACTGCACTAGGGGTGCACAGTACAGTGTACACTAACAGAAGTGTAATAACAACTATGGGTGTACTGCATTGTGTACACCACCAGAAAAGTAGAAGCAACTGCACTAGGGTTGAACGGTATTGTGTACACCACCAGACGTCTAATAACAACTATGGGTGCACTGTATGTATTGTGTACTGTGTACACCACCAGAAAAGTAGTAGCAACTGCGCTAGGGGTGCACGGTACTGTGTACCGTGCACCAACAGAAGTGTAATAACAACTATGGGTGTACTGTGTACACCACCAGAAAAGTAGTAGCAACTGCACTATGGGTGCACAGTACTGTGTACACTGCTTGAAGTATATTAGAAAAAGTACACCAGGAACGGCCTTGTCAGATATGGGTACTCACCGAGGCCGAGATGCTGAGAGCAGTAACCTATTGCGACTAAGCGCACTCCACTGCTGGAGATGGTACAGGGGGTGAAGGGCACAAAGAGGCACAAATCACCAGCAGGCAGGGCAGGTCACAGGGAAGGAGACAGATGTGCAGGACTGGGAGATGCTGAAGCTCAGGGAGGTAGATGAGCTAGTCCAACAACAGGCCGGGGGTCGAACACCGATGACTGCCAAGAGTCTCTTAGATAGGCAAAACAGTCTTGTGCTGGAGACTGATAGCAGGTCGATAAACAGACTGATGATTAAAAGCTGAAGACTGATAGGAAGTCCGTAAAACAGGCCAAGGGTCAAATATAAGTAACTGGAGGCAAAGTCTATGAGCAAGCCAGGGGTCAAGCACTTTAGACAAGTAGCAGAGTCTGGGAGCAGGCCGAGGGTCAATCACTGGAGACAGGAAGCAATATCCGTAGATAGGCTGAGGGTCAAACACAGGAGGCAAATAGCGAGGTCCGAGAGGCAAGCCGTAGGTCAGATGCAGGACGAGATCAGTGTAAGTCGAGGTCAATCCGGGTCACAATGGGTAATCAAGAATCAGGATACAAGCAGGAAACACTCAGGAAGCTGAAAGACAAACCAGCAATTTGGCCATGGCAGAGTGGCTTTTATAGGCAGTGGGAGGCTCAGGTTGTGCGTGCGCTATTGCGCACGAGCGTTCGCTGTTCCGCCGAATTGCACATTCGCTGTTTCACTGAATTGTGAATGCGCATTAGCCGTTCCATTGTATTGTGCCCAGGGATGCGCCGGGGTGCTGCTTTACCGCGCATGTGCATAGGAAAGTGGCGGTATTGGCGAGGCTGGTACTTGCTTCTTTCCTGACAGGCCTGCAGTCAGATATAGCTAAACTGGATACAGTGGATATATATATATATATATATATATATATATATATATATATATATATATATATATACGAGACTGTCTGTATATATATATTAAATACACTGCACTGCAGATAACTGAATAACCTGCCTGCCTTAAGTATATTAGAAAAAGTACACCAGGAACGGCCTGAAGTCAGATATAGCTAAACTGGATACAGTGGATATATATATATATATATATATATATATATATATATATATATATATATTCGAGACTGTCTGTGTATATATATATATATATATGTAGCACTGACCCCGAAGGAACTGCTGATTTATTTGAGCCTGTACTCTGCTTTATTACCCCTTTAATTTATCTCAGACCCCCTGACACAGCTGTGATGTAATAGGTGCAGTCAAGACAAAACCTTAACGGCAAGTTCACAATACACAATGTAATATACCTGGTTGACTTTACCTTGCACTCTGCTTGTTTTCTTGATGTAAAGGAAAACAACACCCAGACAGTTGTACTTAAATAAAAACTTTGTTTACTGCAATTGCTCTAAAGTAAAACAATACAATGGTTGAACTGTCAGACCAACGTAGTCTGACAGGCAACTGACTTTAGCTAGAAAGGTATTACACAGATGTAAAATGTTTGAAATAACTTATTATTAATCTGCTAAAGGAACATAGGATAAATGACAGAGTGAATTGATCTCACTATGAGCACTATCCTATCCTACGCGCGCCTTATAACTATAACTAAATCAGAGACTAATTTGATAAAGTATAGTACAACATCTAGGGAGCTCCCATTATCTGATATCACAGAAAACTTAATATGGCAATAAACACAAAGCCTTGTATTTTGTTGGTCAGTCTTTCTTTTCTTCTTTCCTCTGCTAGCAATGAACAAAGTGAATTTGTAATCCAATGGTTAGTTACTCCCGATAAAAGCAAGCCGGATATTTAATCAAGGTTTTGATGAAGCAGTACTGCAGCTATCTCTGATATCAATGACACAGTACCAATTCCTCAATGAGACACAGGCCCGAGGCCTAGTTTTAGCTCAGTTTAATCCTCTTGGCTTTGCTTGTGGGACTATGGGTCCCAGCAACTCTGTATTGTATAGATGAATGTGTAAATGTGCATCAAAGAAACTTTTTGGGCAACAGCCCTCTCACCCAACCAGGACAGTGTTGTCAGGAAGTTCTGCTCTGATGTACAGGGTTCTGTCTCTAACCGTTCGGCACTACTGCGCTGCTCCACTCACAACGAGACATTCCAGCACTCCCAGATGGCTCCGCCACGCTCCTCTGGCTCCTTCCCAGTCTTGCACCATCGTCAGTTTAGCACTCTGGTGTGTCAAGTATTGCTGCTCGGATTGCTCTTCCGTGGAGGTAGGCCGCGCTGTGCTGGAGACCTCACACAGATCCTCCCAGGCTGGCCATGCGTGTCCAAGAGACCTAAGATGGCCGCGCCGAGCCCTTTTATATTCTTCCCACAATGCAGTTCAGTTCTCCTGAAGTTCATGGGAGTTAATGGGCATTGTGGGTAGGTCACAAACACTTCCATGTCAACTTCATAAATGATCAAAAATAAAGAATCCAGTCCTTTCATATTTTGGCCATTAGATGGCGCCAGATGCTAAGATTTAACATACATTAGGATACATTCCGAAATATGTGACTGCTACATATATATATATATATATATATATATATATATATATATATATATATACATATATATATATATATATATATATTTATTTATTAAATACACTGCAGCTAACTGAATAACCTGCCTGCCAGAAGTATATTAGAAAAAGTACACCAGGAACAGCTTGCAGTCAGATATAGCTAAATTGTGTATATATATATATATATATATATATATATATATATATATATATAATATATATATATATATATATATATATATATATATATATATATATATGAGACTGTCTGTATATACTGTATATATTAAATACACTGCAGCTAACTGAATAACCTGCCTGCCTGAAGTATATTCGAAAAATTACACCAGGAACGGCCTGCAGTCAGATATAGCTAAACTGGATACAGTGGATATATATACAGTATCTCACAAAAGTACACCCTCACATTTTTGTAAATATTTTATAATATCTTTTCATGTGACAACACTGAAGAAATGACACTTTGCTACAATGTAAAGTAGTGAATGTACAGCTTGTATAACAGTGTAAGTTTGTTGTCTCCTCAAAATAACTCAACACACAGCCATTAATGTCTAAATCACTGCAACAAAAGTGAGTACACCCCTAAGTGAAAATGTCCAAATTGGGCCCAAAGTGTCAATATTTTGTGTGCCCACCATTGTTTTCCAGCACTGCCTTAACCCTCGTGGGCATGGAGTTCACTAGAGCTTCACAGGTTGCCACTGAAGTCCTCTTCCACTCCTCCATGACAACATCATGGAGCTGGTGGATGTTAGAGACCTTGCACTCCTCCACCTTCATTTTCTCAGCTTGTCGTAGTGTTGTACATCACCGCGTTCTTGACGGTCGAAAGTTCAGAGAACTTTTGTGTGACCATGTGTATGCTAGCTAAGCTTGAGCAGAATTCTGTCGGAAAAGCTATCCAAGTTTTTTCTCGTGTGTACGGGGCATTAGTCCCCCTGAGCCATGATTGACCAAAGGCACCCTGCCTTTGGCCAATTATGGCTCTCTTAGCTGAGGGCTCTGGGATTGGCCAAAGCATGCAGGTCATGGTGAATGCTTTGGCCAATCATCATACAGCAATGCACTGAACTCCCACAGTGCATTATGGGCCGTTACGCGTCACTCAAATTTGGTGTGAACGGCCCATACTGTTCGGTTTTAACCTGGCAAACTATGTAACTGAATGGAAACTCCAGTAGCAAGACTTTTCTATTATAGTTCACAGCCCTGTTTATGCCCTTCCTGCTATAGGTGCTCCCACCTCTTGTTATGCATTCTCCTTTTTATTAATTAAAAATATAACAACAAAAGTAGAGCCCATGCATAACCGCTGATGCATTGGAAACAAAAAAAGTACAACATGTAGTAAAAAATAAACAAACTGCTTTACCTAAACTGGGAATAAATCTAGGCAGATTTGGGATAGTGAATAACCAATCATTGCCTGCACCTGACAAAAACATATTCTGAATGCCAACATAAACTGATTAAGCAAGTTGTATGCATATGGGCAGCAACGGAGAAACTGCTTTTATACAACCCCCACTCTGTACAGTAAAATTGATCATTCTTCCAGCCCATACTAATGGAATATTCATGCTTCTCCTTCTTTTGCATAACCTCAATGCCAAACGTCTGTTGTAATCAAGGGGATAGTGCTCTAAGTGCCCACGTGGCTGGAGACATTTCTGAGTAAACCCCCCCTTTCCATGGGCTTCCACCCCATCTCTTCTGCACTACATAGTTAAAGTGCTCATTTTTGGTACCTAGGGTGCCAGAAACAATGGTGTCTACCTACCTAATCCCTTGCTCCCGTAGGCCTGTCCTTCCATGTACCTGGTCTCCCAAAGCCTGTTCTCCAAAATGCTTTAGCTGTCAATCATAGCTCTAAAATCCCCAAGTACAATGTATGGCCAGTAGCCCTTCATTGTTAGTAAGGGCACCAATGACCCACTCACTATTCAGAGCCTCAAGAGAAGGATTGAGCACCAGCTGCCGGGGGAGCGAGGGATGAGATAAGAAAGTTATTTTTCCTAGAGGCGTACCTGCTTGGAGTTCAGCCTTTTCATCACTATGATCTGTAAGAAAAGTGTTTTGGCAACACTTAGGTTGATTTACCAAAACTGGTGAAGCTGTGCATGGTAGCTAATCAGCCTCTAACTTCAGCTCATTCAATTAAGATATGACGACAAAAATGGAATCCGACTGGTTTCTATGCAGAGCTGCAGCAGATTTTGTACTCTCCACTTTTAATAAATCAACCCCTAAGTTTTCTCTGGTTGCTACATGTCTATTAGTTTATGCCACGATTTCAGAAGTTATGTTGTTATGTTGTCTTTGGGAAATCTATATTAAATTAGTCCCACATGGCATTACATGACATTTAAATGTAACATTGCTTAATTCTGACAGAAGTCACTAAGACCTTCTTAGAACATTTCATGTGTCTTTTGGACCCTTGCGGGTTTTTAAACACAATGATTTTGGCTTCATCTCTAGCCTAATACCTTGCATAAATGGTCATGTACATCAAACCTTTTCATTATCAGAATGACTGCTCTTTGGGTCTGTATGTTTAAAAATATATTTACAATTTTTTTTTTCTTTTGTACAACTTTGCTTGGAATAACTGTTTATGTTATACGTTTTAATATGATACTGCACATTTGTTTAGGAAGAGGATTTAAAAAAGGCAATGGTTTTCTCGCAACAAACATTTTGTTATATCTTTCACGATTGCAGTTCCACTTTATTTCTTACCACTTTTTATGCTTAATTCTGTAGCAGGATCACGGTTAGGTTTTGTGCCCAATTAATAAATAACCAATAGGAGACCGGCAGAAGAGGCTTGCATTATTTATATTTTCTATAGAATTTTCTCTGTGGCAGGACATTTTATTTGTCCATGCATCGTGCCTGGAATATCAATTAAACCTATTATGTGATACAGCCAATACTGTAGGTTCAATTATTATGGAAACTTCAGCAGAATCAAACTGGCGTCTAGAAAAAAATTGTTTTGCAGTAAAACCTTGGTTTGAGAGTAACTTGGTTTGAGAGTGTTTTGCATAACAAGTAACATTTTTTAATACATTTGACTTGATATATAAGCAATGTCTTGATATACAAGTAGCATCATGTCACAACTGAGTATAAAAGAGAAGAGAGGTGCCTCTAAGTGTAGCAATATGGTTACATTTAATGAAGGTACAACATATAGCAACATATTGCTACACTTAGAGGCGCCTCTCTTCTCTTTTATACTCTGTAGCTCCTGCTGGATTTTGCTTCTATACCCCTTGTGGAGGCTTCCACAATGGATGGACATTTTATGGTTACACAACCTATCACATTGCTATAATCTTTTTATATGGATTATAAATTATACTGAAGGACTTATGAATAAATGGTTGTGTAACGAATCATTTGAGTTTCCATTATTTCTTATGGGGAAATTTGCTTTGAAATACAAGTGCTTTGGATTGCAAGCATGTTTCTGGAACGAATTATGCTCATAATCCAAGGTTTTACTGTACTTGTAATTTTTGCATAGACATTTGAGTTATTTGATGCATTGTAAATATGCTAGCATATTTAATAATAGAAATAATCCTTGTTGCATAGTTGTGGTGGTCAGGTTAAAGCTAAATTTTTATCTGCCTATATTTTTTCTTGGAGGAGTGGGCAACCCTGGGTGAACTGCATTTGCAAGCAGACTGCTCTAGGTATTACCCATGTGATGGTAAGCCTCCATGATTGAGACAACTAAAATCCAATGAATGAAAAGGATAGACCAGCTACAGTAAGACAGAGGAGAACAGAGTTAGATAATGTTGGATGTCCTCCGGCAGTGCAGTTAAATAAGAGTAATCAATTTCAGTACAGGAGAAGAGCCTGTACAACTGTGCAAGACTCAATGTAAGGCTTAAAAGCAGCATTAAGCCCAAGACCAAAAATGTAATATATTGCAGATTACACATAGGCTTATTTTTCAGGATTTTTAGTCTGTTTTTTCCATTGTTTTCACCTGGTGATCTGGCGAATAAAACACACCTTCTGTATGAAAGTGCCTCCACTCTGGATGAATGAGTACAGGGGGCACCTTTGGGTGGCTGCATTGTCAGTCTGGGGGGAGGGGAGTGTTAGATGTACTAGCAGATTTAAATACACCAGCAAATTGAAGCCAAACTTCAGCTATTACATTATAAGCAGTTACAGCAAACATGTTTTTTTCCTTTTGGGATGAAAGGTTTAACATACATAAATAAAATCAGATCATTGTAAGCACCCCTGTCAGTATTAAATGGTTTGTCTTATCTCTGTAACTCATGCATTCTTCTGGAGAGCTTGTTCTTTTAAAAATGAAAAATAACAGACTTACTGGCTGGATCACCAAATGAAGATAGAAAAAAAAGCCTAAAAAGATAATGAGTGCAGCCATCACATCTAAGAAATAGTAAGCTGCAATACAGTAAATGTTTGCTTTTGGGTTTAATACTGCTTTTAGTCCATATTATTAAAAAATCTAGAATGATAAAACTACACAAATTATATACTGTGTGTGTGTGTTTATATATATATATATATATATATATATATATGTATATATGGGCTGTTTTTTCTGTAGATCACAATATCTGGCTTGGGCTAGAACAACAAAGTGACTTTTGACTGGGCAATCAGGATTTTAGTGGACTACTACTAGAGGAGACTAACTTTACTAGACATCAATCACCTGCTTTAAAATACATAGCAAAATCATCATGAGAGATTTTCAGTCACTCCTGTTTCAGATAACAGAAGCAACTTTTTTCCTATCTTTCATCTAAGTGCAAACTATTAATTGCACACAGTTGCTATCACATGCCATTAAAATACATTTTAAATACAATCTTTTTAAATACTATGTTGCCCTCCACTGAAGTAATTGATCACCTGGATAGAAATGTCAGAAAAACAAAAAGTCATGAAGATTACAAAAATCATTTGCATTGCTTTCTTTTGCTGCAAAATCAAAATTTGCCCGTGCAGCTCTATCCTTATGCTGAGTACTCTTGGACTGAAAATCGACTGGTTCAGCAGGGATCGGACAAATTCCGATCTGTGTGTAGCCCTCCTGGTTCGACAGAAGCTGATCGTGTGGAATCATAGTCTACCTCACAGTTATGATTCATCAAAACTTTGCAGCTGACACCACAATTGTATTTAGTGCCTCGTTGTATCAGCAAAGATGCAGCTATACCTTAGTAACCTTTTGTATTTCGTTAACTTACAGGCACACCTCTTTCAAAAGGCATTTGCCCCGTCAGATGCATGTGTCCAGTGTGGATTTTGGAACTGACACCTTACAAGTGAGTGAACAGCCAACCAGCATTGGAAGGATAAAACCAGAACTGTACAAACAGAAATCAGTGGATTCAGAAGATGCCAAAAAAGATGACAGCAAGACTTGTGGAAAGATCAACTTTACCCTCAAGTATGACTATGAGAATGAAACTCTCATAGTAACAATTCTCAAAGCTTTTGATCTTCCTGCCAAAGACTTCTGTGGAAGCTCTGATCCCTATGTGAAGATTTACTTGCTACCTGACCGAAAGAGAAAATTTCAAACTCGGGTTCACAGAAAAACTCTTAACCCAACATTTGATGAATCATTTAACTTTCCAGTTCCCTACGATGAACTCCCTAGTCGAAAACTTCACCTCAGTGTATTTGATTTTGATAGATTTTCAAGGCATGACATGATAGGAGAAGTCATTTTGGAAAATTTGTTTGAGGCATCAGATTTGTCAAGGGAGTCTTCCCTCTGGAAGGATATTCAATATGCCACCACGGTAAGATGTCTACTTCAGAAAATCTGTTTTTCTAGATGGAAAGTCATTATTTCATATTTCAGTTAACCTTGTCTGCAGTAATCCTATTTTTATGGAAATTTGCATTTTAGCCTTCGTGAATTACTATTTTAGAAGGATCTCCATACTTTGTGACAGCGTAACAAGAGAGAGGGCGTGTGCAGTATATTGTTGTATATAGACTTAAAGCTTGAAAGTTTGAATTTTTTTCGGATACAGCACAAAACTTGCTAGTTATGTGTATTGTATTGTATTGTATGGCGTGTATTCCATTGCTTTCAAGTGGCTGCTTCTGGTAAAAATCTTCCCTGCAGTGCCTCCTTCATAGCCACCAGATGCTACCTATAGTGACTATCTTCCAGCATCGTGAGAGTTAACAGTAGCCACTGCAAATGAAAAAAGTTGTGCTGCATACTCCTCTATTTGCCATCTCTGCCATTCATATTGTTCCTATTACTACTTTCACACGTTGCATTGATTTCTGTGAATGGAGAAGGAGCAGTTGAATGACAGAATATGCAGCGTTCATTCACAGAACATCCACGGTTCTGGCCAAGCAGAATTTCAGCCTAAACATCGCCTGTTTGCCCTGTCGGCGAACACCCGAATTTGCAGGGCGCTCGGCGGGTGTTCGCCCTGCCGAACGCCCTTCTATTCACCGTGCGCTGCACATTGCATTCTAAGCCATGATTGGGCAAAGCTTTAACCAATCAGGGAGCAGAGAATAACTCTGCTCGGGGCTAGGACAACCGTCCTTAACAACCGATGAGTCATCAGCTGTCAATGGGCTTCCGCTCCGACAGCCGATTAAAAAAAAAAAAAACCATTGCCGACAATAAAAATGTGAAAAAAACGGCTTGAGGGTCCACCCCAATCCATAGCAGGTCCTTCCAGTCTGCTATGGATTTTAGGGGAACCCCACACCATTTTTTTTTTTAAATGGCGTGGGGTCCCCCCCAAAATCCATACCAGACCCTTATCCCAGCATGCAGCCTGGCAGGCCAGGAAAAGAGGGGGATGAGAAAAAACCTTCCTCCTGAACCATACCAGGCTACATGCCCTCAACATAGGGGGGGTGGGTGCTTTGGGGCAGGGGGGGCCTCATTCCCACAAACCTGACCGGTGGTTGTGGGGGTCTGCGGGCAGAGGGCTTATTGGAATCTGTAAGCCCCTTTAATAAGGGGGCCCCCTGATCACCAAAAAAATTGTAAAAAAAAATAAAAACAGGAGGCAGTTTTTGACAATGCCTTTATTAAAAATATAAAAACAGTGTCCCATCACTGTACCTTATCTATATACAGTAAGAACTGTCTTATTTATTAAAAGAACTGTCAAATGGCAAGCCAGACATTCTGCAGTTTTCCTTAGTTGACAGAGCGTTTTTTTTTTTCTTTTTCTTTTTTGGGTCTGGCAGTGGCAGCGGCGTCTAGATGGACAATGAATTTACATCGGAGGACACTGTTTTTTTATGGATACCAGGCCACATGCCCTCCATGTTGAAGGCATGAGGCCTGGTATGTTTCAGGAGGGAGGATGCTCACTCCCCCCCTTTCCTGTCCTGCCAGGCTGTGTGTTTGTATAAGGGTCTGGTATGGATTTTGGGGGGGGACGATTTTTTTTTTTTTATTTTGTCGTGGGGTTCCCCTTAAAATCCATACTAGACCCAAAGTGCCTGGTATGGATTGGGGGAAGGGGACCCACATGCCGTTTTTTTTTTAACATTTTTCTATTGCCTGGAAATGGTATTGTATTGCTGGCAATATAAATGTGATTTCAGTTTTTTTCTTCTTTGTTTTGCTGCGGTAGGTTCCATTCATGGTACACTTTACAGGCAGACTAAGGGGACCCCCAGGTACTATATTTAAAGAAGTTTTTCATTTTTATTGTTGCACTTTAAGCATAATTAAAATCACTGCTCCTGTAAAAATGATCTTTTTGAAAATATTTTACATTGATACATGTCACTCAGGGCAGTATCAGGACCCCCATACCCCTTTCATGGCCAATTACTTGCATATAAGCCTTCAAAATGGGGACTTTTGATTTTCCAAGTTCAGGTCCCATAGACTTTAATAGGGTTCGCCGTTCGAGTCAGAACTTTTTCTCTGTTCGGAAGTTCTGGTGCAAACCGAAAAGGGGGGTGTTTGGCCCATCTCTATTAAAGAGCCAGAAGATCAGGGCTCGGGGCAGTATCTGACAGTTATAAAGAAAGCAGGGAAGATTATTAAGAGAAGCAGCTATCCTTAGGTAATGGGATAAAGACACTAAATACATTAGACATAACTAATGTGTTTGCTCTATCCCAAAACAAAAAACGAAACTTCAGCTTAATCTCTTAACGCCTCCTGGCCCTTTAAGAGGTTTGTGGCGCAGGCAGGGCACGGCTTAAGATCATGTGATCATCGTGATTGGCTGTCCAGATGGTCATGTGGTCCGAAAACTACCGATCTCAAGGAGCGATTAGGAGCTTTCAGTTAGGCGCTAAAGACCAAGAGCCGAGAGGCCTGCGCCAAGGGGTTAAGGGCCGATTCACAATGCAGTGTGGGAAGGGTGTGATTTTGGTGTGAACCAGCCCTTAAAATGGAACTTGGGACAAAAGAAAAAAAAATACATATATGGTTAATTCTGTCAAAAGCCTTAACACAGCTGTATTTGTTTTTCCCAAGTTCCTTGCTCAACATAGTTTTATTGCCTGTTGATCCTGCCAGTGAATCTTTAATAAACCAAGTTGTCCAGCAAAAGTAACAGTTACAAGCTTTGGGACAAACCATTTAACACTGATAGGGTGCTTGCAAAGGTCAGCTTTTATTTATGTAGTTAAAATGTGTTGCTGTGACTGCTTAAAATGTGTTAGATGATTTTTATTTGTTAATCACTCCTATAAAGTCCATCTAAGTTTTTAACAGAGGAGCTTTCATACGCAAATGTGTACAATACTTTATAGTGACCATGTATTCTGTCTATAATGGCTGCTATAAAGGTTTACATTTTGAAAAAAATGTAAAACTGGCAGTGAGGGAGTCTGTCACATAATGCAAAGGTGAATCTGTAAAAACAATTTTATTGTGTACAGGGTACAATACCAGTATACTATGCAATATTCATCTAGCAGGGTGGAAAACCTTAACTATTTCCTTTTGCTTTCTGCTGGTGCAGAGATAAGATGTGGTTGCACATGCATGTCTGAATTCTTGTAATTAGAAGTTCTAATGGCATCTGTGTATTTGAGTTGTGTTGGATTGGCTCCATTCACAGAATCAGATCGCATGTGGTATTTAGGTGTTTTCCCAAACACCGCATGTGATCCTGAAAATGTCAATTCACTATTGCTTTATGCAGTATTTACCGCATAAAGCAAAAATGCTTGGTAAATACTGTATAAAACAGGAGTGACAGTCAATTCACAAAAGGAAAAAATATGCATGCAGTAAATTAGTGGTCCTGGCACGCGATATTTAAGGAACCGGCAGGCACAGGCATCCCTAACAACCAGTAAACAATGTGGTTGTTAAGGAGTGGACGGCTGCCCCGTCCATAACTAATAAATCATCAGATGTCAATGGGGTTCCCCGCCTAATGTAAATAAAAAAATGCTGGCAATTAAAAATGAAGAAAAAAAATAGTGTGAGATCCCCCTCCAATCTTTACCAGACCCTTATCTAAGCATGCTATCCCCCCCCAAAGCAACTTGTCCCTAACTTGACGAAACCTCTTCCCCACAACCCTGACCAGTGGTTGTGGGGGTCTGCGGGCAGGGGGCTTATCGGAATCTGGAAACTCCCTTTAACAAGGGGTCTCCCATATCCCGCCCCCCAATGCGAATAATTTAATGGGTACATAGTATCCCTACTCATTCACCAAAAAAAAGTGTAGTGTAAAAAAGACAGTAGACAATTCGTTATGTCCTTTATTTAAACAACAAAAATAGAAAAAAGTCCCAGTGTAGATCCATCGTCAATCATGATGATCGCCGCCACCGCCGACCCCCCAAAAAAACGCTTGCTCCCGCCATCTGGCAGCTCCACCATCTGCCAGTTCTTAAATCACTATGGGGCAGTGCCCCTGTCCCTTAGTTATTTAGGAACTGTCACATGGTGGTACTAGCAGACAGTGGGAGCCTTCGTCAGGAGCGGAGTGTTTTTCTCCTAATTTTTCATTGCTGGCATTTTTTTTTTTTACATTCAGCTGTCAGCGAGGAACAGATGACTCATTGGTTGTTAAGGATGCGGCAGCTGCCCTCTTCTTAGCAACCGCAACAGTTACTGGATGTTAAGGTAAATTATTGCAGGTTTTCACTACTAAAATACCGCATGACTTAATAAAATAGCTCATGCGGTATTTTAGTAGCGTTTTTTTAGTGAATGCCAAAAAATTTTTTGAAAAACACTGTGCAGTATCTTACCACATACTCGGCTGCTGTAAGATATTGGTTTGTGAATGGAGTCCACTGTAGCAATCCCATATATGTCATGGTTTTATAAAATGTAATAGACTGCATGGCTATAAGCGTTGTAGCACTAAAAGGACTATTAGGACTTCAGAAGTGCAATTGCCATGCAAAAGTTTTATCCAATTTGAAAAACACGAGCAGTTTTTGACAGTCTTGTGAAAATTTTTTTTTTTTTACTGGCCCACAGGCTTCAATACTGAAACGACAATAAGTCACTGGCCTGCAACAAGTATGCAAATGAAAAGTGAGATAAAAGTTGAATGTCATCAAATGCATACTTATTTCAGGTTATTGCCCCAAGCATTGAAGCACAAGTATTGAAAGACAAGCAAGCAATGGAAGCTTCCATTTTTCTCTCATTACGATTAATTAAACAGCAAAAACATCTATTTCAGTTCCTGGAAAATGTATTACAAAAATTCTATGAGGTTCATATACAGAATCTCTTCAGATCAAGAACTCCTCTAGTACCAGATAATACACCATCAATCGTGTATGTTATAAATCATGTGTGCTTGCAACTTATGCCACATAACATTCTCTATTTATTGGGAATTCCAGCTTTCCCCTAACTAGCCTTAAAACTGTCCCCTTCCTTCTGTGTAAGAAAGATGTACTGTATATACTTTCAGACCACTCTGGTTCAGTCACGTGATCTGGCTCCCCTGTGTCAGCCTGTGGAGACTTCAGAGGAGAGAAGGAGCTACCAACAATGGATTGGCCAATGAGGCCTATGGGTGATGTCACCAATCCAGGCTTTACTAGCTGTTGTCAGAGCACTGTCTCCTCTCTGCTGCTGACTGACACAGAGTATATCATGTGACTGGACCAGAGCAGCATGAACATAGAAAAGTGTATACAATTTTTTTACACAGGTTAGTTAGCATAGGTGTTAGGAGTGGAGACAGTTTTAGGGTTAGTTAGGAGGAAGCTGGAATTTCACTTTAAGCATTCTAAATAATAGGCAGTCATGTATATCAAGCACCTATAGGCTTGTGTCAATGAGCTTTGAGCTTGTGTCGATGGCATCGGTTTGATATTAGTATGAGGAGCTTCTGAGATTTTTCTGAAATTATTGACTGGTGAATTTTACCTGCAGTTGACCTTCTTCTGATCTGCATGTGACTTGCTTCAAGTGGGTTATGCATTCCCAAAGAATTGCTTATTCCTGAATATTTTAGGAATCCTCTCACTGGTGAATTTCATCCCACACCAGGATCGCTGGTATAACATAGGAGACATGTTTGGTCCTGCCCCTTCCTACCTCCTACCCCCTATGCCTTACTGCTGGCTAGTGAGGATTTTCATAATTAAGTTGTATGGAATTTAACAGGGCCCCAAATTTAGGAACTTTTTGACCTCAATGCTATACTCCAGAGCTCCTTATCCTTTATGAGGTATATGACATGTGTTGTCACTTTTAGATCTCCTTTAAGATATCATTTGGGTTGTGTGAATTTTTTCATAGTGTTCTTTAAAGAAGCTATATGAAATGCATGGGAATGTTTTTGCCCATAAAATCTGAACTTTCCTCAACAGATGTTCTTGTCTTGATGGCTTTCAAAACTGTTTATGGTAATATACATCTGTGTGTGCCCTTTAAGTTACATTTTTGCTTTAAAATAAAGGCAAACTACTTTATTGCAATTGCAGAGCCTGTGCTGCCATTTTTAGTGGCTATTTGATCAAACATTAATCTTCAATGAACTTCGTATAAATATAATTGTCTTAGATTTTGGATTTGGGATAGGTACAGTAAACTGTGGCCTAGTGTGATGTGTGCAGGGGGTCATTTTTTTTAATCTATCGTCAGAGTCCATCAATTCTAGTTACATGTTGTATATTACATAGATATAAGCAAATGTACTGAGTTTAATGAGTCTGGTTCAATGAATTTAAAGAGTTTTAAGGTAGAATATTGTTTAGGTAGCAAATGCTAGAGCCAGTTGATGGCAAATATACTTAAAACACTGATATTTAACAATTTATGTTACTATATTATTGTGGATTATTCCTTTAAAATATTTGCTACGAGCATGATTCCTTGACAATGCTACTGTGTGATAAATAATTGCCATTACTGTTCCACAGCTCACCATGGCTTTTATGATAGCAAAATTATGATAGCCAAAACATTTGTTATTCTAGGCAGCTCTTCCTCATCTTAAAATCCTTCTGCCTATCTTTTTTTCTTTAGTGTTCCTTCTTTTTGGTCTGATGTGTAGAAAAAAGTGATTTACATCAAACATTTTAATCTACCCCCTATATTAGCGCTTGTTCCTATTTTAAAATAGCTAGCATAAAGCAAAAGTAGTGGTGAAAAAAACACCATTTCGGCTTAACCAAATTATCTTGTGTATTTATTCTTTGTCTACATACTTTGTGATAAAAGGTGTACCTCATTAACATCTCAGAAAGTTGGGAAGTATGCATTCATGTAGCAGAGCCATAAGTAAGCTTCAGATTTTTTTTTAAATTGTGTTGTATCTCTAAGGAGCTACAAATACTATGAACTATGAAAATATTACAAATTAACCTCTGGCGCAGTGTTATTTTTACAGATTAAGAGATTGTTAACTCATTTTAATATTTTCACATTTTTTTAATATCTTATTTTTGCACTTGGTATGTATTTCTGCAGAGCAAATTACAAATCTTCCTCCTTGTCAAATTTTACACATCACAGATAGGGATAAGCGAATCTGCTTGGGTTCAGTTCAGTACTGTGCAAAATGTGCAGTGAAACCTATTGAAGTCTATGGGGGGAGGGATGTGTAAACCATTCTGGCCATTTCTAGGGATAAAAAGTATGCTATTGCAAAAGAAAAGGCATGGGAAGCCAGACACTGCCACGGGGGGCGTGTACTATTGCCAAATTATAATATAAATCAGGGATATGCAATTAGCGGACCTCCAGCTGTTACAAAACTACAAGTCCCATCATGCCTCTGCCTCTAGGTGTCATGCTTGTGGCTGTCAGAGTCTTGCTATGCCTCATGGGACTTGTAGTTCTGCAACATCTGGAGGTCCGCTAATTGCATATCCCTGATATAAATAAATGCAAATTTAAAAAATGGTATCTACTACACAGATTTGTTAGCTTCCTCTAATAGCTCAAGCACATACCAACAGTTAATATGGCTGCTGTGAGCCCAACCTTTTATAGAAGTAGGGTTGGATTATTTATACCTTGAAATTATTGATTCTTGTTACTCAACGGACTGGGGAAATGCTATGCCTAATATATTGTTCCTTATTTCTGGTGGTGAACCTACAAAATTTTTGCCCAAATGTTTATGATTTACTAGACTTGTGCACACTGAAATATTTTGTTTCGGAATTTCGTTTTCGTCCGAAAAATACATTTATTTAGTTACTCCCGAAATTCGTTTTTATTTATGTAGTTTTTCGTTAAAAATTGCATTAGTCAGAAAATCCAAATTAAGGTCGAATCTGTCATTGAAGGCTTATGGTGTCTGTCGAATGTTCAAAGAAGATTCGACGGAGCAGCTAAACTGTACGACGCCGTATAGTTTACCTGCTCCATCGAATCTTCTTAGAACTTTTAACAGACACCATAATCCAAAGTACGTGTGTACTTAGTTCTAGCTATTTTACTGCTCCTCCTCTTTGGTTACAATCAGCCAATAATATTCATCATCATCATTATTTTTATTTTACTTCCCCCACCCAATTCCAGCAGCGATCTTTTCTCCCCTACGTCAAATCTTTTCTCTCTATGTCGAATCTTTTCTCTCTATGTAGAATAATCTTGGGCTAATAGAGTTAAGGTTAGACACATTCGACCATAGGTTTGATGGACAGATTGTTATTGTCATCATCATGTCGAATCTCCTATCTATATCGAACTGTTGTCACAACGAAAACAAAAATAAAGCATTTGTTTATGTCGGATCTTTCGTTTTTCGGATTCTGCACTTTTGTTATCGTTTGTTAAAACGATAACGAAAATACCTGAAATTCGGCCGAAAATGCATTCAGACGAAAACGAATGCACATGTCTATTATTTACAAACCTTGTAAATCTCAAGGATTTACTACAAACTCATGGTAGTAGTGAACACAAACTTTATCTCTAATCACAAGCATAAACACAGATTTCAACTCAGGCAAACTTGGCAATATATTCTACTATTTGCAGTAAATAATAATTTATAGGCTATATATTATCTCCAATAATATTATATAGGCTTTACGTACAGTGTTTTATCACTTACTAATCCGCATTATTTCAAACATAATCTGGATAACAGATACATAATAAATGTCAAACACAGAATGATATAAGACTACTTTTTTTCAACTATTTCTTGTTCAATAGAAAAGGCTGGAATATTTTAAAGCATGTATAATTTTTTGTACAGCAAGAAACAGCTAAGACTAAGAACCCTGTATATTCAAAAACATGTCAAACTGGTCCACTTGTTATTGATGTTGTGCTGCTAGTAGGGTCCTGAATAGGTTTTCTGTGGGCTTGTTACTGGTCATTAGTTCCTAGAAGTTTTTTTTAGTAGTCATTTAAGTTTATATATATATATATATATATATACACAAGGGCTCTTCAAAAAGTTTTTTATTATTTTTTTTTAATAAATATAAAAAAGTGTGGAAACTTTTTGAAGACCCCCATACTTTATTCCTATGTGATGTAATTCCTAATGCACCCTTAGGTAAAAGACAACTTATTTATAAATGAGGCAATTCTGTCTGGATATATATATATATATATATACACCTACATATTTATATCTTTATATATATATCTATATATATATATATATACTGTTTAATATGGTGGTCTAGGCCAGATTTTGTCTGAAGCAACACACTAATGATGTAGGTGTGTGCTGCATTCATCTTGGAGTCAGAGTTGGACCTAAGGGACTCACCCTGGATCGGTGTGTGAAGGGATCAATGAGAGGTGCATGTCTGCACTGTGCTGTCCAGGTCAGGTCAGACCAAGCCCTGAGCCTAAAAGAGAGAGACAGTCCATGAGAGACGAAGTAGCTCGGAAGCTGCAGGAAAGCCAAATTGACAAAGGTACAGCATGTGGTGCACGAGCGTTGGGAAGTGTGTTTGATGGTCAGGAGGACCGAGGCACGAGACCCGAGTCGCAGGGCTGATAAAGAGCCCGGAGGCTGAATTCTGTTGCATTATTGTTGCACTGATGGTGAGAACCCCCTGCGAGGGAAGATATTCATTTGTGAACTTTTCTTTTGTTTAAATAAAAATGGGCAGAAAAAGCCCTGAAAAGACACTTTTCAGGGCTTTTTCAAGGAGTAAACTGTTTGACACTACCAATGAACTACAAAACCCCCAACTTGTCACAATATATTGATAGCGAGACAAGAGCCCCTGCCACTGTATAAATGGGTTTAATAAGGACACAGGACTCTCAAAGAGTCTGTTTGAGAAGTGGCAGTAGATATGCTGTAAGAAAACTGTGTCTTAAGTTTTCTTTGGATTTGGTAAGTCTGGATCAGGGCTGAAAGCTTGAAGTCTCCAAAAGTACTCGTTGGAACAGAACCTTCAGTCCTGCGTCTGAGCTTTGCTAATTGCCTACAGCCTGTGTGAGTGCACAGGTGGTCAGGATCATTATAAGCCAGGTCTAAGCAAAGTTAAGGGCAGTTGCTGCCATTTGAAGACAGACTCCTGTCAGAAGACCTGGTTGTTTCTGTCAGAGACTGCACCCTAATGAAGGACACTTGTTGCCCAAAAGGACTGGGAAGATGGGGATGGCTATGCAGGTCTGGGAGACCAAGAAAGAGTCTGGAAGGCTGGGAAAGCCAAGGCGGCTAGACAAGTCCAGTGAGGCTGGAGAAAGTCCGGAAATCTAGAAGCGAGTGGGCAAACCTGGGGGGGGGGCTGGGGAACCATATTTGGAGGCCAGGAGTGGACCAGTGCAGCAAGGTACTGCAATCAAGGCTGAGTTAGCCTAAGAGCCAGGTGGCTCGATATGTTTTCATTAGTTGTGTTTGCTGAGGAAGAATCCCTGTGTGGGAAACCTGCTGTTATAAGAACTTTGTTTCCTTTTAATAAAAACAGGCTGCCACACCCTTAAATTAAATTGCACACTGTCATAGACTCACTTTAAAAACGCATCTCCCTCTGAGCTAAACATCCCCCATATAACAATATATATACAGTATATACACACGCACACAGTATTTACTGTATACATAAAGTCTCTATTGTGAGATCCACTGGGATTGATTTACTAAAAGCAAAGATGTTCAATTAAAGTTTTATTTTTTTTTAAAAAAACAAACATGTTATACTTACCTGCTCTGTGCAATGGTTTGCAAAGAGCAGCCCTCGTCAGCACTCCTGGCTCCTACTCCCCGCTGAATGTCCCCATAGCAAGCTGCTTATTATGAGGACACTTGTGCATGCTCACTCCTGATCACCACTCTGTGTGTTCATAAGACACACACAGCATTGCTCAGCCCCACATCCTCCTCCCTCTTTTCTGTCTGTGATTGACAGCAGCGGACAATGGCTCCTGTTGCTGTCCCGGAGCCAATGAGGAGGGAGAGAGCCGGGAGAGCTGCTGCTCTCCTGCACACCACTGGATGTAGATCTGGCTCGGGTAAGTAAAATGGGGGGCTGGGTGGAGAGCTGTACACAAAATGCTTTTTACCTTACCTGGATGCAGTAGCAATTCTCAGTGAATTCTCAAGGTGCTCATCAGATATTTTGGTTCTAATTTTGTGTGCTTCAGCCTTGAAAATAGTTGCTTACAAATATAGCTGCTGACAAAAACTGATGACATGAATAGGGCATGATTGTGAATCGTGGGATTTTTTTCTTTGTGAAGATAAAACTTATAAAAGTCCAGTAAAGAGACACCATCAAATTTTTTCCCCAAAATTCCCCAAAAAAATCAACATTTTTAAGTATGTGATCTTGTGTTTGGTCAAATGCATAGCCGTCTGGGGCCGCAAGGTTGGACACCCCTACCTTAACCGCTTGCCGACTGCCCCACATATATGTACTGCGGGGAAGCGGCTCCTACAGGCAAAATCATGTACCTGTAAGTTGTCCCCACCTGTGGGTTTGTGGAGCGCACGGTGGCGATCAGCTCCTGCTGTGATTGGCCACAGTGAAAGCCAAGCAAAGGGTCTGGTGGACCCGATGTCTGCCGGGACCCGATGTCCGCAGGGACCCGCCGATCGTTCCCAACAGAGGCAGAATGGCTATCTGCCCATGTAAACAAGGCAGATTGCCGTTCTGTGACAAGGAAAGACACAGATCCTGTGTTTCTGCTAAGCAGGAACATGGATCTCTGTCTACCCACAGTACAAGCACCCCACACACAGTTAGAAAGCACTCCCTGGGGACACATTTAACCCTTTGATTGCCCCTGATGTTAATCCCTTTCCTGCCAGTGTCATTAGTACAGTGACAGTGCATATTTTTTAGCACTGATCACTGTATTGATGTCACTGGTCCCCAAAAAGTGTCATTTAGTGTCTGATTTGTCTGCCACAATGTCGCTATAAGTCGCTAATCACCGCCATACCTAGTAAAAATAAATAAATAAATAAATACAAATTCCATTAAAATATCCCATAGTTTGTAGACACTATAACTTTTGCGCAAACCAATCAATATATGCTTATTGATTTTTCTTTACCAAAAAATGTAACAGAATGCATATTAGCCTAAACTGATGAAGAAATTCGATTTTTTTTATTTTTATTTTTTATTGGCTGTGTTTTATAGCAGAAAGTAAAAAATATTGTTTTTTTTTTTTTTTTTCAAAATTGTCATTCTTTTTTGTTTATAGCGCAAAAAATAAAAAACGCCAAGTTAAAGTAGTTGTAAAGTCTGATATTTAAACTTTCTCCCATTATAATTTCTCTATTTGGCCAATAGTAATTGCAATGGCTTTTTTTTTTTGGTAAAAAAAGCACTAAATACCTTGTTTAAGCCCTGCTTCTGTATGGTCACATGGTTTTCTCTCTTGGCCTTTCTGAGCAGACAGACTCCAGTGGGAGGGGCTGAAACTCCTCACTGATGTATGTAATTATGTCAGCACAGGAATCTTTACACTTTGACCTTGTGTCTGCACAGCGCTGATTGGCTGTAGCTGCAGGGGAATGTCATTCAAGCCAGGAGGGGAGGGGAGGGGAGGCTTCATATAGACCATGGAAATTACAGGGAGGGAGGGAGACAGAGGGAGGTACAGTCACGATGTAGAGAGAATAGGAAAATGGAAAACTCTAAACTTACTGCGCTATCATGTATCGGCAGCCATAATTAGCATGGTGAGTTTACAGACAGGAACACAGGAACAGGCAGGATCAACCATGTAGTAATATACTATATGGAAATTACTAAATGGCATTGCAAGATCAGGAACGTGATTTTTTTTTTATATCTAGGTTTACAAGCACTTTAACTGCTTGTTATACTGCAACAGTTTAGTTGCTGCGTGAATCGCCATAGATGTACGTCGGGCTCGTGCGCTGCTTTCTGTGGAGGCTTTCACCAGAGGTACACGCGCGGCGATTAGCCAGCGGGGGAGCCAATCAGCAGGTCCGGCGGACTCGATGTCCGCTGGCCGTCCGTGATCATTCCCCGCAGAGACAGAGCGGGGATCTGCCAAAGTAAACAAGGCAGATTTCCATTCTGTAAGGGGATGATACAGAGATACTGTCTTTCTGCTATGCAGGAAGAGGGATCTGTGTGTTGTCCCAGGCAGCCCATCCCCCATGCAGTTAGTAAACATACTGAAGGAACACATTTAACCCCTTGATCGCCCCTGATGTTAGCCCCTTCCCTGCCAGTGCCATTAGTACAATGTCAGTACATATCTTTAGCACTGATCGCTGTAATAATGTCACTGTGTAATAAGTGTAAAAAGTGTCAGTTAGGTGTCTGATCTGTCCGCTGCAATGTCGCAGTCCTGCTAAAAATCGCAGATCACTGCCAATACTAGTAAAAAAACAAAATTAAAAATAAAAATGCCATAAATTTATCCTCTATTTTGTAGACGCTATAACTTTTGCGCAAACCAATGTATATACGCTTATTGGGGGGTTTTTTTACCAAAAATATGTAGCAGAATACAAATTTTCCTGGATTTATAAAGAAATTAGATTTTTAAAAAAATTGTATTGGGTACGTTTTATAGCAGAAAAATTGACGGTCCCTTTTTGTTTATAGCGCAAAAAATAAAAACCGCAGAGGTGATCAAATACCACCAAAAGAAAGCTCTATTTGTGGGGAAAAAAGGACATCTATTTTATTTGGGTACAGCGTCGCACGACTGTGCAATTGTCAGCTAAAATAACGCAGTGCCGTATCGCCAAATTGGCCTGGTCATTAAGGGAGTAAATGCTTCCGGGGCTGAAGTGGTTAATAAGGGATGATAAATACGGAGTTAAATAGGAACAAATTGTATTGAAAAAAATATTTTACTTGCATTAACTAACAACTTATGTAAAGTTTTGCACCTGACTGAATCGTAGTGAACACAATTCAACAATGTTAATACATGAATCTTTTGTGCACTGTTTAGAACATGTTTGGAAGTAATTTAAGTTTTTTAGGGTATGGGGAATAAGCCCAAAGTCCTCAGCTGCCTAATAAAGTATTCACTATTTGATTGGTTCACATTAAAAAACTATCCTAATGCTAGCACATTTTAGGTTACAATGAAATATAACTGTATTTGTAACCATATCATATAGATCTCCCTTTAATACTGCATGTTAAATGCTTTGATGAGGATATGCTTATAGTATGCATTGATTAGCCTAGGCCTGTGTCAAAAAGTATAGATACAATTTTTGTATTTTGTCAAATTATATGCACCATGAAAGGGGTCCTTACAAGGTTTACACCTGTTTACCCATTGTAGTTATGTTCCCTGAGTAGAGAATCTTCCCTGGTCTATTATATCAGATAAAATGGTCCCTGTGGTGCTGCAGTGGTAATAGAAATTACCCCAAGTGCACCCCTTGAAAGTTGAGATGGGTTACAGATGGCCCTTCCAGCCTGTCATTGATTTGTGCTGGCTACTTCCTAAAGGTAATAAATGCAAAGAAAAGTGTGCTGTCACCTAAAATTTCTACAGTGTCACAAATGAGATATATCTCACCCAAATTCAATAAAACAAATCCAAAAACAATAGGGCGGCAGGCCTGCCTGTTATATACAGTGGCCAATCCACCATTTATATACAGTGGCCAATCCACCATTTATATACAGTGGCCAATCCACCATTTATATACAGTGGTCAATCTACCATTTATATACAGTGGCCAAAGTTCTTGAGGTCAAGTATGAAACACATTCTATGCTATCCTCTGGAACAGAGTACTTAGGCAATCATTCTGTATTTTTTTATCCCTAATTTGCTTGCTTGTATGCCATTTGAAATTTTTTTTTTTTGCATATATGTACTTCCCACTTTTCTAGGATATCAAATATAAAATGAATACCTTTTTCTTGATTTCTCTTAATTATACTATAATCCAAAGGAATAGAGTAAGCTTAAATGAAAGTGGTATCCGTGTGCTTGCAAAAACTAGCACTATTAATCTATTATCTGCTGGGGACTTGAACTTTCTTATTAGATTTTTCAGCAATGTCTACCTTTTACAAACTGGTAATTTCTGAGTGGTGGCAGCTCATGTGTGTGTTCTCCTGAAAATCTGGACTTTTCTTTCTCCCTGTCTGTGATATTAATCATCCAACTTCTAAGTCATTTATAACTTTGTGATGGGTATAACGAAATGGTTTGAAAGCCATGCCTATCTACCTCTTAGGATCAAAGGGAATACACAAAGCAAAAATGTGGGAGGTATGCAATCCAGTCACATATGTATGAGAAAGCAGATGTGATTTCACGCTAAAGATAAGCTAAACCTTACTACAATAACAGCATGACTATACATACAGTATTTATCTACATTTTTTCAGCAGCAGCTGTATGTATGTGTACATATAAGCAGTCTTTGGTATCATTTGAACATATTCTACACTCACAACGCTTTTACAAAACCTATTCAGAGCCCATTTTATAGTGAGCGCAACATTTAACGGAGAGGATAACTTAATGCTCTTATGGTTTAAAAATCAAACTGACTTCAACGAAGAAGGCAGATGTGTGTACTTAGTTTTTAATCTTGTGCAGGCTTCCACTGTGATGACACTAATGTTTGATAATGAAATTGGGGAGTATATTTGCAGAACTATTCTGAATGATGGCTCAGCCCATAACAGGCAAAGAAACGTATGAAACTGTAGAAATCTATATTCTATACATATATTTGCTGGATTGATGGGTGATCACAGCACCCTTGTTAACAAAGGACAAGAATAATCATAAAGATGGGATCTTATCAGTGCCAGAAAATAACATTGAACACGTTTTACAAAAAAAGCATAAAAGCATAAATTACATATGAATGCTTGTGATATTTACAGTGTATTGCACAGTTCAAATATACCTCTAAGTCAAAACCCCTCCCTATATAAACATTTTTTTTTTTACTATTTTGCTTTTACATAAATTAGATGGCACAAGACATAATAGTCCTGTTACATAGTAGCACTCTTGTCCTGGTTTTTAAACATTTTGGATTTTCCATTCATTTCTGTCTTGATGACAATGGTCACCAGAACTCATAGCTTGAGTTTACCAAGTGGGGACACAGACAGCAATTAAAATTTGAATTCTCTCCGTATTCAAAACTAAAATAAATACACTTTTGGCTAGGTATGAACTTTACTTTTTGCTGTGTCTGTTCTCAACATGTCACTTTGGAGAGCCTTAGCCATCACGGGGTGTGAATGTCAATTGTCCCCTTTAGAAGCCCATGTGGACAAGGCTTCATGCTCTCCTCTGTCTTTATTTATATCCTTTTCTCTGACTATACATGTTCAGCCCCTGTCTACTACCATTATTTTCTTGTCCTTTGGAACTTTCCATCACCATTCATAACTGTTGGAGCACTTAGCTCTGCAGCTGCAGGGCCTCAGACATAGCTTAACCAGCACAGTCTATACCTTATGATACATCAAAAACAATAATAAATTAACATAACTACAAGAAACAAGGCAGTTTTCTTCATCTTCCCCCTTCTTACAAAGACGTATCCTTTAAAAAAAATGCATTTTCAATGTTACCACAGTTAAAAAAATATACTTAACCGCTTCAGCCCCTGAAGATTTTTCCCCCTTCCTGACCAGAGCACTTTTTGCGATTTGGCACTGCGTCGCTTTAACTGAAAATTGTGCGGTCGTGTGACGTTGCACCCAAACAAAATTGACGTTTATTTTTCCCGAAAATAGAGCTTTCTTTTGGTGGCATTGATCACCTCTGTGGTTTTTATTTTTTGCGCTATAAACAAAAAAAGAGCGAAATTTTGAAAAAAAAACAATATTTTTTACTTTTTGCTATAATAAATATCCCTCAAAAAAACATTTTTTTCCTCAGTTTAGGCCGATATGTATTCTTCTACATATTTTTGGTAAAAAAATCGCAATTAGCGTATATTGATTGGCTTGCGCAAAAGTTATAGCATCTACAAAATAGGGCATAGTTTTATGGTATTTTTATTATTAATTTTTTTTTTTTACTAGTAATGGCGGTGATCTGCAATTTTTATCGGGACTGCGACATTATGGCAAACACATCGGACACTTTTGACACATTTTTTGGGACCATTGGCATTTATACAGCGATCAGTGCTATAAAAAGGCACTGATTACTGTAAAAATGTCACTGGCAGGGAAGGGGTTAACACTAGGGGGCGATCAAAGTGTTCATTTTGTTCCCTCTCTGTGTTCTAACTGAAGGGGGGGAGGGGACTGTCTAGGGGAGATGACAGATCGCTGTTCATACTTTGTATGAACAGACAATCAGTCTCTTCTCCCCACAGAGAACCGGAAACTGTATGTATACACACACATCTCCCAGGTTCTTGGTGTGCCACCAGCGATCGTGGGAGCCCGGCGGTGATCGCGACTGCCGGGCACTCACATCGGTTCCGGAGGGAGAGCAGTGGGCGCGCGTGCCCCTAGTGGCCCCGGGCCGAAGCAACGTTACATAATGTTGTTTCGCCCAGCCGTACCATTCTGCCGCAGTGAAACTGCGGCAGCTGGTTGGCAAGTGGTTAAAGGGTAACTCCACTTTCATGGGGAAAAAAATAGCAAAGAAAGAAAAAATAATATAGTGTGTACAATTGCAATACAAGTCATATTGTAATTGAATGTTATTAAAAATTACCTTTCTTTTTTAATCTTCAGCCACTGTAATTTTCTATAATTGCAATGAAATGTGGCTACATGGAATTGTTCTGTACACAGAATGTGTACTGACTACTCCCCAGAAACATAATTTCCTGCTTGTAATTGGCTCACTAATTTTCCCAGAAGTCTGCCTAAGACACAAGCCAGATTTCAGGCATCCCCTGCAACAAAAATGTCATTTCTGGTGAGATACTCCCTCAGTGTGATGCCTCAAAGGGATGCAGGCCCAGCAGATTCGCTCACGTACCACAGCTGACTGATAATTATGAAACCACTCCCATTAGACCCACTCAGCCCAGAGGTACAGACAAACACACGTGGATTTCTTCAGAATGACAAAAGGTAGGAATCTGCAACAAAGGTTGTTATAATCCTTGCACTAGACATAGATCACCCAGGGCAAATGCTTTTTTCTCAACAAAAGTGGGGTAACGCTTTAAGTTCATATGTATAACTCAGATGAATATATCTTTAGATGATGGTGACTTTGAAAGTACTTCTTTAATGTTCCAAAACAAGCTTTTTCAAATAAGCACCACTTTTATTGTTCCAACTCTCCTATGTGTCACAGTCTGATAACAAAGAGATTAACAGATGAATCAGCATAACGGAAAACATAGAACTATTCAGTAAGACATCTAGACAGGTCAGGGAAAAGTCATCAGAATTCACCGCCATGAGACAAGAGTGGAGTGGGATTACTGTACAATAGTCAATGTCAAGCATCTGTTGCTAAAGGGAAGAAAATCATCAAGATGAGTGCTCCAGAGGGAAGAGGTTTATGAGGAATAAGAGGTTTTCTGTGCTCTAATGTTCCAGGCATTCTCACAAAGAGACATTACCATCAAAATCAAGGAGCCAGGGAAAGAGCAACAGTCACAGTTACATGTAGACGTGCCTATCTTATACAAAGCCAGTGAACATGCGAGCATTGCTTTGATTTCTAGTATAATAAATGAAGAAAAAGAATCACGTGAATTCCAAAAAAGCATTCTTGCCTTGCGTTAAAAAAAAAAAAAAAATCAGCTCTTATCAGACCTCAATACATAAAGAGTACAAATTAATATGAATGTGATCTGGTTTTACGTAATCTGTAAAGTGATGTATAATACTGTAAATTGGTACTATACAAGTACAAAAAATAAATACTATTTCTATTGGTAAAAGCTAAGTTGCATAGGTTTGATAGGTTTGGCTTGTGGCAAAGTATTACTATTATCAAACAGAATCCAGACATTGGATGCATCATTAGATCTGTAAAAGGGACCAGTGGATAGCCTGTAATCTATATATTTGCAGCAGAGTTTTACCATGCAGGGAATGTATGGAACAGCAGCTTCAGAGATTGTCCCATGCAGAGTGTGACCTCAAAGCTTTTAATTTTTTCAAGCAGTGAGATTAGAAATGTGAAGGTTTCTGTTGCTATCATGTCATTCCCAGCATGATCAGAGCAGTAGCCACTGTAGCGTGATGTATGCAGTCTACAAGGTCACCAAGAGGAGGTTGGCTATGACATTTCAGTAATATGCTGAGAAGTAATGTCCAAGATTAGGACTTAAAGTAGAATCCTAGGAAATACCTAACTAGTCTTAAAATGCTCCCTCCCCTTCTAACACCTATACTAACTAATCTGTGTAAGAAAGATCTGTATACTTACCTAGTTTCAGTCCACCCCAGTCCGGGCATGTGATCTGGCTCCCCTATGTCAGCCAGTGGAGGCTTCAAGGTAGAAGAGGGAGCACGGCCAAGGCCAAGTAAGCCTATGGGTGACATCACCAGAGTTGGCTGACACAGGGAAGATTACGTGACCGGACAAGAAAACCACAAATTATACAGATCTTTCTTACACAGGTTAGACAGAATGGGTGTTAGGATGGAGGAGGGGACATTTTTAAGATTAGTTAGGTGTAGCTTGGAATTCCAGTTTAGGGCATGTAAAAACTGGGTGCTGTGCTATCACTCGGCATGCTAGGTGATCATGTTAACTGTAAGGGCAAGTTAGCATGCCTTAAGCAGACTTCAATGTGTATTTAAGTGCACCTGTAGTTTGTCCATTTAAAGAGACACAGGGCATAGTGACAGTGTTTTTGCAAAAGGCATCCCTCAAAGCCTCTATTCACTTTTCTTGCAGCAACCTGCTTCCCTAAGCAACAAGAATACCCGACACCTCCAGTTATAGGGGAGCATATGACCTTCTCCTCTGTGATAGTGCCCTGGCCTAGAAGCCTATTGCTAAGCCAAACAACAGTGGTAGTAATATTAACCCGCCATTGGCGGCTGGTGGAAACATTTTTTTGGGGGGGGGCGGCAAACAGTATGCTACCCCACCAACCCCCCCATCAGTCAGTCGCTTGCTCGCATTTCACCGGCGGCTTCCTGTTCTCCTGCTCTACATCACTGGCGGATTCCCCTGCTCGGCAGCCTCCTGTTCTCCTGCTCTCCACGGCGGCAGCTTCAGTTTCCTCCCTCCTCCTCGGTGGCCAATTGAGAGTCTTCTCTTTTTGGCCAATCCGAAAACGGGTCTCACACCCGCTTCAGATTGGCCGGATTGAGAATCAGTGTTTCAACAGCGAATATTCATTCGTTGTTGTAGTACACCTGGGTGCGCTCCAATTGCATGCTCTATGACCCGAGCCCACCCTATTTTGAAGCCTATTAGAGCCTCTGGCTCTAATCAGGTGCTTCAAAAAATCCCGTGCGGTTGTAATTCATGCCCGATAGGGGCCAGATGCATGAATAGGGGGTGACCGCGGTGGCCATGGATAGATTCATGCTATGCATGAATTTATCCATTATCCATATAGGGGGTGGCGTGAGAGAGGAGGCGGTGCCCAGGCATCCCTAATGGACGGGACGCCACTGCAACCCGCACCTTTATTGCTAAAACAGCTAATTTCAGCGCTGGCTGTGAAGGAGCTACCAAGGAGCACATATAAGGTGAGTAAAAGGAGACTGCTGGATGCCCTTCGCAGAGATAGGGGAAGATTTACTAAAACTGGTGCACACAGAATCTGGTGCAGCTATGCATTGTAACAAATCGGCTTCTAACTACAGCTTGTTCAATTAAGCTTTGATAATAAAACCTGGAAGCTGATTGGTTAATATGCTCAGCTGCATCATATTCTATGTGCACCAGTTTTAGTAAATCCAACCCCACACACACACACACACACACACACACACACACACACACACACACACACATACAATGACATTGGTAAGGTGAAGTGTAAAAAAAAAAGTAATATGTTGGCTTGATAGCCCATTCCCTCTATTTTTTATTGTGGTCCTCCATTGCTCTGTTCATATATTGGAATCCTGTAGGTAGTTCGGGTCAGTCTGGGCCAGAGCTTATGCTGCTGTAACAGCCATCCTCAGGCACCAATTACTGAATCCAAGTGATTTAACCCTTTTGTACTCTATCCAAAACAAAAAGAAAATGGCGGTTGGTGTGGCTTGGCGCACGGCTTGGATGGCAGCACACTAGAGGAGCTCCGGCAAACACACAGCCTTACAGCCTAATACCCAACCTCTAAGAGGCCTATGCCAAGTAAAATGCTTTATAGCCCCCAACACTCACATTCCCGTTGTGGGCTGGCGACCACCGCAGCATGGAATATATCGGATTTATTTAAACAATAGTCCGCAGCCCGTCACAGTGCGGCCTGCTCCAAGATGGCGCCGACACACCACGGGGAGGACTTCAGCTGGGATTCTGAATCAGCTACAGAGGACACAGGTAGGGGAAAATCCCGGTCCGATAAACCCCTGACCTACGCTGACATGTCCTGCTTCACGGCGGACATTAAATCCACCTTTTCTGCCACCATCACGGACTTAAAAACTAACCTTGTGGTTCTCAATGAAAAGTTAGCTTCAGTGGAACATGCAGGGAGGCAGAGAGACAAGACCATCCACAGGCTGGACAGGGTCACTGTCTCACACGCACAGCATTTCATTGAAATGAACAGGCACTTGGAAGACCTCGACAACAGAGGCAGGAGAAACAATATTAGGGTGAGGGGCATTCCAGAATCTGTTGAAAACGACCAAATTATCCCTGCTCTCCAAAGAGTATTCAACAGCCTGCTAGACAGACAGGAAGATATGGAGATAGATTTTGTCCGGGCTCACAGGGCTCTCAGACCGAGGGGACCAGACACAGCTCCACCGAGAGATATAATATGCTGTCTTCAGAGCTTTCAAATAAAAGAAGACATAATGCGAAAGGCCAAGAGAAATGACCGAATCATTTTTAATGGAGAAACTTTAATGCTGTTTCAGGACTTATCCCAAATCACCTTAAAAAATCGCAGGGCCCTGCGTCCTCTTCTGGATAAGCTGAAAGACAAGGACTTAAAACACACTTGGCATTCCCCTTTTGCGCTCATTGTGGTCACCAATGGCCACCAACATGTTCTACGCACACCGGCGGAGTTACCAGACTTTTGTGAGGGTTTAGGCCTGGACTTGACTCCAAAAAGATGAAACATAACAGAAGTGGAGGTTCCAAAACTGGCAATACTAACTCAAGACCTATGGCTGAACGAGATCAAGAAGAGGGTTAATGGCTGGGTCAGACCAATAAGTTCACCCTTACTCCACTCTTTTTTTTAAATTTGCAGGTCTCTTCATTTTCATTTTTCCTGTATCTTCTCTCAGCCCCCGAAATGCAGCTTTGCCACATGAACTGCACCTTATGTACTCCCTGAAGGTTCGATAGTAAACGTACCAATGGGGCTCTTCAGAAAAAGTATCTGAGAACATTTGCTATACTTTAAGATTACACATATTTTAGCGCAGGTTTCATTTGTCATTCCAGGGACTACAGATGTTATCTCTGGTAGTAACATAGTTGCTGACATAGTGAGGGTCAGTACCTTTTTGCTGCAATTGTTATGCTGCTGCGGAGGTCTAAACTGTTAGGCCCGAACCATCCATCTCTGCTGTGGTACAGATGGGAGGCGGGCTGAGTACTGGTCCTGCCACCTACACGTGGCGGACACAGATGGGAACTATGATGGTGTAAACCATTAGGTCACATCATACATTTCAGCAAGGGGTTGGTGGCGATGTGCTCTGTTTACATGGGAGCATATACCGACCGACCAGTTGCCCTTAAGGCCGTGTGTTATTTGGAGGTGTGGTTTCACCCGTTAATACATATACTAACCTATACAGTACATTAGTAATATCTGTTCACTCACCGAGTGGCCGCCTCCCTCTCTCTCCCACAAAGTGATCTGGAACACACAAGCAGTGTCCAGGATATACTAAAGTTAACCTTTACAGATAGTGTTCTATCTAAAGGTAGTTCTGTACTTCTCCAACTTTCTCACTCAGACTCATATCTTTTCTATCTCTTATGCCCCGTACACACGGTCGGATTTTCCGATGGACAATGTCCGATCGGAGCGTGTTGTCGGAAATTCCGACCGTGTGTGGGCGCCATCGGACATTTTCCATCGGATTTTCCGACACACAAAGTTGGAGAGCAGGAGATAAAATTTTCCGACAACAAAATCCGTTGTCGGAAATTCCGATCGTGTGTACACAAATCCGACGGACAAAGTGCCACGCATGCTCAGAATAAATAAAGAGATGAAAGCTATTGGCCACTGCCCCGTTTATAGTCCCGACGTACGTGTTTTACGTCACCGCGTTCAGAACGATCGGATTTTCCGACAACTTTGTGTGACCGTGTGTATGCAAGACAAGTTTGAGCCAACATCCGTCGGAAAAAATCCTAGGATTTTGTTGTCGGAATGTCCGAACAAAGTCCGACCGTGTGTACGGGGCATTAGTGTCTTAGATTGACCACTTTGCTTTTACAACAGTGAAATAATACCCGTTATATACAAGTCTGTAGTTCAGGTGCTCATATCAATACACCTCCTCCTGAATCTTCATCATGGCGTACTCCTCCTTAGGTCGTGGCCCTATGGTGATCTCACATAACGTGAGGGGGCTGAATATTCCCAAAAAGCGATTCATGCTACTTAGGGAACACAAAAAAGGTAGGTCACATTTTGTGTTCTTAAAGGAAACTAATTTTAATACCCCCCACGTGCCAAGACTCATTGATTCAATTCACTAGGGCATTTCATGCCAACAATGACCATGCCAGATCCAAAGGGGTATCGATTCTAGTAAGTAAAGATGCCCCTTTTAAGCCGACAGAACAACTGACAGACCCTGATGGCAGATTCGTATTTTTGCAAGGGACACCCTAGCGAATGCGTACTTCCCCAACAAGGCACACCTTACATTTTGCATACTTATAGTACAGCAGCTACAGGGTTTCAAGATGCCTAATATTGGGAGGGGATTTTAACCTCCCATTGAATCCTTTGGCGGACACTTCCACCAGTAAGACCAGCATTAAATACAAGGTTGTCAAGAAAATTAAATCCCTCCTACATTCTCTACAGTTAATAGACTCATGGCACTTTCTCATCCCCAACAGACGAGACTTCACGTTCTACTCGATCCCGCATGAAAGATACACCCGCCTAGACTACCTTTTCATATCACAAAGCATCTCTCAGTGCTAAGAGACGCCCGCATAGGCATACAGTCGATATCCGACCATTCACCAATAGTTTTGACACTGGGTATGACGAAGACCTGAAGACTTAACTCCTCTTTAATTATTGACCCCTCTCTTTTGACCAAACTCACAGCGTCACTTAAGAACTTTTTTGAATGCAACAACACACCAGACATAGACCCACTGATAATATGGGAAGCGCAGAAATGCACACTTGGAGGTGAACTGATAAGAATGGGTGCTCAGCGCAAAAGAGAGAGGGAGAAATTAATCAAAATTCTCACCCAACGCATTCACAGACTGGAAACATTACATAAACAGTCACTATCAGTCAAATCTTCCAAAGAGCTGCTAGACACTAGGAAGACACTGCAGCAGATCCTAGACACTAGAATTAAACGCTTCCTGTTTTTTAGGAAGAAAATCTATTATGAATCAGGCAACAAAACTGGAAAAGTGTTAGGGAGGGCCCTGAGGGGACACACTGCTAGCAATACCATTATGGGCATTAAGCATGCCAATGGCTCTTAGATGTTACAACGGAGGCGATCACACATTTCCACACTTTTTACTCTAACTTATACAATCTACCACAGCAACATATAGACAACCAGGTATGGTCTGTAACAGGTCACAGATTATTCGGGACTATGTGGACAAAAATGGCCTACCTGCCCTGGAGGATTTGGACTCTACCCTGTGAGAAAAATACATCTATATATTACAAAACCTTCATAGACATCTTAACAGATCCATTGGCGGGTGCTTTGAACTACATGTCCCAACCCAAAGAGGTAATTCCGGACCTGCTTTCAGCCTTTATAGTGGTCCTTCCGAAACCCGGTAAGGTCCCTTCAGAGTGTGCAAGCAACCAACCTATATCCCTGCTAAATCTAGATGTAAGAATATTTGCAAAGATAATTGCCAACAGACTGAGACCCTTCCTACAGAAGCTTATCGGCCCTGAACAAGTAGGCTTCATGTCGGGCAGAGAGGCTAAGGATAATGTGACTAAGTCCCTGCTTTTAGTTCATTCGGCCAGAGCATGGGACATCAGGGGCATTCACCTATAACCACCGATGCAGAGAAGGCCTTTAACTGTGTGGCGTGGGACTTCATGCTGGCTACCTGTAGACATGTGGGACTGGGCTCTCAGATGATGGCATGGATCTCAGCTCTTTACCAAAAACCAACAGCGAGATTGAAAATAAAGGCACACTTTCTGAGAGGGTCCTTATAACTAATGGTACAAGAAAAGGCTGCCCATTATCCCCTCTTCTATTTATCCTTGGAGATCTTTTTCAGAACAATTAATGCAGATACCTCAATAAGCGGATTCAGGGTGCTGGATAGTGAGTTCAAGGTAGCCGCCTATGCTGACGATTTATTATTTTTCCTAACCAATCCTCACATTACGCTTCCCAACCTAACCAAAGCGCTTTCACACTATGGCTATATTTCAAATTTAAAGATAAACTACTCCAAATCCGAGTCTCCCCTTTCAAGTGGGATCCTAAGACTCTGAAATACCTAGGAGTTAGGCTGACACCACAGCTTTCACTAATTTACAAACAATACTTTCCACCATTACTCAAAACAATAGAGACAGACCAAAACAACTGGCATGCAGGCACCTTTTCATGGTTTGGCCGAGCGGCCATCATTAAGATGACCATCCTACCTAGGCTTCTCTATCTCATACGCACACTACCAGTCAAACTACCCCAACGCCTGTGTAAATCACTATGTTCCATAATATTAAGGTTCTTATGGGCTCATAAGAAACCAAGAATCAGTTTTGAAACTTTAACCAGAATAAAAGAACATGGTGGGATGGGAATACCCAACTTCAGGGACTATTACTTGGCCTCACATCTCACAAGGATCATTGATTTGCATTGTCACAAAGACACAAAAGACTGGGTAACCTTAGAGATAGCTCTAATCCCATTCCCTTACAATTTGCACCATGGATTCCGTGGCACACTTACCCTGATAACTTAAAACAACATCCACTGACAGGGAACACTCAAGAGATTGTTCACAAGTTAGCGAAAACGACAGATGTCACTACTTCACTTAGTCTGCTAACTCCCCTGAAAGACAACCCAGACTTTATACCTGGCATAGGCAAAACACTATTCCTACCAACAAATCGAAACAAACCACTCCTAGCAGGGGACTGCTTAAAGCAGACAAAGATTTGACCGACTTAAAACAAGACAATGACCTCCCCGATCTACCTTTCTGGTCATATTTACAATTACAATTACAATTTACAAGCTATCTTTACAGTAAAGCTAAGGTGGGTGATTTCTCTAGACCCTTGGCGGAGTTTGAATCGGTGTGTCACACAGGCGATCAATTTCTTAGGGTGACCTCAGTAGCGTACGCATGGCTGCAGGAGGCAAAAAAGCCAGTGGATGACAGACTCAGGAGGAGGTGGTCCAAAGCTCTACAGATGGTCATAACAACCAAACAATGGAAGAATGTATGCATTCTAACACATAAGTGCTCTATCAGTACTAAAACACAACAGACAGCGTTCAAGTTGCTGACATACTGGTACCTAACACCAGTAAAACTTCACAGATGGAATCCACAAGTAACTGATAAATGCTGGAGATGTAAGGGAGCAACAGGTTCTCTGATACATATCTGGTGGCATTGCCCATTACTTGAACCATTCTGGAACAAAGTTACAGAAACAATCATCCTGATCACTGAGACTAAACTCATACTCAATGCGGCATGTTGTTTACTGCACATATCAAACTCACCTCTGAACAACTACAAACACTCCCTCCCGAAACACTTACTAAACACTGCTAAATCCCTAATTCCAATTCAATGGAACTCCCCCAGGTTCCCTCTATAGCAGAATGGGTCCATAAAATATCTGAAATTTATGAAATGGAAGATACGTTGGCAAAATCCAGCGACCAGGTAGAGAGGTCCCATAATACATGGCAACCCTGGACCATCTTTAAACACTCTCAGGTATTTTCAGACATCATTACTAAACAATATCCTCAAGCCAACATTAGATGAATACTCTATCAACACATCCGGGTCATTACACTATAGCATTATATCATTCTATCATCATAATATTGGCCTTTGTTTCCTCACCGTTGAAACTGAATAATGTGGTCGATCACTTTCCACCTTCCTCTTAGCTTCTCTTTACTACTACTGAAGGCAAGTCAGGATATTGCATATACTCTCTTTACATGTGATATTGTTCTGATTAAAAAAGATGAGGCACGACACAACAGGCCTAAACGTCATCAATGTTTTACAGTTTATCTGTCGAAAATGTTCTCAGAAAATTCCTATAATCTCCCACACTATATTGACTCATATCAACAGTTTTGACAAGTTAGTTACAATCACATTACCTTCCTGTAACTCGTTTTCATTTATATGTATGCATCCTTGATTTGTACCGATCTTTTGTCATCAATAAAATCTTTAATGTTAAAAAAAAAAAAAAGAAAATTGCTATACATACACTTTAACTCTTTTCCATGCTATTCAAACCAAAAAAAATAGTTGAAGTTATGCTTTAAGCTCAATAGAGTAGATCACTGAGTGTATATAGGGTTTGTATGTGTTTAGAGAAAGAGAGCAAATAATGGATGTATGTTTGTACTGAACAAATTATTGCTCTCTGTATCCCTGACATAAGACTAATCCCAAGAGAAACATGCTTGAATAGACAGCAGAGTTCCCAGCAGTTCTGAATTTTTAAATTACACAACACACTGAGCCCAAATAAATATTTAATTTAAATGGAAATAGAATATTCCCAGTATAGCTAGTAAAAGTCACATTCGACAGGAATTGTTCTGTAATGCTAAATACCTTGACTTGGGAAAGCTACAAAACATCTTTAACATTTCAGTCCAGCTGGATGTGATTATGTATCACTAACTCTACCATGACCTGGATAAATGAGAACCTTGCTAGAAATATTGACAGTATTTTTATATCATATTTACACTGAACCTTGTTGAGTGTCCCACAGGGATGATCACTTAAAGCTAAGGGACTAGACCAAAATCAAATGAAGCAACGGCTCAAGGGGGATCCTAGCCATTGGAAATCATTCAAATGCAGAATAGATGTCCTACTTTTTAACCACTTTAGGGCCTCTTGCACACGGGAGTAAAAAATGCAGAGTTGTTTACTGATCTGAAATGAGATGCATTGTTGTCTATGGGACATTGCACACAGCTAAATAAAGATCAGTAATACAGCAATGAGTACAGAACAGTAAGACAAAAATAGAACATTTTTCATTTGAGTGCAGTAATTTACTCACATACATGTGTTTACTCGTCTATAAGCATGTTTGTGAGAGTATAAATGAGTATATTACAATACTGACAATGAAGAAGAATTTTACTCATCTATATGCTTGGGCACCTTTAATCACCTATACTCAACATTACTCAGGTCTTTGCACACAGTTTTTGGCCCCTTGCACATGGGCTTCACAAATATATGAGTAAACATCAGTAAATTATGACTCCCGTGTGCAAGGGGCCCAAAACTCAGTAAAAAGTTATGATGATACATATGAATATGAAAGAGACATCCAATTTTATTAGCAGTTTTCAAAATTTACCACACCTACATCTGGCATAAGAAAATGCCCATGATCTACTCATAACACAGTGCCAACAATAAAAATATGAAATTCCAGCAGAAACTGAATAGTAAGTGCTTTCGTTTATTAGTATAACAATCAGAATTCATAATGAGGCTTTATATACTGTATAGTATTAAGCATGCACTGGCAGCAAGGGTTATTTAGATAGCACCTACTACCTGCCACAACATTTGTAATCCTGTCCAGACACTGCTGCCTGCTGTAGAGTATATTTAGAACCTCACGCACTTTTCTGAATTATAGCTAAGCAACGCAGTTTGGCCACTGAATTTTTTCCTAGCCTACTAATTAAAGTGCAGCTCCGCCCAAGCTGCTGACTTTATTGCTTTTTTGAAGGAGCCTGGAGCTCCTTCAAAAAAGCAATAGAGGACCTTACAATGTGAATAAGATCTCAATTCTGTTCATTCTGCTCTCCTGTGAGCAAGATCCCAGTGTGACTGGACTGACAGTACTATGCAATGCATTATAGAAATTTGGGTTCAAAGTGGTGCCACTTCCTGAGTCTGAAGCCTCATAAAGAAACAGTTTATTTGCGTATTGATGCTAGGTATATTTAAAAAGAAAAAAAACATTCTATATATTTTGCAGGGGGTGTGCTGTTTACAGCAAAGCAAAGATTTCAAGTCTGTGATTGGTGTATATGACTTCATACCTGAGAGCTGGTGTGGAGCAGTGCATGAAATTCGGTGGCTAATGTATAGCAAGCAAGAGCACCAATGTCTAGTACTGTATGTATCAGAACATATTAATTGCTCAGAAATATATAGAAGGAATGCTGATTTAGGTGCAACCTAATGTCTAACATAAGGAATGCTTTGCTCTGCAAACGCCAGGAGACGTATCCACACACATTCTGGTTTAGTGGTATTTAGACTATTTTCTGTGTGATTTGCTATGCCCAGTGAATGTCCTTAGTAAAGTGCCAAGGGCATCAGATACAGTCACATGGACTCCCAAGCAAATCTAAGTAAGGGTAATATGTATCTACTTTTTAATCTAAAACATAATGCAATTTTCCCAAATTTGCTTAGTATCCCATCAAAATCACTTAAACCTCCTTCAATACAATGTATCCTTCATTTGTTTCCAAAAAACTAGAAGCTTTGTAATATAAATACTCATTAAGTGAATATTTATCATTTAATTTAGGAAAATGTGTTGATTTTTTTACTTACCCTCTTGACTTCTATTAACATTTCATCAACTAATTTATTTTACATATCCCTGCATTTGATTTGCATACCTATAACCACTTTTCTGCTCAGTTTTAATATGTGCCCTTGAGCACAGATAATGGAGAGTGAGCAGATTACACCCATATGTCTCTTAAATGTGCTCATTAAATGCAAATCAGTTCATACATAAGCAATCAGGACAGCCTGAAACCCTTTACTGCTGAAATGCATCAAGTGTTCCCTTATTAAGCTTTGTAATCGCAGAATCCTCCCCAACCCCCTTTGCAAGGTTTCATTGAGCTTTTTTTTTTCGCTGAACTAACATATTGATTGGTCAGGATGCAGATTGCAAGTCCGTAAATGATGTCTGCACTGAACATGATCAATTTCATTGATCCAAAAACTCAATGTCTTTTTCAAGTTCTCAGCTGGGACACAGATTTCCACCAATCAGTTCTATGAAAAGTGTATGAGGTTTGGCTACAAAGAAACTTGAATACATGCTATGGATTTAGTTGTTTCACAATTAAATTAGTTTTATATATAAAACTCTTAAACGTTTAAGCACTATCAAGGCTATATAAGAAGCTATCAGCAACATCACATTGGGTTATGTTATCAGTTTGTAAATTACAATACCTACAGAGCATGTAAGTCACATATACAGAGAACTAATAACCCCACCTGCCCCAGGTCAGTTCATATTTCCACTATCCCAGCCACTATCCCAGCTAGTTGAGACTAGTGTCTATATTCTGGTGCAAATTTACATTGCATGTCCCTAATAGTAATAAAATGCTAAGTATTAAAAACTCACCAGCCGCTCTACTAGTGGCTGATAAGTTGTTGTATTTGAATGAAAGGTTTGCTTAAATCTGTATGTTTAGCAAAGAAAAATGCATTATAGACCAGGAGCTTTTGTTGAGACAAGTAACAGAAGTTGCTGAAAAATGTTAAAATATTTTTTACATTAAAGGCTGTAATGGTTTGCATTAAAAATAAAATAAAAGCACTGAAGGTGATGAAGAGAGTATATTTCTTCCAGTGCATTCACTCGTAACTTAAGGAAATTCACAGCACCATAAGTGGAGATTTTTAAGGGGTAACACGAATATGAGTAAGTTGTTGCCAGTCTACATCAATTTGAAACAAATCAGTTGAAACAAATCGAATAATAACTAGCGTGACAGTTAATTGTAGATCCAATCTACACCAATTTATTTAAATTTTGTTAGCAAAGTCATAAACTTTGACTATTGGCAAAAGGAAAGTAGAAATATCTAACTAGTAAATATGTTAGTACTAAGCCATTTAACCTCTTCATGACGGAGGATAAAACAAATCCTAACATCTGAACACAGCTCTGCAACTTTGACATGTGTTAGTAAAACTCTACATATCATAACTACTTAGTGTACCCAGATGGATTATAACTTGTTTTTTTTTTTTTGTCAGAACAAATTGGACATTTATTTGGACGTAAATGGTTATGGATATCCTGATTTTTTTTTTTTTTTTATGATTATTGTTATTATTATTATTATTTGTTTAATCTGTTTATTGAATTCACGGTATGGGTACAAAAATGCACCCACGCAGGGGCTAAAATATGTGCAGATCACAAGTATCCACCATAGACAGTTACATCAGAGAACAATAGAAAACACAAAAATCAAACAAAAAATTAGAAGAACCAACCCAAACCACCTTGTGTGTGGTTTACTCTGACCCCAATAAGGAAAGAACTGAGACAGTGCCACCCAGGTATAGGCCAGATTAGGCCTCATATGTTTCTCCCCCTCATCTCAGTCTGTATGAAACATAGAAGAACAAGCTAAGCACAAAATAAATCCCACAATTGAGCTGTGGAGTCGTCCTGAAGCCACTTAGACCACACCTTGGAGAACTGTTAGGGCAGCCCCCATCACAATACGTATCCTTATACAGGGGTAGGGCTGTGTTGACCAGCTGTTGGCAAAACATAATTTGTAGAGAAGGTAGGGTAGTAGGGGAGTAAGTTTTTCCCAGGTGAGGTAATGGCTTTTCAGGCGTAGAACAGAAGGAGCCCCAGCATCATCTGCTCTGCTATTGTAGGTGCTAGATCTTCCACTAAGCACAACAGGCAAATATGGGGAGAAGGGAAAAAACAATTCAGGACACAGAGGTGATAATACAGACCACGTCTTCCCAATATTGGATGACAGCATATGGGGACATCTCCAACAGTTCAGAGGAGACTTTGGATCCATTTTATGAACCCGGTATGGGGTGAAATATGACCTGTGTACAGTACTGTTTTGAATTGGCTAAGTCTGTCCCTCAGGGAGATGAGTTGTTTGAAAGGGAAGTCCCAGATGTCTGACCAGTCATCTCCATCAATGTCTGGTATATCAGCCAGCCATCTACTCCAGATGGAGGTCAAGTCCGTTAGGGTGATCATACACAGATGATTATACAGGATGGAAAAGGGTTTGGCATAACAATTTTGGGCTGAATTCAGACCTGAAACGGACCAAAAGATGCACAGCGTTTTTGTGCAAAATGCACTGGACACGCTGTGGAGATATGTAAACCGGCTCCATAGACAGTCGGTCAAAATCTCCTGCTATTGCAAATTGGATGGTGTGAACCCAGCCTAAAACCAACATATTTCAACCTACCTACAGGCACAGTGACATTTATTTGATGTCTGTAAATGGATTGTTCTCACTTTTATGAATTCTTAATATTTGTATTTTTTCGCCTGCATGTAAATTCTGCTCATGAAATGAACATCTGCGTAATTTGGAGGCTTATTTATAATGGAGATTTGATTTTGCTCTCTGTTCTTTGTTATGCACCACAGCTCTATGCACACAGTGGCCTATCATGTTCATAAAAATTGGGCTGTGTCATGTACTGTAGCTGGCCAAGACCCATGGAGCTCTCCCTGCTTAATGGAGCAGAGAAGGCTCAGTGATTGACGAAGAGCCAGCCATGTGGCATTACCAGCTTGGACCAATATAAGTATGCATATTTCATACCTGAGGGACTGCTATGGAAGCTGGAAATCGCTGTAATAGTCAGTGCTACTACAGTGTTAGCCGCTATCTTCTTTGGTTTGGGAATGCTTGCTTGGCACTGTTGCTATTCACAGAATATCTTGTATTTTTTCCAATGAATACAAGGAGTTCTCTGATGTGGAGAGGAAGGACAGTGACATCATGATCTCCACCTTTGTATCTATTAGACCCCAGATCTCTTCCTTAAAAGCATCTAATAAAACCGAGATTGGATTTGCTTTGTTTACACTAGAACGACCAGAAGTGAAAAAATACTCCTGGTTTCCGTTTTCTTAGACCATAGAGATGATGGGGAATGTTTCAGTCCTTGGTCATCTCTATGGTAAGCCAACAGGACCACCGGCTTCAGGGAACCCCCTTCTGCCATGTATAAAAGCAATCCGGAAGCTGTTTAGCCACTAGGATTACTTTTACTTTGTAGCACATTGCTACCTGAAAAAACAATACCGGGGTCGTGGCTGAGACAGTTCCACTTGACTGGTTGGATGATGTTTTACCATTTAAACTGTATGTCAAGCCAAAAACAACATGTTTTCTAGTTTTCATTGGTGTGGGGGTGGATTAGAACTCCTGTTAGGTTTTTCTGCTATCAGGGGATCAGTTAGAGGGATTTTCCCTTGTTTCCTGTCCTGCTAGCAATAATTTCATCAGACAGGAAGGGAGGGAAAATCTGCAAAAGCAACACATACAGAAATAAAAATCTGACAGGGGTTCTTGCCTACTTTATTAAAAAAAAAGCATGTTCATTTTCGTCTGTGTGGCTTTTTTGCTGGCCCCGGATAACAGTAAAAACCTCACTGGGGTTCTAACTCTTATAAACTTAATTAAAAAAAACTAAATTAGAACGTTCTAGCTAGGGGTGCACTTAAGAAAATATAGAAATTAGAAATGGGAATCTATATACCAGTAAGGTTGACTTTAGTTGTATTTTAATTACTTAAGGGCATTGTAAGGAATAACATATAGGACAGATATATCTAATTCCAGTTCATAAAAGGTAAGTCGTATTTTAGCCAACATGGTCAGTTTTCATAAGGAAGGTTAAAGGTATTGTATACTTTTAAATGTTTTTGTTGTTTTAACTAAGTATGAGTGTAGTTATAATCCCTGTGCTGTTTGTTTGCCTAATGCCCCGTACACACGGTCGGATTTTCCGATGGAAAATGTCCGATCGGAGTGTGTTGTCGGAAATTCCGACCGTGTGTGGGCTCCATCGGACATTTTCCCTCGGATTTTCCGACACACAAAGTTGGAGAGCAGGAGATAAAATTTTCCGACAACAAAATCCGATCGCGTCAATTCCGACCGTGTGTGGCCTGTTCCGACGCACAAAGTGCCACGCATGCTCAGAAGAAATTCCGGCACGGAACAGCTTGTTCTGGTAAACTTAGCGTTCGCAATGGATACTGCACTTTCGTCACGCTGCAATGTAAAAAATGGTTTAATACAGCGCACTCTTTTCTTCTTTATAATGTGACAAGAATTAAGTAGTTTTGCTGCTCATATTCACACACACTTCTCACAAAGTTTTATTTTTGTTTTTTTATTGGGATTCCCTGAATATATTGTTAGTTGTCACATCTGACAGAATTTTTTTTTTTTATTTAATTTTTTTGGGGATTTTAAGCCTTTTTTTATTTTTTTATTTAATGTTGTATTTTTTACAAGGCTGATCTTTGTTCAATGTTATTTTTATTTTTACTCCAGAATATTTTTGTGTGTGTTTTGTGTGTCAAGTTACCCCAACACCATTGATATCTTTTATTATTTAATCTCAAGGAGATTGTTTGTTGTTGGTGTCCCTTGTTCATTTCACATTGTATATTTGAAATGTACCTGAATCCTCACAAAAAAACTGTCATTTTTGAAGTAAAACACATAGGAGAGTATAATTCAAAACAAAAATCCTTTATTAAGGGCTCAGAACCAAACAAAGAGGAAGGCAACACTGGATCAACATGAGAAATTAGCGAAGCCTGGGACCCCCACGGCAGACATCAATTCTTGAACATCAAAATTGGTGGACTGAGGAGTCCATATGTAAGGGAGGCCAGTCTGGTCCAGAATTCGCAGAGATCCGGAAAGCAGCAGATGACATCTCTGTCCCCAGGCTGTGGTACCACAAGAGGCTGCATTTTTTGGCTGACCAGACTGGATCCAGGGTCCTAACTTTCTGGTCTTCCTTCCACGCTTCCTTTCCGGCTGTGGCTGTGCTGTTGGAGATGTGGCAGGAGGAGGAGTAGGACCTGGAGGAGGACTGGGAGGACCTGGAGGAGAAGGAGGAGGAGGAGGAGGACCTGCAGGAGGAGGAGGAGGACCATCGCAAAGGTGTGTCTGAGCTGTAATTTGGCCCCTCATACCTTTATTAAGAGCCTCCAATATGAGCGACTCACACATGACTTGTTGTCCCTCCTCCATCCTCTGCATTTTATATGCAATGACGGCAGCAATGTCCTCCTCCATGGTGTGTGGTGCTCCCAGGACCTCTGTAGCCCTCCAAAAGAGTCCTCTGGCAGCCTCCTCTAGGGCACTCCTCCTACTGCCACTTTCTCTTTTCAGGGGGGGTGGAGGGACCTGCAGATCAGCCAGCCGGCTCGGCCCGGCCACCTCCTGGCTGAGACTTCCCTGTGTATGAAAAAGGGACATGGTTTTAGTTTTTGCTTCATCAATCACAATCATAAATTAGTACTCCCAACTAACATCTAGTTAACATCATTGATTGGACAAGCAGAAATATTTAGAGGAATTCTATACCTGGCTCAATCTGGGCTCCTCCACATGTGGCCTGGAAGGCCCAGGTTGGGCGTCAGAAGCCTCAGCCGGGGGGGAAGGAAGCCTGGAAGGAAGACTGGAGAGGGATGACCTGGGTTCAGTCTGGCCTGCCAGAAAATGCAGCCTGTCGTAGTACAACATCCTGGGGACATAGATGTCATCTGCTGCTCCGGATCTCTGTGAATCCAAGACCTTCTTGCGCTCCCTTAGATATGTGCTCCTCAGGCCACCAATTAAGATCTTTAAATAGGTGATGTCTGCCGTGGGGATCACCTGCTTCACAATTTCACACAATTGCTCCAGTGCTGCCTTCCTCTTTGCTTGGTTCTTGAAATGGGGGTGTTTAATCTCCCACAGACATGGCAGCTCCCTTAACATATCTAAGAATACTGACATGAAGTCATTATCTTTCATTAGCATATCCATGTTCACTGCAAGACACAACACAAGACAAAGCCTAATGTCAGACAAAACTCTCCTAATCTTGTTACAATATAGGCCTCAATCTAGAAGCAGTATAGGCACAAGTTTGTCTCTTACCTTCGTTGTTACAATCGGCGCGTCCAATGCTCCTTCCTCCGCTCACAGATCGTACGTAATATGCACGTGTGTTACGCTTTATATACACTGCGCATGCGTGTAACTCCACCCGCCCCTGACGTTCTTTCTATTCTATTCCCCGCCCCTTTTCGTTCGGCACAGTGGGGGAAGAGCACATGGCGGAGTCACAGCAGGTGCGTGATAATTACAGGAACGAGGAGGAGGATGAAAGCCCGGATCCGGACACGTCCAGATCCAGAAGGAGACGTTTTAAGGCCACAAATATGTCCTTTGGAGAAATGTTGGAGATGGTCGACATCATGAAGAAGGCCGACTATGACGGAAAGTATGGGCCTTACCCCAACCCCAATATCAGAAAGGCAAAGATCATGGCGAAAGTGGTCAAAAGTCTTCACAAGAATTTCGGGGTACGAAGATCGAAAGATCAGCTCAGGAAGCGGTGGTCGGACCTCAAATTAAGAGAGCCCGAGCAGTACAGAAAGATCCGGAGAGTGCTGCAAAAAAGTAAGTAGTTGTGCTGTGTTCCTATTCTTTTTGTCTTTATTACGTTCGTGCTGCTCCATGTGCTTTTCTTAATTGTACAGTTAAAAAGGGCAACTTTAATGTTCATGGGCCCATTATTCGTTCGTATCAAACATTTTTCTTTCGGCCTCTAAAACACCATTGTTTAGGCCATATGAATTTTCCCACATTTTTAAGGGCCTACTTGGATGCCAAATATTTGTTTGTGTAGATGGGTTTGTTACTAGAATGAAATGCAAACTAGATTCTGTGTAAGGAGAGGACACTGAGCAGCTGTTTTCACATCTGGACACTGGAGCACTAGTGTGGGACACAAGAACACCATTTTTATTAGGGGGCCACACAGGTGCTCCAGCATATACTATAGGGGGTCTCCATCTGTGAAGCTTGTACTAAACAGGTAAAGTATTGCAGCTTGACAAAGGCCAATAAAAAAACTACATCTTGGAACTCGGCTAAAATTGACAATTGTACACCACTTCCATTTCCTATTTCTAGTTCTGCCATCAAATATCTGTGTGCTAATTATACCATTTTTGTTTTACATAGGGGAGAAAAGACTCGGAGGACACCCCTCATCCGAGGAGACCACAGACCCCCACCTATGGAAGAAGGTGAAATACCACCAACACAAGCTGAGCAGGAGGAAGAAGAAGATGTGGTGGAAATTGGCACCACAACAGGTGAGTGTCTGCGACCACAGACTCAGGTAAGAGATGGATGGTGGCAGATTTTTGATACCTGTTTTTGTTTGATTTCTCTCTTTTTAGGTGATCGTGATCCAGATCCTTTCACATCAGAAAGTGCCCAGATCCTGATCGGGGAGATCATGGGGTGTAATGTCGAATTGCAACACATCCAGAAAAAAATAAATGATGTGATTCAAAAAAATAATAACATCATTGATGTTTTGGGGCGAATTTAAAACCCCACAAAATCACTTTTTTTTATTGTGGTCCAATCTTTTAAATATTTTTGCAATGTTTTGAAAAGCCAAATTTGGAGGATGCACACAGTGTGCCAACATGTGCTATCTGCCATCACAGGAGATCAATGGACGCGTTTTGGGGGTGCAACCCCTTCCTCAATTATAAAGTAGTGGTGAGGAAGGGCTTGTTCCCCCAAAACACGTCCCTTGATCCCCCCCCGTGATGGCAGATAGCACATGTTGCCATTCGTAAATTGTTGTGCATCTTCCAAATTTGGCTTTTCCAGGGGTGATTTTCCCCCATCTGAACGCAATATCAAACACAGTTCCTAAATACTGATGTGAACAAGGAAAAAATTTAGATGACTCGCGCTGTGTAGATTGGTGAATGTGTGACCAGATTCACTGCACAAAAACACTAAATACAACCAGTATCAGTGAATGCATAAACCGTCTGTGTGGCAATATATCACGATCAGTGCAAATAAATAACAAAAAATATAAATCGTCTGTGCAATAATATATCGCAATCAGTGCACACAAATCACAAAAATAAAGTCCAAACAAAATAAATATATTGAAGAAACTATTATAAAGGGTAAAAAATGTCCAAAAAAGAAGAAGCCCGAGAAAAAGTGAATTAGCAATCACGGGTCCTTCAACCGCATGGAACCTCAAATGTGCAGGACCACCACCAACAGTAAGAGCCTGGCCGCTTACCAGAACCCCATGACCCCCCGTTACAGAGGGTCTAAAAGGGCTTTTTAAGATCCTAGTAGTCCGGACTTCCCAGGAGCAGTGATGGAGCAGAGATGGGAATGGAAACTGGAAAGGGCGTCAGGTGCTGGGATGGAGATGGATGGATCCACAGGAGGGGGGCTCAGCCCTCAGCATAGTGGTGTCATCATAGGAGAAAAGAAAGGGAGGGCTCCCATAGTGTAAAATCAGATGGCAATTTATTGTAGAAAAAAGCGTAAACACTCACATATAAGTAAGACAATCAGCATCATCAAATAGAAGAACAGACTGTGGCACCGGCCGGATGACCACAGATAGCTCGTCCTGTTAGATAAACAGCAAGAGTGGGAGGTGGCACGATGATACCGCTCAGCCCTACGCTGCGTTTCGCAAAAAAATGCGTCTTCCAGTGACTACATGAGGTGAATATAGGGCCAGGAGACACCATGCTGGGGAGGTTATTGAGGGGCAAATATGTATGAAGGACCTAAAATAATAATTACATAAAAATCCAGCATGCATGAGAACAAAGGGGACATTCACAGCATATTACAATCAGGGTAATTAGGGAATGAGGAAAAAATACAATATATTAGCAAACATTCAATACAATAAAATGTGATATTAAAGGATAAAAATCTTACCTTCATATACTCCTTCTGCAGGACCTGAATGATGGCAGAACAGGTCTCTGGGATAATGATCCCCAGAGCCTGGGGGGAGATGCCTGTCGAGAACTTTAAGTCCTGCAGACTTCTCCCTGTCGCCAAATACTGCAGGGTAGCGACCAACCTCTTGCCTCATGCAGGTATCCTGCCTGATAATATAAGGGGTCAGTGAAGCCAACAAACGGTGAAACACGGGGTCCGTCATCCTGAGAAAGTTCCTGAAATCATCAGGATTATTCTCACGGATCTCATGGAGCAAAGGCATATGAGAGAACTGGTCACGCTGAAGCAACCAATTCTTGGTCCATGAACTCCTCCCCACCCTGTTCATGGACTGGACTTGTGTCAAGGTCAGGACCCCAACACCAAGCCCCCGCACAGCACGAACTCTACGAGAAGTACGTATACGCAACATGGCTAGAAAACGGTCGGCTGCTCAGAACGAAGTAACAGAACGCACTGAAGAACAGCAAGGCCTGTGAAGAGCAACCTGAAAAACAGTAACGAACGAACAAGAACACAATGACTAAAGTCACGCGGAACTTGCTGCACGCACTGAAGAGCAGATACAAACCCACAAGCACAAACTGAACGGCAGAAAACGATCTGAAAGTCACGAGTCTGAAAAAGCGCGAATCGTCTCTCACCAAACTTTTACTAACACGAGATTAGCAAAAGGAGCCCAAAGGGTGCCGCGCTTGGTTCTGAACCGGCCTTTTCTAGTCTCGTCGTACGTGGTATACGTGACCGCGTGGTTGGCGATCGGAAATTCTGACAACTTTGTGCGACCGTGTGTAGACAAAACAAGTTTGAGCCAACATCCTTCGGAAAAAATCCTAGGATTTTGTTGTCGGAATGTCCGAACAAAGTCCGACCGCGTGTACGCCCTATTACACTGTAATGATGGGGTTACATGCTGTGGCTGCAGTTTGCAGCACCATGGCTGACTCATTTCCCTATGTTCATGCTAGCTTGTCCTTATTTGTCAAAGGTGTAAGACCACTTCCTGTTTTTCTAGTTTTTAAACTGTGATCATTATGTATACATGTTGTACTACATGCCAGCATATTCACTCACATATGGCACATCTTTTGGACTTGGATCTCTTATGTCAAGGCTTTGCAATCTCATGTGCTTATAGGAGTATTGGATTTACTACTAGTGAGATTTGTCTTTTTTTTTTTTTTCTTCCTTTTTTGATTGTTTTGTTTTTGGCCAAAGACTGGGGCTTACTTGTATTAAGCAGCAAAACCTTCTTAATGAAGTTTATCTGATTAAAAAAAATTGTGGGAAAGCCCCACTTTAATGTTGCTGAGCTTCTTTACAGCTGATTCACGTGAACTGTATACAGTCATAACAGACTGAATGTGGTTTTTTTTCACAGGGAATATTACCAATTTTTACTGGCTATAAATGATTGATTTGCACAGCCTTTCCCTGGCTGTGTACACAGATCTGTAAGGCTGGGTGAGGGTTCCACGCATCCAATTCGCACAGCAGGAGATTTTGACCGGCTCTTTATGGAGCCGGTTCACATCTATCTGCTGCGGCTCCGGTGCAAATTTGCACAGGAGTCCTGTGCGTCTTTTGGCTCGTTTCAGGTCAGAATTCAGCCAAAAATTCAGGCTGAAATCGGATCTGAAACGGTGAACGGGGACGCACCAGACCCCTGCTGTGAGCCACATGCGAAGATAGTGTGAACCCAGCCTAAAGACAATATATATCTGCATCAACTGACTGAAAACTATCTCTTCAATTGTTGAAACCTTAGCTGTTTTTTTTCTGTTAAGTCTCGGCTTTTCCTTTATTTTTATTTTTAGATTATAACTTTTAGCTTGGGGTGATTAAAGTGCATCAGTCAGCTGTTACACTCTATTCAAAAGCATTGTTTGGTTTTGTTTTTTTGCATCTTTTTAGAGAAAAAAGAAAATATGTGGAAGGACAGTGTACACCTAAACCACCTCAGATTACATTACTCACATTCACTCTACCCCTGCAATCCCTATAGATAAAATAAAGTATAGTCATGAAACATCTGAACCTGTTATTGTCTCTCAATTTCTGTAGTGAAACCCATACCTATACTCTTTGTCTTTAGAACATTTGGGGCTAAAATTGTGATTTAAAATTAATGAATTAATTATACACTGCTTTATCCTCTGTGATCGCTTCATCATTGTACGAAAACTCCTACCTATGCTCTTTCTAGTAAATGTTAGCCTAAAATTATACATCTCTGTCATCTGTGGTCTCTTAATTATTGTAGTAAAACAACTGCATGTCATTTTTGTCTTTAATACATTTTGGACAATGTTCCCAGATCAAAAATGTACTGCTACATGCCAAATTTTTTTCTAGATTATAACTTTTAGTTTGGAGTGATTAGACTGCAATGGGCAGTTTCTGCTGATAATCTATTCAAGAGTAGTTTTTTTTCTGTTGCAGTATCTCTCTGCATTCATTGAAAAAACATGTAAAAATACTGTGTACACAAATCAGCCCACAACCTTATCCCAGGTTATTAAAATTTAGATTCTCTGTCACAAATTCCCCCCAGTGTTGGCTGTCTCTGGCAGGACACATACAGCAGAGCAGGTTAGTAGCTCAATAGCAAACCCCGTAACCTCCAGCCATTGATGCATCCTTGACATCCAGTAGTTCATGGATATGAACATTTATAAGCATTTTAGTTACAGCCTTAAGGGCCATACACATGGGCCAAATGTCAACCAGTTTCTATTGAACCGGCCCACATTCGGTCCGTGTGTACGGCGCCGATCTGACAGAAGCCAGCCGTTCGGCTGAAAAGGTCTGGCGATCAGCATCCAATCAGCGCTCTCAGCCAATGACTGGGAACACTGGCTGGTGTGTTCTGGCCGGGGGGCCGTCCCCCTGTCAGAACACAATAGTTTAGCGGGATAGATTGCTGTACTAACATCGTATAGTTAGTACAGCGGTTCCTTCCAAATTCTTCAGATTTTTTTTCATTAATTAAACTAAATAGTGTGTACTAGGCTTTACTCTTCTTGCCCACAATGTTTGATTGATCAGGGCAAGGACAAACTTATAAGAAATAAAGAAATATAAGAAATAAATTTAAAAAAAAATTACAATGATAATAAAAATTTTATAAATGTTAATGTAAATAATGTTGAAAAAAACAGCTAACATATAAAAATAGTGGTGGTGGGTGGGAAAATGTCAAGGTATGCATCAGTGTTTGGCTCTCAGCACTATCAAAGGCCATGTTTCTGCTCTTTTTATTTTGTTTCAGAAACCATTGACCTTTTGATCTGATTCCACTTGTATTTCAGAAAAGGCCTCTCTTTAGTCCAACCTTCAAGGTGGGATTCCTTGTATCATCACTTATATGAAGGCAATGTTTTAGCTGTTGGCCTTATTTTGCCTCTTTTTTTATTTTTGCATAGGACATTGCTGTCAGTGGCCATGTTTGATTCAGCAGGGCAGGGGAGGCTTTACGAATAAGAAAAAAAAAAAAATGTAAATAATGAAACATAAACCTTGCTTGTAAATATGTAAAAAATAAATAAATAAAGGCCTCCTTGAAAACGTGTTTAATTCCCAGAAACTCCTGAAAAAAAACCTATTAAAAACCTACTGCCTCCATGTGCACAACCTCTGCCTCTTTTTTTCTATTAAAGTAACAAACATGTTATACTTACCTGCCCTGTGCAGTGGTTTTGCACAGAGTAGCACATATCCTTCTGTTCTCAGGTCCCTGGCTGGAGCTCCAGGCCCCTCCCTCCTGTTGAGTGCCCCCACAGCAAGCAGCTTGCTATAGAGCACCCAAGCTGAGCTGCATTCAGACACAGAGCCGTGGTTCGGCACTGCCCCCTATCTCTCCTGATTGGCTAACTGAGTTTGATTGACAGCAGCATGAGCCAATGGCGCAGCTGCTGTGTCTCAGCCAATCAGGAGGGAGAGTCTCGGATGGCCAAGGCACTCATGGACATCACTGGATAGAGAAGGGGCTCATATGAGTATTAGGGGGGCTGCTGCACACAGAAGGCTTTTTATCTTAATGCATAGAATGCATTAAGATAAAAAACCTTCTGCTTTTACCACTTTAAGCATGAATGCCCTTTTTAAGTAAAGGGAAAGAGCAGGAAGCTTATGACTTTAGATTTATATACTAAACTTTGCTGCTGCCTGCCCTTCTCCCTGGTGGTAAGATTTCTACATCCATTTGCCAGCTCAGCCCCATGTGTTGTGCAAGGGCAGTAAGTCTTTGGCAGTAGGTTTTCCCCTGCAGCTATACTTCTAGTTTCAGAAATCCAGCCTCCACCAGGAAATGTGGCTTCTTTTGGGATGGTGGCAATGGATCTCACAATTTTTCCCTAGTATCAGGAAAGGGTAAAACCTTCCAGGGGAAGCTACTTCAAGTTTCCTCTTCCTCGCTACCAGCACCCCAATCCTCCTCCTCACTGCCAGCAACTCAATACTCCTCATCACCAGCACCCCAGAGGAGAAATAGGAAATGGGTGCATTTGCAGCACTTAAAAAAAGTGTCTGGCTGCTATGTGCCCTTGAGGAGCAATAGGAGGAAAGGGGAAAATAAGCAGCATTATAAAGGCATTGAGCTGGGCTAAAACCTTGAGGAGATGGAGGAGAAAAAGAAATAAGAAAAGGATGCACTTACAAAAAGTACTTAAAATGATATTAAAAGCTTGTTGTTGTTTTTTTTTTTTTTTTTAAATAACAAACATGTCATACTCACCTGCTCTGTGCAGTGGTTTTGACAAAGCAGCCCCCTATCCTCTTCTTCTCAGGCCCCCCGCTGGTGCTCCTGGCCTCTACCTCCTGCCGAGTGCCCCCAGAGCAAGCACCTTGCTGGGGGCACCCAAGCAGTCTTGCTCCCAAGCTGTTGCTTTGCGAGTCTGTTTATACACAGAGCCGCTGCTCGGCCCTGCCTCTCTCTCTCCTCATTGGCTCACTGGCTGTAGATGACAGCAGTGGGAGCCAATGGCTCCCGCTGCTGCCTCAGCCAATGAGGAGTGAGAGCTGCCTGGAGAGCCGAGGTTCTCATGCACATTGCTGGATTGCGATAGGGCTCAGATAAGTATTAGGGGGGCTGGGGGGCTGCTGCACAAAGAAGGTTTTTACCTTCATGCATGAATGCATGAAGGTAAAACAAAACCTTGAGCCTTTAGAACGACTTTCAGAAAAAAGCAATTAAAAGGGGGCTGATATTCAGCCTTGAGGTGAAGGAAAATGGTGCATGAGTAGTATTATAAAATGAAGTAGCTGCTCTGTGCCCTTGAGGAGTAGGATGAGGAAAATGGCGCATCAGCAGCACTTTAAAATAAAGTGGATGCCATGCGTCCTTGAGGAGAAGGAAAAACGTGTACTAGCAGTCCAAAAAATGACTGCTATGTGCCCTTGAGCAGGAGGAAAGGGTGCATTAGTAGTCCAAACAAAAAGGCTGCTATGAGCCTTTAAGAAAGAGTAAGAGGAAATGGCCCAAGAATGTTCTACTAGTTTATATTGTATGAGAGAGGCTGCATTTCAAAGAGTCTGGAGAAAGTGGGCTCAGACTGCAGGACTTGGGGGTGGTTATAAATTAGCTTTTGTTTGCAGCTCCAAAAGACAGCTAATGCCCACTGCCATCTGGAGCTGCATTGTTTGCCACTGTACAACATTTGTTGCTATTGTCTCTGAAATAATATACTCTGTTTATTTCAAGATAAAACCTGCCTCTTCTCTCCCTCTTATATTATGGCCTAACCAAGCTTCTTACATACTATCCCAGTCAGTGAACAATATTTATTATCTGTCACATAATGGTCTCAAATTTTCATTGCAAGATAAGACCCACCTTGTCTCTTTCTGTTTGCTGCCTATTCAAGTACCTGCATACTGCGAGTGTGGTACTGCAAAAACAAGCTCTTAAACTACTAATGAAATTACACTTTCAAATGATGTGATGCTAGAACATAGTGTTATTGAACACACGGGGACAGGGGTGATTTAAAATTTTTTTATTGTTAATTATACTTTCTTTTTTATTAGTTTGACATTTTTTTGAAAAAAAATTTTGATCACTTTTATTCCTATTACAAGGAATGTAAACATCCCTTGTAATAGGAATATGACATGACAGGTCCTCTTTACAGTGAGATATGGGGTCAATAAGACCCCACATCTCACCACTAGGCTGGGAAGCCTGGAATAAAACAAAATAATAAACCGATCATGGCTTCCCAGCCGAGGGCCAGCGGATTCGTTCTCCGACTCACCGATCGTATCGCTGAGTCGGTAGAACCACCGGAGGGCGGCGGGAGGGGGAGATGTCCCTTCTCGCCTCCCGTAAGAACGATTAAGAACAGTCGCTATGATCTATTCTTATGTTGTAGGGAATCGCCGACTGAAAACGGCAATATCTGAATGATGTCTGTAGCTACAGGCATCATTCAGATATCCTCACTCAAAGTCCATCACGTCATATGACAGTGGGTGGGCAGCAACAGGTTAAAGTGATTGTAAGGGTTTTTTTTTTTTTTTTAATAACAAACATATCATACTTACCTCCACTGTGCAACTCATTTTGTACAGAGTGACCCTAAACCTCATCTTCTGGGGTCCCCTGGCAGCTCTCACAGGTCCTCCCCACATCAGATAACCCCCTAGGAGAAGCGCTCTCCTGGGGGGTTACCTTGCGGGCACACTCCCGAGTCCAGCATTTGCGTCCATAGACCTGAATGCCGGATTCAGCCCCGCCCCAGCACTCGCATCATTGGATTTGATTGACAGCAGCGGGAGCCAATGGCTGCACTGCTATCAATCTATCCAATTAAGAGCCGGGACCCTGTGGAGAGAGGGAGATTGCATCTCCACTGACAGAAATACGGAGCTTAGGTAAGTAAAACGGGGGGGCGGTCACTGCCAGGTGTTTTTTCACCTTAATGCATAGAATGCATTAAGGTGAAAAAACACAAGGGTTTACAACTCCTTTAACTTCTTCCTGGGCCAAAACTACCAGGAAAAGTGTCAGCAGAAACAGTAAGTGAAGAAAACCTCTTCACTTCCAGGTTCTTACTAATTATGTGGGTCCCAGTCCCGCAGGTTGGATAGCAGAGTCTGGGAAACATGGCAAGGGGGCCCACAGGAGGGTCGCGGAGGAACCAAAATAAAGTTGGTTTGTCAGATCTTCATGCATTCATGGCTGCTACAGCAAAGAGTGCGGCACACCTGGGAACCCCCCTGACATACATACGTGGCAGTAAAATGATTAAAGGGGCCAAAAACCAAATAGGGGAGAGATATCCTGTCCATCCAAGAACCATTCCTGAAATCCAGTACATATTTCCCCATTTCAATCCAGAGGTGGTGGAGACACCTTGAACCACCTTACAGTGTACATGAGAGAGAGCACCAGCATTTTGATGATGTCTCAGTCTGTGTTCTACCATTATACTATATTTCTGGAGGGACAGGAACCACTGGGTCTGGGGTTGACATCTTTGTTTTCTCATTTAATGGCCAGGCACTCTCCAAGGTTCAGTTTCTTAGTGGCATCAGTTTACTGCTAAGAAAAACTACAGGGTGCTTTTTTCTATTGACCTCTTGAGTCAAACTCCTCCCAAACCTTCAAGGCATTTGTCTGAACAACAAGTTCCTAGGAAAAATCCAAAGCACCCAGAAGTGGGTGTTGTCAAAATACAAACACAAGCTTCAAAAAAGCTTCCTCAGCATAAACTGACATTCTGCCCTTTGTCAGGTTGGTCAGTGGTATGGCTTTGATAGCAAAGCTGGATATAAACCGCCAGTAGTACCCAACTATGCCCAGGGGTTTCAGAAGGATGTTATCAGAACGGTTAACTGGCAAAATGTGAATGCGCACGTGAAAGGGTTATTATTGTTACAATTGCTTTAAAAATATTACAATAAAAATTACTGCACTATGGCTTTCTAATTAACTGTTTATTAATGATGGGCAAAATGCATTTGGAGAATTAAAGGGCGCAAAGATCAGAAGCTGGAAGGAGGTGACTTGAAAGGCTGCCTGCAAGGACAGCGTAAACTACTATTATTGCATTGTGGACCGACTTATTAGGTTTAGAGGGTCGTGGAGGTCTTGTAAGAGCACTATTTGAATGTGAGGACCAAGAGGATTTGTTTTTTTAGAAGGAGGTGTTTTGTAGGCTGTAAAACATGGTTTGCTGGAGCATGTATTGAGAGTTGGATAAGAAAACATTGGATTTTTTATAGACATTTATTTGTAGTTATATAATTTATTTAAGTATGAAGGACATGTTGGATAAACTTTTTCACTTTATGGTTTCCATTGGATACTTATCATGTTAAATTAATTGATCATATACCACATATGTTTTTTACATGTTTTACTTTGATTAAAAGAGCACAGTATGTAAATATACAGCATATATGGGAAGTGCAGCGCTTTATTGTATTTTTCATAAAATTGGTTATCTGTGTCTCCCTTTTCTCAGCTCCCAGGTGTCCTCCCAGTTTGTCAGCTAAATCAAGCACTATTTGCTTGTATGGCTGGGGAACCAGCAACTGCTCCACCGCCTCGCCACAGGTTTCAGTAACTCGATATAGCAAGTTAACTGCAAATTATAAAAAAAACCTCTTTCATGCATCGGGCATTTGTGGTTCTCCACGGATCACAGTAACCTGCCCTCTAGAATTTACCAGTATGTGATCTTGTATTTGGGTGGTGCCAAACATTCCCTTGACACATCCAAGTCTGGATGCCTGAACTGGATGATGTCTCCTCATCATCTTCCCCAGCCATGACCTGTGTTGGGTTAATCCCTCCTCCCTCAGAGGTCAGTTATATATGTAGGCCTGGAACATTGTCACCATCAACAATATCTACATCATCACCATCATTTTTTGTATCTGCAGTTCTGTATGGTTCCCTTCATTTGTGGTTTTTGAGGAAATGTCAAATTTTTTCAAGTCACTACGTTATGCAGTTAGTTCCTTTCTCATATACCCCCATAGTTTCAAAAATAAAGGACAGTCTTGTTCCACTATGATGCAATGCGCTTAGTCTTTTACCATTCCAACTTCTTGTGTGACTTTGCAACAGGCAGTGGAAATTGACACTAAATCTCGTTAGTACTCCCTAGTATACACAGAACATGGAGGGTTTAGCTGTCGGGCCAGTTTCACCAATCAGTCAGGCCAGTAGAAACGTTACCATGTTGCCTGAGTCTAGCAAGGTCTTGCCAGAGAGGTGGTTCACATGTACAGTAAACTCATACTACCACTCACAAAGGTGAATGTATGTGGTGCAATCTTTTTTATTGTAGACAGATGCCCTCAGGATGGTTGCGCATTTCATAAGCTCCTCCTGAACACTAGACTAAAGAATGCATTGCACAGACTTTGAACTCCAGGTATGAGTAGACTCCCAAGGAACTGATAGAGACATATTTCAGCCATCTTGCTTGCTGGTTTTGGGATTCTGAAGAGCTCCTTTCTTGAAGTCTGTTGGAGAACTTGATGCCTATGAAGAAATGGGGTTTCGTTGACTGGTAAACCCAAGTAGGTGCTTCACCACAGTGTACTGTATCTCTCCACCATATCCAACAAAGCTCTTGGGTCTCCAAGACTGACCCAACGCTGGAGATTGCAGACAGGGAGCTAAGATACCAGTCCATAATTAACTGCTCCACCATTTGGGGGCCAGGACTTCCACTTTCTGGTAAGCATAATTATTGGCCTCACCAGGTGAGAGGTTTAGTAGGCCTCGTTGGCCCATTTTTCTTTTGGCCACCCCTGTCTTTCCGATGTCCTCTCAAATGTGGTGAGAAATGTTTCTATATCATAGGATAGGGTCAGCTTTTTCAGGTAGTGGCTGACACTTATGGTTTCCTGGTTACTAGAACAATAGCCACTTGCCTCAGAAGAGGGCTGCTGCACTGCCTCCGGCAAGGTAGGCACGACAAGCTGGGCTGCCAACAAGCCGGTAGGCTCTTACTTGTCCTCATGTCTATGTATCTAGTTAGCCTGTGCCAGATGATGGACCTGGTCCTAAAGTCTTTGTACCTGTGTCTGATTAGCCTGTAATTGCAGCTAATTGGCATGCGCAAGATCACAAAATAGCTTCACTATTGCACTGTACTCTGTCCCTTTAAATGTTGGTTTTATCCATTTAAATAGCTTTTCCTAGCTGCAGTGAGATTGTTTGGATCTAAGCACAAAATGTAATGTTCAGGGGGTCGGGGATCACCAGGGCAGCCATATAATCATAGAAACCATCTTTATTTTTCCCAAAAGCCAAACAAACAATGCTGTCAACAGAAAATGGCTTCTTTTCAGCACAGTAACATAAAACAAAGTCTGCTTATCTTCAGCATAGCAACATAAATAGCACCTCACTGACTTAAGGCTTTATCCACAGGAGAGGTATCCCAATTCCAGAACTTCTGGGGCATTTTCCAGTAGAGAGGCAAATCATAGAAGTGCTCAGCAATTCAACAGCTCCAAACTGCTTTTTCAAAAACCTGTCTGACTCCACCATGTGCTTTGTGCCATTTTCTGAATATAAACCTCTCCCACAGGTATTTTAACCTATACTGCATTAAAGGGATCACAAATCATATAATGGAACAATATATTGCCAGTCCAGGACCCATCCTTGGTGTCCCATACAACATATAAAGCTTGTATTTGTTGCACTGTTTTAGTACAAAAAAAGCTGTTTATTATTAGTATTATTATTATATGCTGACAAATGTGCAAAAATGTAAAACAAAGAAAAAAAATATTTACATGCATTTATATTTTTTAATCACCAACATGAGGCATTGCCCTTAGGAATTTTTATATACAGGCTGTGGACAGATAGAGGTTAACAAAAAAGATGGAAACTCTCACAACATAAGGTTAAAAATAAAACAGGGGACTCTCAGTTTGGAAAAGAGACATCTTAGAGACAGCTGACAGTGAACTTCTCAGATATACATGCATTCCAGGCTGTTGTATTAGTCAGGTGTGTGTCTAAACACCTTAATGCTGCCAACATATGGTATACATTGGTGGTAGCAAAAGGCTAAAGCCCGAACCCATCTTCGACAAAGAATGAAAAATTAATCTGGCCAGCATGAGTTAATAAAATAGTTCTGGTTCCCTTTTAGGTTGAATGACACCTACTGTAATTTTTCATCATTTTGCCTGTGAGCCCAGGATGTCAATAGGTGAATGCTGAAGTGAGCAGTGCCACTCAAGATTCACCCATAACCAAACAAGATGGTGGGGCACAAATTGAAATGGGGTGATTTTGATTTTCTAATTGGATAAAGTAAACCTATTATGAAATGTGCCCACATGCCACCACTCTGAATATAAATTCATCAATGATATGTAAACTTCATTACAAACTTCAATGTATCAGCCAAGATTTAATAATCAACAAAAAAAATGTGGTATTTTGATGAAAGTGTTATCTATCTTTAACAGGGAAGCTCATTTTGATTTTAGCCTATTCCTCGTTTACATGAAATGTTAAGCAAGCATTTATCTTGGTCATGATACAGATTTCAAAGGACTTACTGTGACCTTAATGAATTCTAGAAACATACTGCAGCATCCTTGGATTTTTAGATAGAGCAGTAACTTTGGAATTAAAAGTCCTGCTTTATTTGGTATCCAGATTTATGCACTAGCACATTGTCCTAACAACATCAAAGAATCCAAGTCAGTCTGACTGTGTGAATCATAAGGTTTTAAACAGTTCAACCTAGCTCACAAAACTGTATTAAGAAAAGATAGGGATTATCGAAGCATGAATTTAGACCTAATCGTATAATGCGTAATCAGAGTTTAAAACAGGCTATGTTTGAAACCTGCACAAGCTGATACTGGTGTAAAAAGCATTTAAAGCTATAAAACATATTGGTAAGTTAAACAATAGCAATGTGTCTAAATGTGGAAGAAAATAAAACTTAAAATCAGTGGCGGTGCGTCCATTAAGGGTGCACAGGTGCCACCCCCCCCCCTCTTCATTCACCCCCTCTATGACCAATGGATAGATTCATGCATTGCATAAATCTATCCAGGCCCAGGCCTTCTTTAAAGCAGGGCAAAAGGGGCAGCTGCCCTGGGCCCTGTCATTGTTGTGGTGCCCAAAGCAGCTGCCTCATACTTGGCAACTATCCCAGTTTAAATTCCCTTGTCCCTTGAAGATTTAGTCCCGTGCTGTGTCCTTATATCTCAGTGTGAAGTTCTGTTACTAATGCTGCCCAGCTCTGCCCTATTGTTGTGACTCACCTGCAGACCCTGTGTTTACATGTAAATACCGACATTGATATGTAAATAGTGATGGCATTCATATGTAAATAGAGGGGGTATTCATATGTATATCATGCCCCCCTGAGGTCATATTCACCATCACCTATACTGAATGCTGCTCACTGGGGAGATAAAGGGGCACACTTGAAAGGCCTGCCTACAACTGTGGTCATTCAGCTTAACATCAGCCTGTTCTGCAAAGGTAAACAAATTAGCAGGGGGAGGGGAGGGTCGTGTGGTGTGTGCAGAGGTAGGCAGAGAAGAAATTGCAGTTTGGGGTGCACAGGTGAGCAAGGAGGGGATGTATGGGGGCAAGGATGGTGGGTGCAAAGATGAGCAGAGGAGGCAGGTAGAGTTAAAGTGGAGGGGGATGGGAGTGGAGAGGTTGAGGGAGGTTTGGGGTGCAGAGGTTAGCAGGGGTTTAAGGATGCAAAGGTGTACTGACAGGGTGAAAAAAGATGTAGGTCATGTGTAGGGCAGCCCGTTAATTTCAATGGGCTGCTCTATCCGCTACAAATGCGAAAGAAACTCCCAAACCCTTTTCCGAAATCACAGGGTTCCACAGCACGTCAGCAGATGCGCAAGGGTGTCATTAACAATTAATGGCACTGCTGTGTATCTGCTAAAGGGCAGCATGTTTCTGTGGTGTCAGGAAAGCGATTTTGCCTGCGTTCCCAACACACACAAATGTGAACGCAGGCTAAATGTCTTAGTTACATTGGTGGTCAGTGTATATCTTCTCATTACATTGGTGCTTGGTGTACAATCCTTTCATTCACACAAGTGGCCAGTGTGAATTCCCCCCTTACATTGGTGGTCAGTGTAAATCCCTCCTTACATTATTGGTTACTGTGAATGCTCCTATTACATTAGTGGTCTGTGTAAACCCCTATTACATTGGTGGCCAGTGTTGAAACTCCTCTTTATATTGGTAGTCAGTATAAAAAAAAAAATCAGCACTGCCATTGATCACACCCTCCCCTCCCCCCAGCACTGCCACTGAGCCCAGGAGTCCTAGGATCTCTAGGAATTTTCTGTCTATTAATGGGCCCCCTCACCTTCCAACTCCATGGTTTGCAGGTAGTGAGGATATGATGTGCTGTAACCTCTAGCAACCAATCAGTAGGCAGTAATGATCTGCAGTAACCTCTAGCAACCAATCAGTGAGCAGAAATTATGTGCTGTAACCTCTAGCAACCAGTCAGTGAGTGGTAATGATACACTGTAACCTCTGGCAACCAATCGCAATCGCTGTCTGATCTGATTCAGTGAACTGATTTTGAGTCTAGCTGCTTTTTATTGTATGTCTCAAAGCAGGTGGAGAGTGAAACTGCATGGAGGGCATGGGGGGGCCAAAACATTTTTCTGCCCAAGGTCCAATCAATATTAAAGATGGCCCTCTCCACCCTCTATTCAGGTGTCTGGGCTCTTTTCGGGCGCCGAGCGCCTGAATTACAGTGGCGGGGGGTGTTTTTGAAGCACCTGATTAGAGCCATAAGCTCTAGTAGGTGTCAAAAAAAAGGTGGTTGCCATGCTTGGAGCTCACAGTTTACCCAGGTGTGTTAGAACAGTGAATGAATATTCGCTCTCCTAACACTGAACCACCTCTCTGCCAATCAGCTGCTCGGGTCTGTTATCCGTCACCGTTTGGCTGAAATGACAGGCGCTGTTATTGGACGCCTTTCAGGAGGAGAAGACAGTAAGAGACGCATGGAGGGCACCACTTGCCACGTCACCCGCTGCCCCACCGAGACAGAGTAAGTGCCGGGAAGACAGCGAGCGGGCAGGGGGGGTCACAGTGGCAGCATTTGATGGCACAGTGGCAACATTTGATGGGCACAGTGGCTGCGTTTGATCGGCACAGTGGCGGCAATTGATGGGCACAGTGGCTGTGTTTGATGGCACAGTGGCTGCATTTGATGGGTACAGTGGCAGCAATTTATGAGCATGGTGGCTGCGTTTGATGTTTTTTTTTCAGAATTTTTCTTTTTGATTGCGCCCCCCCCCAAAACTTTTGAGCACCAGCTGCCACTGCTTAAAATAAACCTGTGAGCACTAAATTATAAGCCTATGCTTATAATATATACTGAGCAGGCATCCAAAATTGTCTGCACATTTGCCTGTACATTTCTTTGGAAACATCCCTAGAACTGTTCTAGGACTGATGGCATATATTTGCAGATTCTGATATTTATAATGTCATCTATGGAATTGTTACTGTAGTAAAAATGTTTAGATTTCCAATGTTCAGACTCTGCTGTGTATACTTATATAGATAAGTGATAATATATATATATATATATATATATATATATATATATATATATATATATATATATATATATATATATATATATATTTATATACAGTATCTCACAAAAGTGAGTACACCCCTCACATTTTTTTGTAAATATTTGATTATATCTTTTCATGTGACAACACTGAAGAAATGACATTTTGCTACAATGTAAAGTAGTGAGTGTACAGCTAGTATAACAGTGTAAATTAGCTGTCCCCTCAAAATAACTCAACACACAGCCATTAATGTCTAAACCACTGGCAACAAAACTGAGTACACCCCCAAGTGAAAATGTCCAAATTGGGCCCAATTAGCCATTTTCTCTCCCCTGTGTCACGTGACTCATTAGTGTTACAAGGTCTCAGTTGTGAATGGGGAGCAGGTGTAATAAATTTGGTGTTATTGCTCTCACTCTCTTATACTGGACACTGGAAGTTCAACATGGCACCTCATGGCAAAGAGCTCTTTGAGGATCTTAAAAAAAGAATTGTTGCTCTACATAAAGATTGCCTTGGCTATAAGAAGATTGCTAAGACCCTGAAACTGAGCTGCAGCATGGTGGTCAAGACCATGCATCGGTTTAACAGGACAGGTTTCACTCAGAACAGGCCTCGCCATGGTCGACCAAAGAGGTTGAGTGCATGTGCTCAACATCATATCCAGAGGTTGTCTTCGGGAAATAGACGTATAAGTGCTTCCAGCATTGCTACAGAGGTTGAAGGGGTGGGGGGTCAGCCTGTCAGTACTCAGACCATACACTGCACACTGCATCAAATCGGTCTGCATGGCTGTCGACCCAGAAAGAAGCCTTTTCTAAAGATGATGCACAAGAAAGCTCGCAAACAGTTTTCTGAAGACAAGCAGACTAAGGACATGGATTACTGGAACCATGTCCTGTGGTCTGATGAGACCAAGATAAACTTATTTGGTTCAGATAGTGTCAAGTGTGTGGTGGCAACCAGGAGTACAAAGGCAAGTTTGTCTTGCCTACAGTCAAGCATGGTGGTGGGAGTGTCATGGTCTGAGGCTGCATGAGTGCTGCCGGCATTGGGGAACAACAGTTCATTGAGGGAACCATGAATGCCAACATGTACTGTGAAATACTGAAGCAGAGCATGATCTCCTCCCTTTGGAGACTGGGCCGCAGGGCAGTATTCCAACATGATAACAACCCCAAACACGCCTCCAAGATGACCACTGTATTGCTAAAGAAGCTAGGGGTAAAGGTGATGGACTGGCCAAGCACGTCTCCAGACCTAAACCCTATTGAGCATCTGTGGGGCATCCCCAAATGGAGGGTGGAGGAGCTCAAGATCTCTAACATCCACCAGCTCCATGATGTTGTCATGGAGGAGTGGAAGAGGACTCCAGTGGCAACCTGGGAAGTTCTAGTGAACTCCATGCCCAGGAGGGTTAGGCAGTGCTGGAAAATGATGGTGGCCACACAAAATATTGACACTTTGGGCCCAATTTGGACTTTTTCACTTAGGGGTGTACTCATTTTTGTTGCCAGCGGTTTAGACATTGATGGCTGTGTGTTGAGTTATTTTGAGGGGACAGCAAATTTACACTGTTTTACAAGCTGTACACTCACTACTTTACATTGTAGCAAAGCGTCATTTCTTCAGTGTAGTTAAATGAAAAGATTTAATAAAATATTTACAAAAAAATGTGAGGGGTGTACTCACTTTTGTGAGATACTGTGTGTGTATATATATCTATATATATATATAGATATATATACACAGTATATACTTATATACTGTATATACTTATCCAGTCAAAATTTTTAGAATGCAAACACTTTTCCACTTTTTATTAAAATGAACGCAGTTTGAATCCAATGAAGTGATAAACTGCTAGAGGTTAAAGTTAAGGTTCTCGAAAACTTTTACACTTAAAAGTCTTCCTTTAGAGAATTTGCAAAGAAAGCCAAGGTGTCAGTGAGAACCCATCCTTACCAGATCAAATAGGGATATTGATAGACTGGAGGAAAACAGTGACAGGTACAAGTCTAATGCCCTGTACACACGGCCGGATTTTCCGACGGAAAATGTGTGATAGGACCTTGTTGTCAGAAATTCCGACCATGTGTAGGCTCCATCACACATTTTCCATCGGAATTTCCGACACACAAAGTTTGAGAGCTTGCTATAAAATTTTCCGACGACAAAAATTTGTCGGAAATGTTGTCGGAATTTCCGATCAATGTCCGACCATGTGTACAGGACATAACAGAGCCAAAGCCACAAAGCCACAACAGATAGAAGATGAGATGCACAGTTTAACAGTGGTTAAAGTAAGCAAGCCCACTTTCATCTATGAAGAGAATACTTCAAGCTGAAGGTTTGACAAGTCCAGTGGCAATAAAAAAGTCACTAAAACTATAAAATAGGAAAAAAGAGGCTTTCCTGGGCTAGAGTCCACCAACAGTGGACTACTAAAGACTAGAAGTCAGTCTTATGAATCAAAATAGGAAAATGTTATGCTATGCCGTCAAGAAGGTGAAAAGATGGTTCTTCAGTGTGTGATGCCAGTTCTCAAAGATCAAGGATGGATCATGATAGTGAGTTAGTGACTTGTACAGCAACAGCAACCCGAACCAAAAGGCCAACCACAAAATTTTACAGGGCTATGCAAAACCTTCTGGCTTATGCCTAGTTGGTCAGAGAATAATCATAGATCAGTTACCCTAAACATACCTTCAGGCTATGTCATAACTACCTTAGAAAAAAGGAACAAAAAAGGAACAAAAAGAACAAGTGATAGGCTTGAAATTATTGAATGACCAGCACAGTCTCCAGACTAAACCCCATTCAACTAGTTTGGGATAAACTGGGCAGAAGAGCAAAACGAAAACAACACATTTGTATGACCCTCTGCAACAGTGCTGGGAAGACTAAATATTTGTTATATATATATATATATATATATATACAGTGTATACACACACACTATATTGTCAAAAGTATTGGGACACTTGCCTTTACACACACATGAATTTTAATGGCACCCTAGTCTTAATCCTTAGGTTTCAATATTGAGTTGGCCCACCCTTTGCAACTATAACAACTTCAGCTCTTCTGTGAAGGCTGTCCACGAGGTTTAGGAGTGTGTCTATGGGAATGTTTGTCCATTTTTCCAGAAGCGCATTTGTGAGGTCAGGCACTGACTGATGTTGGACGAGAAGTCCAGGCTCGCAGTCTCCTCTTTAATTCTACCCAAAGGTGTTCGATCGGGTTGAACACAGGACTCTGTGCAGGCTAGTCAAGCTACTCTACCTCAAACTCGCTCATCCATGTCTTTATGGATGAGCACGTTTGTGAGAAAGGCACACACCTCTCTATATAGGGTCCCACAGTGAACACTGTCAGAGGACAAACCAAGCCATGAAGTCCAAGGAATTGTCTGTAGACCTCCGAGACAGGATTATATTGATGCACAGATCTGGGGAAGGGTAGAGAAAAATTTTTGCAGCATTGAAGGTCCCAATGAGCACAGTGGCCTCCATCATCAGTAAATGGAAGTAGTTTGAAACCACCAGGACTCTTCCTAGAGCGAGCCGCCTAGATAAACTGAGCAATTGGGGGAGAAGGGCCTTAGTCAGGAAGGTGACCAAGAACTCGATGGTCACTTTGACAGAGCTCTAGCGTTTCTCTGTGGAGAGAAGAGAACCTTCTAGAAGAACAACCATCTCTGCAACACTCCACCAATCAGGCCTGTATGGTAGAGTGGCCAGACGGAAGTCATTCTTCAGTAAAAGACACATGACAGCCCACCTGGAGTTTGCCAAAAGGCAGCTGAAGGACTCTCAGACCATGAGAAACAAAGTTCTCTGGTCTGATGGAAAAAAGATTGAACTATTTGGCCTGAATGGCAAGCATCATGTCTAGAGGAACTGGGAGACTAGTCAGGATCAAGGGAAAGATTAATGCAGCAATATACAGAGACATCCTTGATGAAAACCTGCTCCAGAGTGCTCTGGACCTCAGACTGGGGCGAAAGTTCATCTTCCGACATGGCAACAATCCTAAGCACAAAATAACAAAGGAGTGGCTGTGAGACAACTCTGTGAGTGTTCTTGAGTGGCCAAGCCGAAGCCCAGACTTGAACCCGATTGAATATCTCTGGAGAGACCTGAAAATGGCTGTGCACCTATGCTCCCCAACCAACCTGATGAAGCTTGAGAGGTCCCGCAAAGAAGAATGGAAGAAACTGCCCAAAAATAGGTGTGTCAGGCTTGTAGCATCATATTTAAAAAGACTTGAGGCTGTAATTGGTACCAAAGGTGCTTCAACAAATTATTGAGCAAAGGCTGTGAATACTTACTGTATGAACATGTGACTTTTTAATTTTTTTATTTCTAACCACTTGCCGACCGGGCCATAGCTGAATGATGGCTACAGTGTGGTCAGATAACTCTGGGAGGGCGTACTATGGGGTCCTCCCAGAATCGTGCTACCACACGCCCCTTGGGGCGCACACCCGAGAATGTCCCTGACCAGTGGTACTCCCAGTAAAGGGCTAATGACAGTGGCTCTTTACCACGTGATTGTAAACAAACTGAAGCATATCTGGTTTGGATCCTCCCCTCTCCTCACGCTGATCGGTACAGTGTGTGAGGAGAGGGGGTGAGTGGGTGCAGCAGTGCTGTGGGTTGGATCTGAAGTTCCCACAGTGCTGATCTGTGCCCAGCCATGGCTCATCTATCCATCCATGCTCCATCCATGGCTCATACATGTCTCATCCATGCTTCATCCATGGCTCATACATGTCTCATCCATCCATCCATGGCTCATACATGTCTCATCCATTAATCCATGCTCCATCCATGGCTCATACATGTCTCATCCACCCATCCATGCTTCATACATGTCTCATCCATGCTCCATCCATGGCTCATACATGTCTCATCCATGCCCCATTCATGGCTCATACACGTCTCATCCATCTATCCATGCTCCATTCATGGCTCATCCATGCTCCATCCATGTCTCATCCATCCATCCTTGCTCCATCCAGGGCTCATACACATCTCATCCATTCATCCATGCTCCATCCATGGCTCTATCCATGGCTCATCCATGCTCCATCCATGGCCCATCATCTATCCATGGCTCATCCATGCTCCATACATGTCTTATCCATCCATCCATGGCTCATCCATGCTCCATCCATGGCTTATCATCTATCCATGGCTCATCCATGATCCATACATGTCTTATCCATCCATCCATGGCTCATCTATGCTTCACCCATGTCTCATCCATTCTCCACCCATGTCTCATCCATGCTTCATCCATGGCTCATCCATGGCTCATACATCCACATTCATGGCTCATCCACCCCCATCCATAGCTCATCCATCCCCATCCATGGTTTATCCATCCCCATCCATGGCTCATCCATCCCCATCCATGGCTCATTTATGCTCACCCATCCCCATCCATGGCTCATTCATGGCTCATCCATGCCATATCAATGATCATCCGTGCCATATCAGTGATCATCCGTGCCACATCAGTGATCATCCGTGTCACATCCGTGCCACATCAGTGATCATCTGTGCCACATTCATGCCACATCAGTGATCATCCTTGCCACATCCATGCCACATTGGAGATCATCCGTGCCACATCCATGCCACATCAGTACACATCCGTGCCACCTCAGTTCTCATTCATGCCACATCCATGCCACATCCGTGCTACATCAGTGCTCATCCATGCCACATCAGTTCTCATATGTGCCACATCAGTTCTCATCCATGCCACAACCATGCCACATCAGTGCTCATCCATGCCACATCCATGCTGCATCAGTGCTCATCCGTGCCACATCCATGCCACATCCGTGCTACATCAGTGCTCATCCATGCCACATCAGTTCTCATATGTGCCACATCAGTTCTCATCCATGCCACAACCATGCCACATCAGTGCTCATCCATGCCACATCCATGCTGCATCAGTGCTCATCCGTGCCACATCCATGCTACATCAGTGATCATCCGTGCCACATCCATGCCACATCAGTACACATCCGTGCCACCTCAGTTCTCATTCATGCCACATCCATGCCACATCCATGCCACATCCGTGCTACATCAGTGCTTATCCATGCCACATCAGTTCTCATATGTGCCACATCAGTTCTCATCCATGCCACAACCATGCCACATCAGTGCTCATCTATGCCATAGCCATGCCACATCAATGCTCATCCGTGCCACATCCATGCTCATCTGTGCAACATCCACACCACATTAGTGCTCATCCATGCCACTGGCTCATCTGTGCCACATCATTACTCATCCATGCCACATTAGTACTCATCCATGCCACATCAGTACTCATTCATGCCACATCAGTTCTCATCCGTGCCACATCCATGCTACATCCGTACCACTTCAGTGCTCATCCATGCCACATCAGTGCTAATCTGTGCCACATCCATGATCATCCGTGCCACATCAGTACTCATCTGTGCCACATCCATGCCATCCAGTGCTCATCTGTGCCACATCTATGCCACATCAGTGCTCATCCATGCCACATCCATGCCAAATCAGTACTCATCCATGCCACATCCATGCCACATCAGTGCTCATCCATGCCACATCCATGCCAAATCAGTACTCACCCATGAGACATCAGTTCTCATCCGTGCCACATCCGTGCAACATCCGTACCACATCAGTGTTCATCCATCCCACATCAATGCTCATCCATGCCACATCCATGCCACATCAGTGCTCATACATGCCACATCAGTATTCATCTGTGCCACATCCATGCTACATCAATGCTCGTCCCTGCCACATCGATGACACATCAGTGCTCATCCATGTCACATCCATGCCACATCAGTATTCATCAATGCCACATCAGTTCTCATCCATGCCACATCAGTTCTCATCCATGCCACATCCATGCCACATCAGTGCTCATCCATGCCAAATCAGTTCTAAATCCAAGTCACATCCATGCCACATCAATTCTCATCCGTGCCACAACCATGCCACTACAGTACCCATCAGTGTCTCACAAAAGTGTAATAGGTAATCAAATTAGATTTGAAATGTATGTCCCTAAAACACATGATGGTGCTCCCTGCATCTGTATGTGGCCAGGCTGTGTAAAAGTCTCACACATGTGGTATTGCCATACTCAGAATTAGCAGAATGTTTTGGGGTGTCATTTTTGCTATGTACATGCTATGTGTTGGAAATATCATATAAATGGACAACTTTGTGTAAAAAAAAATGCGTTTTCATTTTCTTTCCACATTTTCCAAAAACTTGTGGAAAAAAATGACATGTTCAAAAGACTCATTATGCCTCATAGAATATACGTTGGGCTGTTTACTTTACAAAATGGGGTCATTTTTTGGGCGTTTCCATTGTCCTGGTGCTCCAGGACCTTCAAAAGTGTAAGAGGTAGTCAAGAAATTATATGTGTAATTTATGTTACTAGAACTATTTGGATGTTGGGCCTCTGTATGTGGCCAGGCTGTGTAAAAGTCTCACACATGTGGTATTGCTATACTCGGGAGAAGTAGCAGATTGTATTTTGGGGTGTAATTTGTGGTATGCATATGCTGTGTGAGAGAAATAACTTGTTAATATGACAATTTTGTAAAAAAAAAAAAAAGAAAAATAAAATCTTCATTATGCAAAGAATTGTGGGAAAAAAATCACAATTTCTAAAAACTCACCATGCTAAATACATTAGGAATGTCTACTTTCTAAAAAGGGTAATTTGGGGGATATTTGTACAGTCCTGACTTGTTAGGGTCTCAAGAAATTAAATGGGCAGTCAGTACATCAGGTGAGATCAGGTGTGAACAATTTTCAATGATTGGCATCATAGCTTGTGGACTCTATAACTTTCACAAAGACCAAATAATATACACTGATTTGGGTCATTTTTACCAAAGATATGTAGCAGTATAAATATTGGCCAAAATTTATGAAGAAAAATTACTAATTTGCAAAATTTTATAACAGAAACAAACACAAATTTCGGTCTTTCATTTATAGCTCAAAAAAATAAAAAACCTAGAGGTAATCAAATACCACCAAAAGAAAGATCTATTTGTGTGAAAAAAAGGACAAAAATGTCATATGGGTACAATGTTGCATGGCTGAGTAATTGTCATTCAAAATGTGAGAGCACTGAAAGCTAAAAAATGGTCTGGTTAGGGAGGGGTTTAAGTGCCCAGTGGGCAAGTGGTTAATAAAATTGCAAAGAGTTCAAACAAACTTCTTTCATGTTGTCATTATGGGGTATTGTTTATAGAATTTTGAGGAAAATAATGAACTTTATCCATTTTGGAATAAGGCTGTAACATAACAAAATGTGGAAAAAGTGTTGTGAATACTTTCTGGATTCACTATATATACATATATATATATATATATATATATATATATATATATATATATATATATATATATATGTGTGTGTATATATATATATATATATATATATATATATATATGTATATATATATATATATATATATATATATATATATATATATATATATATATATATATATATATATATATATATATATATATATATATATATATATATATATATATATATATATATATATATATATATATATATATATATATATATATATATTTTGTTATGTGTTATTGTTCCTATATGCTGTGTTTAGACTGAAGAAGTCAGTATGAAACAAACACATTTGAACAAAATGCCTTTAAAGGGGTTGTAAACTTTCGTGTTTTTTCACCTTAACACATCCTATGCATTAAGGTGAAAAAACACCTGGCAGTGACTGGTCCCCCAGCCCCACATTTTACTTAACTGAACCCTTGAACTTGACCCAGCAGGGATGCGCTGTCTTTCTGCCCGGGGTTCTCGGCTCTTGATTGGATAGATTGATAGCAGCGCAGCCATTGGCTCCCGCTGCTGTCAATCAAATCCAATGACGCAGGCAACCGGGGGGCGAGTCATACATTCGGCAGCTATGGCCACTGAATGCTGGACTCGGCAGCGCGCCCGCAAGGTAACCCCCTCGGGAGAGCATTTCTCCTAGAGGGATATCTGATGTGGGGAGGAGCCGTGAGAGGACCCCAGAAGACGAGGCCACTCTGTGCAAAACGAGCTGCACAGTGGATGTAAGTATGACATGTTTGTTATTTAAAAAAAAGAAACAAACACTTACAATCACTTTAAGAATCATCCTGAGTACAGGATGTAAGTACAAAGGCTGGCCGGAGGCTAGCCTGCATTTGTGGGAGGAGTCTGAGAGGACTATTTAAGCCTCCTCCTCTGTCAGGTCAGGGTTCGTGGGCGTTCTGGGTTCAGTAGGGGGTGGGGCCTATGCGTCACTTCTGGGTCGTTGCAAGATGGTGGCGGTGCCTCTCCAGGGAGTTCGGCTGTCCACCCACCTGGTTCCCCCCTCGGCACCCACATTTACGGATCCCCGCTTCTCCTGGTGTTTCAGGGGGGGGGGCGATCGGCCGCCCGCCGACTCCTCTCCCTATGTTAATCAGCTCCACGAGGGAGCCTCTTGCTAGCCAGCTCCTCTCTCCCCTTACCAGCTTGCTGTCTCATTGTATCTCCGGGGGGAGCTGCCGACTGCTTCTCCGGGTGTTGAGGGGGGGAGGTCCAGCCAACCTCTCCTCGGTGATCATGCAGGGGGAGGGGAGGGGGGCCGTCCATCCTTCCATCCTCCACCCACCCTCCTTCCTCTCGGTGGCAGCTAGTCAGGTGCAGCCCGCCCGCTTCTCCCGGCGATTATGCCGGGGGAAGGGAGGGGGGCCATCCATCCGTCCTCCACCCACCCTCCTTCCTTCCCCTCGGCCGCAGCTGGTCAGGTGCTGCCCGCTTCTCCCGGCGCTCGTGCAGCGGGGGGGGCGTCCTTTCATCCTCCATAACTCCGTGTGATGCAGCCCGCCCGCTTCTCCCGGAGCTCACGCGGGGGGGACGACGTCCTTCCATCCTTCCATCCTTCACAGCTCCATGTGGCCAGCATGCAGCCCGAGCTTCTCCTGGTGCTCGTGAGGGGGGGGCGCGGACGTTCATCTTTACCCACACCAACTTCCCCAGGGCTCAGTTTGGCCAGGGCGCCGCCCGCCCGGTTCCCATGGGTTTGGGGGGGTCGTCTGTCCATCCTCCACCTTCACTGGGCTCAATCCTGCATGGTCGGGGGGGGCGCTGCTGCCCGCTTCTCCCTTATCACTGTGTGTCCTCCCAGCGCTGGGGGGGCGTCTGTTCGTTCATCTTTTATCCGCTCACCCGCCAGTTCACCTCACCTCCGTGGAACTCACACTGTGCATCACAGAGGAATCGCCCGCACGCTTCCCGGTTCTCATGGGGGGGTGCTCACCCGCCTGCTCACCTCCCGGCACGTACATGGGGCATCATGGGGAGGGATCCCCGCACGCCTCCCGGGCATTCACCGCTTCAGGTACTAGTGTTTCATCATGGCGTTTTGACCCCAGGATTTCTGTCATAGCACTTCAGCCTCAGGTTTCCGTCACAGCGTTTTTATCTAGGCGTTTTAGTGTCAGCGTTTTGCTATCATAGCACTCCTGTCATAGCGTTTTCTGCCTCAGCAGTTCTGTCGCAGCATTCTCCCCCAGCATTTCTGTCAGGGTGTTCTGCCCCAGCATGTCTGTCGTCACGTTCAGCCCTGCATTTTTGTCATGGCGTTGCTGCCCCAGCATTTCTGTCATGTTCAGCCCTGTATTTCTGTCAGCACTTATACCTCAGCATTTCTGTTGCAACGTTCAGCATTTCTGTCTTAGCCCTAGCATTCCTATCGTAGTGTTCTGCCCCAGCATTTCCATCGTAAGCGTGCTACCCCGGCATTTCTGTCTCAGCATTTTGTCTTAGCGTTCTGCCCCAGGATTTCTGTCTTAACGTTCTGCCCCAGGATTTCTGTCTTAGCGTTCTGCCCCAGGAATTCTGTCTTAGCGTTTTGCCCCAGGAATTCTGTCTTAGCGTTCTGCCCCAGGAATTCTGTCTTAGCGTTCTGCCCCAGGATTTCTGTCTTAGCGTTCTGCCCCAGGATTTCTGTCTTAGCATTCTGCCCCAGGAATTCTGTCTTAGCGTTCTGCCCCAGGATTTCTGTCTTAGCGTTCTGCCCCAGGATTTCTGTCTTAACGTTCTGCCCCAGGATTTCTGTCTTAGCGTTCTGCCCCAGGATTTCTGTCTTAGTGTTCTGCCCCAGAATTTCTGTCTTAGCGTTCTGCTCCAGCATTTCTGTCACAACGTTCTTCAGCATTTCTGTCACAACGTTCTTCGGCATTTCAGTCACAACGTTCCTCAGCATTTCTGTCACAACGTTCTTCAGCATTTCTGTCACAACGTTCCTCAGCATTTCTGTCACAACGTTCTTCAGCATTCAGCGTTCGGCCCCTGCATTTCTGTCACAGCATTCGGCCCCTGCATTTCTGTCACAGCGTTCGGCCCCTGCATTTCTGTCACAGCGTTTGGCCCCTGCATTTGTGTCACAGCGTTCGGCCCCTGCATTTCTGTCATAGCGTTTGGCCCCTGCATTTTTGCCACAATGTTCTGCCCCAGCATTTCTGTCATAGCATTCTACCTTCGCATTTCTGTCTCAGCGCACAGTCTCAGCATTTCTGTCAAGGCGTTTCTGCCCCAGGTTTTCTGTCACAGCATTGCTGCCCAAGATTTCTGCCATGGCGGCATTTTGCCCCAGCATTTCTGGCTTGGCGTTCAGTCTCCGCTTTTCTGTCTTGGTGTTTCTGCCCCAGGTTTTCGGTCATTACATTTCTGCCTTAGCGTTCTGTCACAGTGTTTCTGCCCCATGATTTCTGTCATGGCATTTCTGCCTCTGCGTTTCTGCCCCAGGATTTCTGTCTTTGCTTTTCTACCTCAGCATTTCTGTCATAGTGTTCTGTCATAGTGTTCTGTCATAGTGTTTTTGCCCCAGGATTTCTGTCATTGCATTTGTCATTACGCTCTGCCCAGGGATTCGGTTCTCACATTCCTGCCTCAGCTTTCAGTTTCAGCATTTCTGTCGTAGGGTTTTCTGTCAAACATTGCTGTCAGTGTGCTTCTGCCCCAAGATTTCTGTCATAGCCTTTCTACCTCAGTGTTCAGTCTCAGCATTTCCTGTCACAGCGTTTCTCAGAGGGGCGTTGTTGTTCAGTCACGGCATACTTCGGTAGCTGTTTTTTTTTTTCATCTTCATTGTTTGTCATGTCTCATTGTATCTTTGTTCATGTTTGTACCTGGGTCAGTTAGCTAGGGCTCACATGTCAGGATCTGTCACGTCTACAGAACCATACGGGCTGAGGTTTCATTTGTTAATGATTGTTGACCACAATCTTCTCGCCTGTATAACATACATCATATGATGCACGTTCATTCACCACACCTGCACGATTACCCACCACGGTCTGTGGGTACACCAGCCCTGAGTTTTCAGTTAATTACCTGTCTCTGCGCAGCAGGTTACTCGGGCACATTCACTACTTACACGAGGGGGGGGTGGTCCATCATCAGCTTCATTCACGCGTAGTGGTCTTGACATTTCTGCTCATGTTCTCATACTTGGGTAGGCACAGAGGGGGATTGCTGTTCTCATGTATTGTTGCCTGTCATTTCTCTTGTTCATGTTCTCAGGTTGGGATGCATTGGCATTCATCATCCCCTTGTTGGTCCATAAGTGGTAGGTTTTGGCAAACGTCGTCATGATTCTGGATTCTACTCTCGGGCCTGATACCTTGTCTAGGATGTGGCCTGGAAAACTGCTCAGGGACGTCAGTCCAGTCATCTTTTCCGTTCCCCAGCCGGTGTCAGGTAGGGGGGTTTCAATCACTTTGGGTATGACTGTTTCAGGTCATGGGACTCATTTCCCCGGTGTGGAGTCTGGCCCTCCTTCCTCGGTTCAGGATTCAGACTCGGCTGCAGCACGACCTGATCAAATCAGGTGGGACCAGTATTCGGTGTCTGGCATGGTTTCTCCGTGTTGTCAGTACTTACTGCCTTAGGGCTTGGGCCTCAACCACCTACTCCATCACATTCTTCAGGTATTTAGCATTTTGAACTCCTGCCAGTTGTCCTTTGGCACTTACCCTCGCTCTTTCCCATACCAGTATGGGTAGGCCAGGGCTTGGGGGGAGGGTTTCACAGAGCACTTCCCAGGGTCTGGTCGATGTTTTTGATCTTCTCAGCTATCATTTCGCAGGGGCTCCTCGGGTCAGCCATGGCTCCCCTTCCCCCACGCATCCTCTCATTCACAGCAGTTCATTCTCATGTCTGGGTCGTCTCGGGCCTCAGGCTCTGTCCAATAGTTCATGGGACGTTTCATTGGGTTCTGGGTAGCTTCGCAGGTTTCTATAAGGGGTTCTGTCTCATCACCGAGTCGGGGGTTTCTTCTGTCATAACGGACACTTATCAGATACATACTGTTGCCATCTGGGCGCGCACTACTCCACTTGATGGATTGTTACCTTTCCCTTTTCACCTAAATTTGTGTCTTTTTGCCCTCTTTTCAGGCATACTGACCAGTCAGGCCAAGGCACACCTCAGGCCTCGGTGCTTAGGAGTATCACTTTCTAACTCGAAGACTCTGACTACAAGTACAAAGGCTGGCCGGAGGCTAGCCTGCATTTGTGGGAGGAGTCTGAGAGGACTATTTAAGCCTCCTCCTCTGTCAGGTCAGGGCTCGTGGGCGTTCTGGGTTCCCACCCACCCGTTTTCCCCAATATTCATACTTGCTCTTAATACTTTTTCTTACATTTAGGGTATGCCCTCTTTTCAGGCATACTGACCAGTCAGGCCAAGGCACACCTCAGGCCTCGGTGCTTAGGAGTATCACTTTCTAACTCGAAGACTCTGACTACAAATACAATATAATGCACTTAATTTAATTGTATTTCAAGGAATCTGCCCAACCTCTTGCATTAGGATTCATAAGAAGCAAAGGAGAAAGAGCTAGGAAAGGCGATAAAACCTATGCCACCTGTTGGCTGACATAAAGCCACTTATGAGAATCAATTTGCAACAGTTTTTATGAGGTGGTAATTATTACATCCTTCAGTGTATAGCCTACTAAAATGGATAAACAGCACATGGGAGTCATAGGAAGCAAACTGAATTCTTAGCAGAAAAATACCAATGCTCACTCTTACTGGAGTTATAAATGCTTACATGTAGTTTAACTAAAATATTTTAGATGATCCTTTTTCAGCTTTAATCATTAAATGATCAATATATATTATGTGAATAAGACGTTTAGGACACCCGTGACAATAACTAAATGAGTGTACATTTTACTAATAAAATGAAATACACTTTTGTTAAATGAAATAAATGCCAAGGGTGTTATAAGCATATTACAGACAGAGATATAAACAGGTTGCAGACTTTAAATGCATACATTTTAATGTATTTTAAATCTCATTAGTGGGCAAAGAAAGTTCTTGAAAAAACAACTCCAGGCAGAAAGTAAACTACTGTAAATCACTAATGCAATTAAGGAAAAATTGCAAACATACCGAAATTCAAATAACTCTTTTAGTGTAATCTATGATTTATATCATTTCCATTTGACCCTTTGCAGCAAGACTAAGCATTGCTTTAAGATCTGCTTTAGGCTCATAAAACCAATCATTGGCCCCTTCCTATATGTACTATAGGAGTGGTGTCTTGGCACTATATTTGAAAAAAAAAAAATCACAGGTAAAAGAAATTGCAGGCAGAACCACTATAGGTGAGACACAACTATTTGTAGATGTGGAAACCAATTTTGCCTTTTTGGCAATTGTACACAACACACCCAAATTTTGCAAATGCGTTTTCAGTACAGATGATGTGTACAATATCTTAGGTGGCTCCAAAATGGTGCTTAAAATCTTTGTAAGTAGAGGTGTAGCTTGTGCGTGTCTTTTTTTGTGAATGTTTTTCAAAGGTACTGCTTTTAACATATACTCCTCTTACTTATTGGCTAAACGTAACAGACTTCATGGTTTAACTAGGAATTATCAAATTAATCTGTTACATCTGTTTTGAAATTAGCAAAACATAAACTTTATGTGATTAAATATGTTCAATGATGTCACGTCCCCATGTATGCCCCATGCAATGCTTAATTTCCTGCAATGCCAGGAGTCTGTTATTTAGTGGTGGGAATGTGGCGGGTAAAAATCAACAGGTGTCATGACAGGCAGGGCCAGGCCAAGGGGTGGGCAGAAGGGTCACGTGCCCTGGGCACAGAGACGCTATTTGGAAAGGGGGGCTGGGAGCAGATGAGCGCTCAACTCTCCAGCTGCCTGAATGACAGGAGTGAGGTGGCCGTCACTCCTGTCATGCAGAACAGAGAACAGTGCAGGCTGTGGTAGCTGCTGGAGGGAGGATTTTGCCCCCCCTCCCTCCAGGCATAGGACTGGATCTCCTTCGTCTACCTCCATTGGCAGTTTCAGGCTCTGGTGTAGGCTGCTTGTTGTGTGGGCGGGGTGGGAAAGTGGCCAGCTTCGCCAATCTGTCCTGCCTAAACTGCCCACCCACCTGCCTGTCCACCTGTACTCCTAGAAAAGGGAGATGTGAACTGACCAGGAGCGAGTGCGTGCTCAGTTAAGCTCAGCTGGCATTATTTGATGTCATTGCTTCTGTTCCCTGCCCAACGCCAAAGTACTAGGGGAATGGGACTGGAGCAGGCTGGAAAGGAGGAAGGGGTTAACACTGCTATGACCACCAATGCTGGTGGGGGATTGGGGGGTCAGTGGCAGTGAAAGTTAACCTCCCAAACCCACCTGCATTAATCTTCATGGCAGTGAATGTTAACCCCCTCATCCCCCTCATCTTGTATTGGTCCTCATGGCTGTAACATTTTACCTCATTACCCCCCCTTTTGTATTTGTGGTAATATCAGTGAGAGTTAATCCCCTCCCCCCACATTGGTGGACATGGGAGGGGTTACATTTCAATGTCACTGACCACCAATGTGGGGGAGGGGGTTAATAATACTGACATTGATGCTGGCGGTTATTAATGCGTGCTCTGATACTTGTGTTGGGAGTTATTATTGCGTCCACTGACATCAGTGCTGGGGGTTATTGATGTGTCCACTGACATTAATGCTGGGAGTTATTAATGAGTCCACTGACATTAATGCTGGGGATTACTAATGCATCCTCTGATACCTGTGTTGGGTGTTATTATAGTGTCCACTGGCAGCAATGCCTGGAGTTATTATGGCGTCCACTGACATTAATGCTAGGGGTTAATATGGCGTCCACTAACACCATTGCTGGGGGTTGCTAATGCGTCCTCTAATCCCTGTGTTGGGGGTTAATATGGTGTCCACTGACACCAATGCTGGGGGAAGGGGGTAATAATACTGACAACTGTGCTGGGGGTTATTAATGCGTCCACTGACATTGACACTGGGGGTTATTAATGTGTCCTCTGATACCTGTGTTGGTGGTTATTAATGTGTCCACTAACATCAATGGGACTTACTATGGCGTCCACTGACATCAGTGCTGGAGGTTATTAATGTGTCCACTGAGGTCAATGCTGGGGGGTCATTGATACATCTGCTGATACCTGTGTTGGGTGTTATTAATGCGTCCACTGACATCAGTGCTGGGGGATATGAATGCTTCCACTGACATCAATGCTGGGACTTATTAATGCGTCCTCTGATACCTGTTTTGGGAATTATTATGGAGTCCACTGCATCAATACTGGGAGTAATTATTGCGTCTGGGAATGGGGGGTGCAATTTGTCATCTTTGCCCTGGGCACTGATTGACCTTGTCCCACCACCGATGACATCAATGAACAACATAAATGGTGCTGGATTATGAGGGACATAAAAGTGTTACTAAACTCACAACAGTAAAATCAGTGTGTATATGCAGCATAGCATGCTTGTTATACACACCGTGGAACTTAAGGGGTTAATCCTCTGCATTGTGTAAAAAGGCTGTTTTATCCTGTATGCACAGATCCTCCCCCTCCTGCACTGTCTATCTGAGGAAGGCCAGCTAACACAGGCAGAGTAGCTGACCTGCACATGCTCAGTTGTGTCTTTTATGCTGTGGAGAATATTTCCTCATTGAGCTGAATTAGCTAGGTCACATGATATTGACATCACACATGTGGGCATGTATACAGGCTGTAGTGGAAATCTCCTTCTACCTGAACTCTCAACACTGGAGAAACTGTGCAGTTTATCACTGACCGTGGTATACAGATCAGCCAAAAAGGTATATAGTGGTAATATTTTAATGCAAAAAGATTTATAAGCTGTGGGCACTTCGGGGGGGGGAAGATGAACTATTTTCATATTACTGGGTTTATATAAAAATATATATTTTGTGTTTTTATGTTTTTTTCAATTAAAGGACTTTGTCAAGGGGTCTGTGTGTATATTTAAATGTAACTCTTTCCGGAAATGAGTAATAGGAGTGTCGCAGTGCTGTTCTGTTACCTAAAGTTCTACAAGAGTGGAAGCTATAAGTATCAGAGCATCCCACCTGCTGATTAATATACCCTGCTTAATAGCAGCCTCTGCTTAAACTGTCAGTCTATCTCTCTGTTTTAGCTGTACTCAGACTAATATCCCTTGCCTGAGAAAAAGGTCTGATTTCTAGCTGTAGGCCCCAGTTCCTGATTGTTCCCAGTTCCAGTCTTCATGAGTTTCTTTGACATTAGTTTCTCCAGTGAGCTCCGTGCCTCCAGGGCCAACTGCACTTCTATGCCTCCAATGTCCTCCGCACTCCTGTGACCCCACTCCCTCCTATGACTTCTGTACTCCTGTGTCTCCAGTGACACCCTCTGTTTCTGTGTTCCAGTTCCTGTCTCCCTGTTTATCGGCCTTGGCCTTGTATCTGACTGTGCTTGTCCACTGCCTGCTCTGACTTACGGCCTGTCCTCATTTCTGAGATTGCTTATTAATTTGGACCTTTGCTCTGTTTTTTCCCTGATCAACTGCCATCTTCACAGGTATGTTCAAAGGCCCCAACCAGGGAGCTGTCCTGCAGCAAACCCTATGACCATATGGGACAAAGAGATACTTTTGTACCCCATGCTTATTTCCATAAGGGGTGATATCTGGGTGCCCCATTTACTGTAAAGGGGGCTTTCATATTTTCTTGGCTCCTCCAATAAACTCCCAACCACATTGAAACGAAGTGCTTTGCAGTAGAAATAAAGCAAAAAAAGTCCAGATGGCCGCACTCCGATGAAAAATGATTTCTTTATTATGATGAATACAGCAAGGATAAAACCACTAACGCGTTTCACACCGTTATGGTAGGTGCTTATTCATAGCAGTAGTAGGGATGCCTCTGCAAGGTACCCTGCCAATTTTGAAAAGTATCTGACCTGGTATCATACAGGAAGGGGGTGCTCACTTGCTGCCCTCCTTTACCTGGCCACCCAAACCCAATGCCTGTTTTCGTTTCTTCTTTTTTTAAAGTGTCATTATGAAAGGACTGCATTGTACATCAGATGCAGTTTAACACAACACCCAAGCTGTTTAAAGAATGTATTTTTTCAAATGTTGACCTTGAAGCCACTTGAAAAGGCTGTCTTCTTGCTGAACAGTCTTAGTTAAATATCTGTTTTGGATTGGCACATATGCCCCAAGACAGTGCTCAGATAATGTCCTTTTTGATAATAGCTTGTCTGTTATACTTAAAAATGCCCACAACTGATATACATTTGCCTACCACAGATTTCAAGGGTCATTGCTAAGTCTGGGTTCAGCAAACTGCATAGCGCTTGCGATTCGGGTTCCTCAAACCTGGTTTCAGGCAAATTTGCTCAACCCCATTCATTAGAAAATAAGAATGGCCACAGAACATACCACATAAAACACTGAAACACCCATATAGCATTATAAAAGAAAAGAATTCAAATTATTGTTACATTTACTTTAATCCAAATAAAGGCCTAACTGGCAATTGATGCTGGCCAACCACCACAATATCCAAAGTAGACCCAGCCATAGTAGAGGAACTATTATGCACTGCCTATATCGAGGAAAATGAAAGGACTCTTGTGGCTCTCTATCTAAACAACCTCTAGCCTGATAAGTCTTTAATGCCATTAGTCCCTTGCACCCACAATATATCCACTGTCTGTAAATAGATCTCGCAGAGGACATCAAGGTGGCTTCTTCCAGGAACCAGAAGGAAAACTACATCTAAATGGACAGTTCATATGTGACATCGCCTTTCAGACTGTGCTAGCAGGCTTCCCAGAACACATGCCAGGACTTCAGCATCCTAGGATGTCATTGGCCTAAAAAGCAATTTTTAATGAGTAAAAAGAAACATGATTAAAAAGTATTTATATATAAATATGTATAGAGCGAGGCAGAGTGTGAGACAAAGAGTGGGAAAGCAAGAAAGATTTTTTTCGAGGCTCCGACAAGACAAATACATAAAGTATCTTCAGTATTTCTTGGCAAAAGATTTGTCAGTTTAGTCAAATTATAACATAAAATGCTTACAATCAGTACATGCATGTAAGAAAATTGGAAATCAGGTCTTATCTCTCCAGACATCTGCCACAGCTCCAGTTCCCTTTCCTGCATCAGTTACTAGGAAACTTTCCATTCGATGCATATGCTATGTGGCACAAAACAAGCAAAAATGACCCTGAAAGTGTTCCAAGGAGAGAACAGCAGCTCACCCCTGGCTGGGTGAAGTTGAGAAAATATTATAGCAAGGTTTAGCTGCATCCTGTGTATGGCTAATAGGTACAAAGAGCCTTGTGAGCTGCCTTTAGCCTGCATCCCCTACAATAGAAAAAGGAAATTCATTTATGTATATTAAGGGAACATCTCAACTCCCCACAAAATAAATTGGCTTAACATTGGCAGGACATTTCCCAAACATGATGCTAATATGTGTGGATAGGTTTAGTCATAACGAAAACATATTTACTAAGCTAAGTGAGAACCTTATTCCCAGTTCGCCAACTACTCCCTGTTCCCTTTTTATCACAATGGAAAATATTTTAATATCTTTAATTATTTTTTACACAAATCTCCTCTTTTTTGATTTTAAATTTAAAATCAAAGTTCAGTATTTAAAAAAACAAACATTTATACTCACCTAGGTGGATGCAGCATTAATCCAGTGCTCCATCTGTCCCCTGCCAGCTCTGTAGTGAGAACTGAGCGATCAAACACCGCTGATCTCTCAGTTGTTGTCTCAGAACTGATGTCTCAGTTCTCCCCCTCCACTCTGAGCAGAGAGCAGGATCGCTGAGAGGCTGAGCACGGTGCCGTTTCAGGCTTCTGAGCTGATACCGATTATATGGTCAGGATCTTTTCAGAGCCTGGACTAGCTTTGTGACTTCAGCTGACAGTGACATCAAAGCTTTGTGACATCAGCTGACAGTGGGCTTCAGCCCCACTGTCGGCTGAAAATGGATCACAGGAGTGCAGAACGAATTGCACTCCTGTAATCCATTGGAGAAGTATGGCCAAAATACCTTTGGCCATACTTTTCCTTTAAATCCCAAAAGGCTATGCTTGGTCAATAATATCATGCTTCCACTTTAAGTCCCCCCTTACAAACTCCCACATCCTTTTTTGAGGAGAACGAATATGGGACATGGTACCTTGCAAAATAGGGGATAAAGGAAGTCTATACTAATTGTTTAAAAAGAGTAGCATTTAGCCTGATGTGAAATTGTGATCATGCTGATGATGAACAAAAATCCTAAAAACTGACCCAAAACAGAAAAGGAAAGAAACTGTTGAAAGCGCAGCAGTTTGTTGTCAAAATGTACATTGCTCGATGTTGGCTTAGAGAGACCTAAGATACCATTACACATTAGGAATTAAAAGGGTTGATAATACAAGTCAAACCACAGCAGGACAGCCTGGGGATTTGAATAGTCTAAGGCTAGCCATAGGGGGATAGAATTTCAAACAACAATTCTTAAGCAAAATCATATTTTTGTAAAAAAATTTCAGGACCTTCGAAAAAATGTTGTTTACTATTAACATATGATTTTGAAATGAATGGACTTTACCGAGTGAAAACCACATTCACTGTTAGAAATGCCATCTTGCTCCTTCAGATTTTCTCATCACTGTGATCGAAAACAAATGTCGATTTGACCCACAGAATGGTCTTGCTGGAAAACCAGCATGTGATCAGCATATTCAGTCAATAGCTGCAAGCGCCTATCTATGTCTTCTGATAGTGGGGAGCCCCCTCTGTCAGAATACAATAGAGCAACAGGAAAGATCCCTGCATCAACATCGCTTTTTTTGAGGCGGAATCTGTACTTTTTTTTTGTTGTTCATAAAAAAAACTGCACATGTATATCCAGCTTTAGAACATTCATTTCCTAAGAGTTTTAATTTGAAATTCTAACCATTTATGGTCAGCTTAACTGCTTCTTCTGCATTGCCCTGCAGAGTAAAGAACTGCAGTATAAAGAAGAAAAGAGAGCAATACCTGCTCTCCTTTATAAACTAGGCCATACATAATCTATTGCTGTCATATGAAAATACATTCCCTTCAAACACAATAAAAGCATTTAATTTACTTTGTTAAGTATATGAATTTTAAAGAAAGTAAAAGTGCTCTGGAAACAAAGATATTGGTTCACAAAGACTGTACATGTCTATGGCTTTCTACCCTCATATTGTAGCTTCCAATAAAGATGTGCAATAGGGACTATCTGAGCCTAAACTATGAGAGGAAACACACACACACATACACACACACACACACACACACACACACATACACACACAGAAAATAAATAAATACCCTCCCCCCCCCAAAAAAAAAAAAAAAAATACAAATGCAAGCAATTATTTCTGTTTGAGAAGTTTTTCTAAAGTTTTCAAAGGGGTATAGATCAACATTCAAGAGGCAAGCAATGTTATACCAAAACTTATATGGTGTAACCTAAGAACTACATTCCACAAAGAGTCAATTCTATTCAAAAAGTACAGTACATACAATTTAAATGGAGCAATGGGGCTGTGTAACAGATGCAAATTTGTTGCTACTCAAGAGCAATATTTAGCTAACATTTACTATTGTGAAAAGAGCACATACAGTGCCTCTAAGTCACTCAAAGAACAAACTTAAGTCACTCAAAGAATAAACTGTCATAGTTTGTCCAAAAGAAACATAAACCATTACACTCTTTTAAATAAGATATTTGTTAATGTGCTTTACAGTGCTTGCTTGGCACAAAATCGCCTGTGCAAGAAAGACTGACACTAATCCTCAACTAACAACATTTAATGAAACTGACACATGCACATTTTGAGAATAAATGTTTATAGGTATGTTATTTTTTTCCCCACTCTGCATTTCTTTAGTGTTATTCGCAGGGCCGTCTTTAATATTGATTGGACCGTGGGCAAACATTTTCTTGGCCCCTCCCAAATCCACTTGTCAACTATTTTCAGGCAGTGTAGGCTCAAGGGGGAACTGCTTTGGGCACCACAACAATGACTAGGCAAAGTGCAGCTGCCCCTTTTGCCCAGCCTTAAAGACAGCCCTGGTCATTTGGTGTAAGCTATATGATATATTGGCCATCACACTATAGACTTAGGGAAATGTTTCTACCAATATTGAAATAAAAAAAAGGATGGATTTTAATCATTCTATACTTTAATCAATAAAAGTGTTGCCTTTAGATAGATATATAGTATCATTATCATTTCCCAAACATCAGAGTCTCTATACTTCTATATGCAATGCAGGCAGATTATGGCTGGTGTGAGTGTCCAGCTACAGTAACACAGCACTCCACCCTCGCCTATGAGTAATTATTATTTCCTAGAAAAGTAATATGTTTGGACAATAACTATGAGTATAAGGCAGCATTGAACTAATCAAGATTGTAGGGGCCATGTCAGTTTGCAAATAACCTGCTAATATTTTGGAATGCTATTGAAGTGCTACCGACTTGTGTTCTTAGTTGGGTTTTTTCTTTTTATTGTCTTCTTTTGCATTTAAGTCTTACCTTGGAAAATACTAAGTACATAAGAAAGACTCTGCTTCAGAGGTATTGGGATCGTGTGTCTACACTGCTTACTGCTACGTCAAGCATTTATAGTAAGGGGTTCCCCCATGATGGGTTAATATTTTTGGTCTTCTTGCCACCCTTTTATTACGTGTCGGATAAGCTTTGCCTCCATTTATTGTTTTTGTATTGGTAATATGCTGTGATCCAGTCTGCTCTGACTGTATGGTATTATCAGATGCACCTCTGTGTTTGGTATCGGTATTCCCTTTTTGTAAGATTTTCTGTCTTGCCGAAGCACTCAATAAAAACTTTTACTTAAATTAAAAAAAAAAAAGATTGTAGGGGGCAATATGTGTGAGATATTATTTGTCTGCAATTGATTTTTATTAAAAAAACTTTTAAAAATTAGGAAAAGTCCACAACTGTACCATGACAGCCCAGGCAGACTTAATAGACTCTGTTATGAGAGAAGTATAAATGCTTCCATTTCTTGTCTATTTAAGTTAGTGCTATATGTGTTACTAGTGATGAGCCTATTGGACTGTGTTCAGTTTGTGGACTGTTGGCTGAACCCAGCCTGAAATCTGAGAACCCGAACATAACACTGTAACTCTATTGTCTATTGGAGCCAAATCTTGTAAATTATTTCCTGCCCCTTTTCAAAGCCAATTTGCAATGTTTTGGGGAAAAAGGGACATGGGACACTGGGTACTGCCATGGGGAATATGTACGTATGTATGTACCAATGCAAATTTTTAAAAAAATACAGTTAGGCAGGAAGGAGTTTTAATAGGGCTTACATAAAAATATATCATCAATATAAAAATCTTTTTTCACAATTTCAATGATGCTGTATTTTGGAATGTTATTCTCTTCCCACACGGCCATAGATATGTTTGCCACAGTGGGACACACTTTCCCCCATGGCTACACCTTGTGTCTTAAATAGAAATAGTTTTTTGACATTGCAAAATTCAAACATTCCCAGCGAAAAATACAGTAATTTTTGTCACGGGAAGACATCTATCACTGGTGTAAAAATGTTTCACCTCCTTAAAACACCCAGATTGGGGTAAGTTAGTATACAATGCGCGGACATCTGCTGTTACTAAATAAAAATGTCTCTCATATGGTTTCTCCCATAGAATGTTACATATATGCTTAGTATCCTTAATATGTGAAAGAGTAGTGATCACCATAGGTTGTAAAAATGCATCTCTGTATTGGCCAAGTTTTGATGTTATAGAAATTTTCCCTCTAATGATGAGTCTACCTGGGAGATATGGTTGCCATCTCATTTCTTTAAACCTAAACACATAATAATTACACAGGTTTTGAGGCTAATTTATTGCAGATAAGGCACTAAGTGAGTTTAAATGCCACCTTAATCAGCCACAGAACCTGTGTAATTAATATGTGTTCGGGTTTAAAGGAGTGAGGTGGCAACCCTACTGGGATATTCACTGGGTCCTTGTATACCCTGAACAGATAATACATAACTAACGGATATGTGGGGAGCAGAAGATTTAGGAAACTCATCTTTCTTACTTATAATCCCCTCTTTGTATTCTATCCCCATCAGACTTTATCCAATAGTAGCACTTCCTTATCAACAGGTCTAATGATCAATTACTTTTCTTTTATAAGTTCCTTTATTCCTTTATCATTTTCAGAAGTATGAAAATTCTTTCCCTCCTTTTTTACTATTCAACTTATTCATATCACGCAGAACCATTTCTTTTGAAAGTGGTTCATTATTGAAGCATTCATATATTTATTATATAAGCATTAATATAGTATTATTATCATATGAATTTTTTTATGTTGACTTTTTACTTTCCCCCTTTTCCCTCATTGAAGTTTCTAAATTTTCAATTGTCTTTGCAATAATCAGCATGTAAATCCTTATACTCTCCATCTCATTTTGAGGCGTAAATCTGTTGAAAGTATGAATAGGGGTATTATAACCGTGTCTCTTTGTATACCCTCCATTCTTATAATTCCTGTCAAAATCTCCTCTATTAGGAATCTTTTTCCAGCCTAACTCCTTCTGGGAAGGGAGGGATTGGATCTTTTACTTATTTAGAGAGCTTTCATTCCTTCTCCATCATTCTCCTGTTTTTTTTTCTATCCTAATATTTAAAATTATTTAGATTAGTATATTTATGATGTAGATCATATTTATATAATCAGTTGTTCCTCCTGAAAAAGTTTTCTGTTTTTCTTTGTTCTAGGTCTTCTTTCTCTATATTAATTCTTTAACTCTGAGCATGCCTTATCGTTAAAGAGCTCTTTATAGTAGAAAAAGTTTGTCTTTACCACCGCTAATCTCCCTATCTAAATTTTGTACCTTTCTCTTCTCTTCCTCAAAATAATGAAGGTTTTAAGGTTTAATCCATATTGATTAAAAAAACTAAATCAGTCTTAACCATCTCTGGGTTTTGTTCATCTTCATGTGCTGCCAAATCCCATTTAATGCTGCATGGCACTATACCACTATTGATAGGTTTTTCCAATAGTGCTATATTCCGCCAGGTATTGAATATGCTCACTATTAAATTCTTAAGGTGTGAAAAAAATATATATCACGTTGGAGGTCAGCATGTTAAAAGCCTCCTCTATATTTCAATTTTTCTGTTTGCTCTATAATAAAATAAAAATTGTAATGAAAATTAGGAGTAATAGAAAAAGTTGTATATAAACACACTAAATATAAACACCACTTTAAAAAAATTATAACAGCAAGCAACTAGAAATGGTATATATACTGTATATACCCACTATAAATAAAATATAAATAGAGGCGTTCAGAAGAAAAATTATAATAAAAAAACGTAGTTCTTCATTAAATAGAGAATAATTAAAAACACATAACATCATAAAATCAAGTTTAAAAAATCCACCATTCATAAACGATCAGCAAGACTCAGCTGTTATCATGGAAGATACACTTACCCAGATGGAGGAGAAATAAAGATACTTCCACTCTTAAAGCAAAGCACAAGGCAGGAATACTTACCCATCCTCACAATTTGACAGCTATGTGTGTGCTTATTGAAATGGGTCCCCAAACACAGATAGTATGCATTTAAGACCTGCACAGATGTCAAGTTGGGAGTAGTAGCTGTGCCCAGACAGCTGCTGTGTCCCAATTGACATTAATGGTACTGCCTGCACAGGGATGCATGGAACACCTGTGCCTCCCTGTGTAGGCAAACACAGCACCCACATGGGCATATGCTTAAGTATGCCCATGCCAATAAGGCCTTATTATAAGCTTACTGCTGCATTGTTTTTCCTTTCACTGTCCAGTCACAGGCTGGGGGCAGATCCTAGAAAACCCGGGCTCAGAGGAAGTAATTTGAATGATGTTGAACACCAGACTGAGCATCTCTAATGGCAGAAAACAAGTACTGCAGGGGAAGTATCTGAATTGAAGAAGAATATTGAAGCAAGTAGTGCCTCACTGATCTTCTGAAGCCTGCATAAATCTATCATACATTATCTGTCTGATTGAAACAGGTGTTTTGTTTGTGAAACTCTCACAATGCTCCTGGTAACTCCTGGAAGGGACTACACGATTTAGGCTACCTAGGCTTTAGGTTACAGTTGAGAGATTTGGAACAGCAGTTTCTTATTCATGATAAATAATAAGTATGTTTTTATATAAAATATCTGGTTAGATAATGTCTTCTACATTTATATGTTAATTGCAAATTTGAAAATCTCAAATTTAAAGAAATCTATGGTGTTTCTACATATTCTCCTTTATTATATTCAGGACTAAAACTTTCTAAAATTATTCTTAGATAACTAATAAAAATTGATTATTACAAATTACTTCTATTTCCAGCCAGCAGGTGGAGCTTTAGGATAGTTTGCAAGAGCCAAACTAGTTTTACCTGATTTGCTGAAAAAATACCTGTTGTTTGCAAAGCTAAATAGCTCAATCTTAAATACAAACACACACACAGTTGAATTAATCTTCTTTTCTCTCCTCTAACTGTTCACATGTGGGCACATAATTTCAATCATACAGGGATAGCCTGATAGCAAGCTGCTGCTGCTGTGCTCTCACTTTAGATAATCAATAATGTCATCCAATGTCACACATAGTAAACAAAACAAAAAAAAACATACTGTAAAACATCCATTTAAAAATATAAACTAAAAATATAATTAAAACTGACCCAAAACTGAAACAATACCAACATTCTGGTAAAAGAACATCATGTAAACCAGCAACAAATGATGACTTTTTCTAGGTCACACCTGTTAATCAAGAACTGCTAATTTAAAGCTTAGCAGAACTAGTTGATGTTAAGAACCATAATATATTTTAATGAAAATTGTCCTTCATATCCTATGTAGTGGAAACACACAATTCACTGAGTACTATATTATAAAAATAACTTTAATTTGTTTCAAGATAAGATGTGTAATGCCAAACTGTCACAATCCATTTGTCTCCTGCTGTCTTTGTAAGTGTATTTATTTATCTGTTTAAATTTGCTCACTGACAAAAAGCAAATTAGGAGTGTACCCTTGTCATTCCATGGAGATATGAAACATATCATAGGAGCAATAAAAGCATAATTGCAGCTGAACAATTAGATTGACAATGCACTTTCAAATGATTTATCCAATGTTTTCCCAGTTAGGAATTAAAGCAAATGGGCTCTTACCTTCTTGTGATTTGTTCCAGGAAGCTGGAGACGGTCTGTTACAATTTTCCATTTCACATAATTTTCCATTAGGCTTTTGGGTGGACTTGGTTTTCATAATAAGGAACAAAATAAAATGCGTTACAATGCATTTAACGAAACATAGGTGAATGAATAGATTCTCAATGCTCTGACTTGTTTAGGCCAGACTTTTAAATATACGCATATTTGAGTAAACTTTGGGCATGTTAAAAGTGGTTCTTGACCTCAACCTAGTACCAGATATTCACATAGACTCATCTATGCCATCCAAGAGACGTGAATCCCCTCTGAAAAAAATCTACTTGACCAGGACATGTTTGACATTTGGCGATGCCATCACCGGTCGGAGAAAGAGAACACATATTTTTCTCCACTTCATAAAACGTATTCAAAATTGATCTTTTTCTTGCAGATCTTCAAAAGGCCACCTCTTCGACTATCCATACCATGTTGTGGTCAGACCACGCACCCATCAGCATGTCAATTGCAGAATCCCCACCACAATCTAAAATCAATCTCTGGCGAGCAAATAATTTACTACTACAAAAGCCAACATACTCTGCAGAGATCACCACTCTACTCTCTGAATTCTTTGCCAACAATGTGGGCTCGGTACCCGACCACAGCATGGTATGGAATACACACAAGGTATTTATAAGAGGTGTATTAATACAATTGAATGCTTGTATGAAAAAAAGAAAGGATGCAGCGACTAGACTACCTTACGACTGCCATAACAGACCTAGAAAAAACCAACAAAGCAAATCCACAGGCCATACATTCGGCTAAGCTTCTATCGCTAAGGCAAAAGCTTAGAACCCTCCTCTTGCATTCCTTTGAAAAAACACAACACAAATTGAAGGCTATGGCTTACTCCACCTCAAATAAGGCAGGGAAAGCTCTAAATGCCTAAAGGGATAATGACCAAGAACCAAAATAGCCTACCTAATTCATTGGTGCCTTTCTAAACCATGTAAAACTCCCAACCCTAAATGAAACACAACTTGACTCCTTGAATGCACCTTTCACGACCTCAGAATTACAATCTGTCATCAAATCTCTCCCAACAGGGAAAGCCCCAGGTCCTGACGGACTGACTAGCAAATATTATAAGCAATTCTATTCCGTACTCGCTCAATATATGACTACCCTATATAATTAAGCAGCTTCCTCTTCTTCATTCCATCATTAAATGTTACAGGCAATGATAAACACCCTCCCAAAACCCGGGAAAGAACTGACTACTCCTCAAAATTTTAGGCCAATCTCTTTACTAAATCTTGATTTAAAAATATACGCAAAAACTATTGCCACCCGACTAAATAACATACTGCTCACCCTAATTCACCGCGATCAATCCGGTTTCACCATGGGTCACCAAGCTCCTGACGCTACCAGGAGGCTTATAGATATTATTCACCATGCTGAGTCCAGCGGAACGCCTTCTCTGCTTCTGTCTTTGGATGCAGAGAAGGCATTCGATAGGATTCACTGGACTTATCTTCACAGAGTCTTAAATTTGGCTTCAAGGGCAACATTCAGCAAGCTATCCTAGCCCTATACACAACACCCTCTGCGAGGGTATGCTCCTCTGAAATGCTATCCCAATTATTCCAAATAACCAACGGCACACACCAAGGATGTCCATTATTGTCCCTGATCTTTAATCTACTCATGGAGCCTCTAGCAGAACACATCAGAACCAACCCCCTCATATCTGGTTTCACAATCAATAGATCCCAACATAAAATTTGTTTATTTGCCGACGATGTCATCCTAATGGTAACCAACCCAACCTCTTCCCTTGCAGCAATTCAAGATACTCTCATGCGGTTCAGCATTATATCGTACTACAAAATAAATGAAGCCAAGTCATTCATACTGAACCTAGGTATAGACGCTACGACTACACATCTACTACAATCTCAGTTCCCTTACACCTGGGCAGAAAAAAGTATCTTATACCTAGGCATTCAGCTCACTAAATCAGTTAAACATCTTTTTGCGTTTATCTATTCAACGTTTACCAAAAAGCTGGGGGCCGACCTACATAAACTAGCACGCCACGAACTATCATGGTCGGGGAGGCTAGCATCATTTAAAATGAACCACCTCCCACAATTGCTCTATCTCTTTAGAACATTACCCATCCCGATACCTCAATCCTATTTTAAGTCCCTACAAACCATCCTAAACACGTTCATCTGGCAAGGCAAGAAACCCAGAAGTGCCCAGTCGAAACTTATCAAACATTGATTAGCAGGAGGATCAGGATACATAGACTTCGCAGATTACTACCAAGCCACCATACTAACGCAGTCTTACCCCTAACACCCACTGGGGGCATATAGAATCCTCTTCACTCATCAGATCAGACCTAAAAACTTGGACTTTAGGGATCCCTTTAGGCATCAACATACTGAATATTCTTTCCCCTACAATTAAAGCCTCAGCAGGTACATGGAAAACAATTACAGAAATAACAGTATGCAAACCATATCACCCCCCATCCCGATAGGAGTTCTCACACAACTAACACCAGACCTCTTGCTATCCCAGTGGATAAATAAAGGTATGCTTCACATTCAAGACCTGTTCTCCAATTCCAAATTAAAAACCTTCTCCCAATTGAGAAAAGAGTTTGCACTCCCAGGCTCTGAATATTTTACTCACCAACGGGTAACCTATTGCCTATCCTCCCTACCCAAACCAAAACCAATGTACTCCTTACCTTCCACCATATGGTCCTTTTTAATCCACTCATCCCCTACACGGAAAGCTATCTCATTACTCTACAACACCTTACACCAGAAAAATGACTTAAACATACCGCACACCTACACTGGGAATCGGACTTGGGAGACTCCATCACTGAGGAACAATGGCAAACAGTATTCAAATCTATATACCAATCTACCCGTTGCTCAGTCCTATGGTAATTATCCCAAAAGATATCTCAAAGATGGTACCTAACCCCTAACAGACTTACCTCTTTTGACTCCCAATCAACCGATTCCTGCTGGAGATGCCAAAAAGCAAGGGGAGACCTATTCCATATCTTATGGGCATGTCCTAACATACAGCCTTACTGGTCCACTATCTTCCAAATCCTAACAAATGTCTCCAAATTCCACATCCCCTTCTCCCCCACACTGGTGCTCCTAAATCTAACAATAGAAGCCATCCCTACCCCCCCTAAGAATAATAATCACACACATCCTCTTGGCAACAAGACTTAGCATCATACCTGTGGAAATCGGTCACAACCCTCACTACTTAGAACACTCTTGAAATGATAAACACACACTGCAGTTACGAACTCATGATGGCCTCTAGTAGAGGAAACTACCACAAAACAGTTTCCTCGTGTCAACCTTGGTTGCAATGGTCAGGCGCGGAAAACACCTACATCCAAAGAACACCTTCTGACATGTCTTTAACACTGACAGCCAGGGCCGTCTTTAGCACAGGGCAAACGGGGCAGCTGGCCAGGGCCCTGTCATTTCTTGGGGCCCAAAGCAGAGCTGCCCGTTAACCCTGCGTGCTGCCCGCAAATCGGCGCTGAATAATGTCAGCCGCGGCGGCTCGCACGGCGCCCACAGTGCCAGTGCCTTTTTTTTTTTTTTAAATTTGAGGAGCGGGACGCGGGTGGGCGGGGCCTTGAGCTCCACTGATGCTCTGGCCCCGCCCCTTGCTATGTGTGCAGAGACAGTGCTGTGCACCAGTGATCGGACTCGGAGGAGCGGTGAAGTGGAGGAGGAGTGAGACAGGGCCCTGGGCAGCGCGGAGTGGAGAGTGCACTGAAGCCTGTGTGGAGCAGCAGTGCGGAGAATTTAGCAGAGCTTTCCACCGTTCACGACCAGGTAAGGTCTTTTCTCCTCCCCTGGCTCCCGCTCCCCCTATCCCCATGCCATGTCTTGTGTATTAAAGGAAAGTAAAAAAAAAATGAGCAGATCTGCAGTCCACTGTCCAGGCTGAGTGAGGCCTCAGAGGAGAGCACACAGCATGATTTACAGTAACATGGCATACTGTATTTAGGCTGCTTTCACACTGAAAGCGCCCAGGCATTGGTGGTAAAACGCCACTATTTTTAGTGGCGATTTACCGTCGTTTTTGTGGCGCTTTTCGGCCTCTAGCGGGGCACTTTAAACCCCTGCTAGCGGCCGAAAAAGGGTTAAAAGAACTCACCGCTCCTAAAGCGCCCTTGCCCATTGAAATCAATGGGCAGCGCCGCTGAACCGCCGGCAAAGCGCTGCCGTAGCGGCGCTTTGCAGGTGGTTCAGCGGCACTGCCCATTGATTTCAATGGGCAAGGGCGCTTTAGGAGCGGTGAGTTCGCCGCTCCTAATGCGCTCCAAAGAAGCCACTGGCAGGACTTTTTCTGATGTCCTGCCAGGGCACCGTTCCAGTGTGAAAGCCCTCGGGGCTTTCACACTGGAGTGAATGGAGCCACTGTTTCAGGGCACTTTGCAGGCACTATTTTTAGCGCTATAGCGCCTGCAAAGCGCCTCAGTGTGAACTGCTTGATGGGCTTATTTTGGGCCTAGCTGGTTCACATGTATGTATTTTGGTGGCCCACATTTGCGCAGGCACAGTGCCCATTCATTTGAATGGACTGCCATGTCTGCGTTTCCTGCAAAAAAAAGGTGCATGCAGCATTTAATAGGCTGCACACACCTATGCACATCAAGCAATGAAATACAGCACTGTCTGTTCATTTTACTTTTGCACCATGTGACTTACCTGCTGTTCCTGCTCCGGCAAACTTGCTGCATTTTTAGATGTTTAGGCCACGCTTTTAAAAACACAGTACGTTTGTGTGCGCAGGAACTGCAGGTAAGTCGCATGATGCAAAAGCCGAATGAATTTCAAGGCCAATGCATTATTCAAATGCTGCATGCACCTTTTTTTTCTGCAGGAAACGCAGGCATGGCAGCCCATTCAAATGCATGGGCTGCTGTGGCTGCACAAATGTGGGCCGCCAAAACACATACATTTGCCTATTACATCGTTTCTTAACTGGGGTTTCCCAGTTCTGCGGTGAGGTCCGCAGCGATGTACCCCAATGTACTCTGATGTGCCCCATGTGCTTTGATGTGCCCCAATGTACACTGATGTGTCCTGATGTGCTATGTGCCCCATGCCCTGATGTGCCCCATGCCCTGATGTGCCCCATGCCCTGATGTGCTTTGTGCCCCATGCCCTGATGTGCTGTGCCCCAATGTTGTGTGCCCTGATGTACTGTGGCCTGTGCCCTGATGTCCTGTACCCTGATGTACTGTGCCCTGATGTACTGTGCCCTGATGTAGGGCTGGGAGATTTTCTTTAAAAAAAAAATCTTCGATTCTCTTAAAAAAACTCGATTCACGATTCAAGTTTTTTTTTTTTTTGGGAACCGCGCCGGTCCCGAGGCGCTGCGGGCATGAGCTTTTAGGCGAGGCCGCAGCTTCGGCCTAGTCCGTGGCGTCAGGCCTTGTGGACTAGGCCGAAGCCGCGGCCTCACCTAAAAACTCCTTGCCCGCAGCTCTTCAGGCCCGGCGCGGTGTCCGCGCCGGTCCGGAGGCGCTGCGGGCATGAGTTTTAAGGCGAGGCCACGGCTTCGGCCTAGTCCACGGCGTCCGGCCATAGCCACGGACTAGGCCGAAGCCGCGGCCTCGCCAAAAAACTCATGTCCGCAGCGCCTCTGGACCGGCGCAGTGAAAAAAAAAAAATCTAAAAAAATCGATTTGCTTAAATTTTGAATCGATTTGACCTCTCAACTCAATTCAAGATTTAAATCGATTTTTTTCCCAGCCCTACCCTGATGTACTGTGCCTTGATGTACTGTGCCCTGATGTACTGTACCCTGATGTACTGTGCCTTGATGTACTGTGCCCTGATGTACTGTACCCTGATGTACTGTACCCTGATGTACTGTGCCTTGATGTACTGTGCCCTGATGTACTGTACCCTGATGTACTGTACCCTGATGTACTGTGCCTTGATGTACTGTACCTCGATGTACTGTGCCCTGATGTACTGTGCCCTGATGTACTGTACCCTGATGTACTGTGCCTTGATGTACTGTGCCTTGATGTACTGTGCCATGATGTACTGTACCCTGATGTACTGTGCCCTGATGTACTGTACCCTGATGTACTGTGCCCTGATGTACTGTGCCCTGATCTACTGTGCCCTGATCTACTGTGCCCTTATGTACTGTGCCCTGATGTACTGTACCCTGATGTACTGTGCCCTGATGTACTGTGCCCTGATGTACTGTGCCCTGATGTACTGTACCCTGATGTACTGTGCCCTGATGTACTGTGCCATGATGTGCCCTGTACCCTGATGTGCCCTGTACCCTGATGTGCTATACTCTGATGTGCTGTACCCTGATGTGCTGTACCCTGTACCCTGATGCGCTGTGCCCTGATGTGCTATACCCTGATGTGCTGTACCCTGTACCCTGATGTGCTGGGCTCTGTACCCTGATGTGCTGTACCCTGTGCCCTGATGTGCTGGGTTCTGTACCCTGATGTGCTGTACCCTGTGCCCTGATGTGCTGGGTTCTGTACCCTGATGTGCTGTACCCTGTGCCCTGATGTGCTGGGCTCTGTACCCTGATGTGCTGTTCCATGATGTGCCCTGATGTGCTGTGTCATGATGTTCTGTGTCCTGTGCCCTGATGTGCTGTCCCCTGATGTTTTATGCCCTGGGCCGGTCTGGATGAAGTCCAGGGCCACATTTTTGTCCCAGTCCAGCCCTGGATATGAAGGGGACTCTAATGTAACAGGGGCGCTGTGATGTGTAAAGGGGCACTATAATGTGGAAATGTCTGCAATGTAATGGGGGCTGTGATATGGTGAGGCTGCAATGTAATGGGGCGCTGTGATGTGAAGAGGCTGTAATGTAATGGGGCGCTGTGATGTGAAGAGGCTGTAATGTAATGGGGCGCTGTGATGTGAAGAGGCTGTAATGTAATCGGGGGCTATGATGTGAAGATGCTGTAATGTAATGGGGCGCTGTGATGTGAAGAGGCTGTAATGTAATGGGGCGCTGTGATGTGAAGAGGCTGTAATGTAATGGGGCGCTGTGATATGACGAGGCTGCAATGTAATGGGGGCTGTGATATGACGAGGCTGTAATGTAATGGGGCGCTGTGATATGACAAGGCTGCAATGTAATGGGGGCTGTGATATGAAGAGGCTGTAATGTAATGGGGCGCTGTGATGTGATGAGGCTGTAATGTAATGGGGCGCTGTGATGTGAAGAGGCTGTAATGTAATGGGGCGCTGTGATGTGAAGAGGCTGTAATGTAATGGGGCGCTGTGATGTGAAGAGGCTGTAATGTAATGGGCGCTGTGATATGACGAGGCTGTAATGTAATGGGGGCTGTGATGTGAAGAGGCTGTAATGTAATGGGGGCTGTGATGTGATGAGGCTGTAATGTAATGGGGCGCTGTGATATGACGAGGCTGTAATGTAATGGGCGCTGTGATATGACAAGGCTGTAATGTAATGGGGCGCTGTGATGTGAAGAGGCTATAATGTAATGGGGCGCTGTGATGTGAAGAGGCTGTAATGTAATGGGGGCTGTGATGTGATGAGGCTGTAATGTAATGGGCGCTGTGATATGACGAGGCTGTAATGTAATGGGGCGCTGTGATGTGAAGAGGCTGTAATGTAATGGGGACTGTGATATGACAAGGCTGTAATGTAATGGGGCGCTGTGATGTGAAGAGGCTGTAATGTAATGGGGGCTGTGATATGACAAGGCTGTAATGTAATGGGGGTTGTGATGTGAAGAGGCTGTAATGTAATGGGGGCTGTGATGTGAAGAGGCTGTAATGTAATGGGGGCTGTGATGTGATGAGGCTGTAATGTAATGGGGCGCTGTGATATGACGAGGCTGTAATGTAATGGGCGCTGTGATATGACGAGGCTGTAATGTAATGGGGGCTGTGATGTGAAGAGGCTGTAATGTAATGGGGGCTGTGATGTGAAGAGGCTGTAATGTAATGGGGGCTGTGATATGACAAGGCTGTAATGTAATGGGGCGCTGTGATGTGAAGAGGCTGTAATGTAATGGGGGCTGTGATGTGATGAGGCTGTAATGTAATGGGCGCTGTGATATGACGAGGCTGTAATGTAATGGGGCGCTGTGATGTGAAGAGGCTGTAATGTAATGGGGGCTGTGATATGACAAGGCTGCAATGTAATGGGGGCTGTGATGTGAAGAGGCTGTAATGTAATGGGGCGCTGTGATGTGAAGAGGCTGTAATGTAATGGGGGCTGTGATATGACGAGGCTATAATGTAATGGGGGCTGTGATATGACGAGGCTGCAATGTAATGGGGCGCTGTGATGTGAAGAGGCTGCAATGTAATGGGGTGCTGTGATGTGAAGAGGCTGCAATGTAATGGGGTGCTGTGACATGAAAAGGAACTGAGGACACCTTGGGACTGCTGTGAAGAGGGTCTGCGAATGTAAGTGATGTAAGCACTGCTGAGATGTTATAGTACAAACATGATATTCAGATCTCTGACTAATGAATATTTTAACAACTGGACCTCCATAAATTTTAATTCAAGACCCCTGGTATATACATTATATTCTGAACCAAAAAAAAAAAAAAATCATTCTCTTGCTCTCAGCTTCCTCCAAATCTCCCTTTTGTGGATGCTATGATCTGACTTTCTGTTAGAGGATGTATGAGTTCCTTCTTCATGGTCCTACTGTACTATGTGAAGGAATGTAGCCACCCTCTTTTGCTCACTCCTAAGATGGACTATTGGATGGGTAATGTGCATAGAGCAGTGTACATGACTTGAACATGAGGGGAAAAAAAGTGGTTTGGGAGTCTAGCATTTTACTACTGAACGCTACAACATATAAGCATTTATTATAAGGTAATAAGAGACTGCACAGAGCATAATTTATTTTTATAATGCAGGTGTCAGTCACATCTATTTTTTGAAGAGCCTATAAGCCCTCAATATGTCAAAATCTCTGAGTGGTGCACAGAAGTGAAAGAAGAAGCAGGAGTTGGAGGAAAAACTATGCAGAATACCAAGAATTACTGGTTTTCTTATACTTAGAAGTGGATCTTCTGAGGAACCTGCTGGTACATCTTCTCAGGAAGTGATTCCTGCTCAAAGTACCTCTGACATAGTCTCTGAATCTGATGCAGTAGTGTCTTCTGATCCATTAACACCACTAGAAACAACACCAGTGCCCATGGAGATGGAGAAACCAGGCCTTTTCCAAAATACTGGTTTGCTGCCTAGCCTCCATACTGTGGAACCTACTGTGGAAGCATTTGATATAGTGCCTGAATTTGTGGAACAGTCAGGTTTCATGACTGACATTGGTTTGTGGCCCAACATATCTACTATTGAGATGCGGGAGTACTGGTCAAAAAATGGAAATGTGTCAGTGAGAAAGCCTCTGGAACAACTGAAGAAAGAAGGTTTTGCAACGTCATTTAAAGACGGACGTTGCTGTACTATCGACATGTTTATGCGTAACTGTCCCAATGGAGACAAGGTTGAAAGAATGTGGCTTTGCTACTCAAAAAACATGGGCAGAATCTACTGTTTTGACTGCAAATTGTTTAGTGCATCACGAAATGCATTTTCCAATGATGGTTTCAGCGACTGGAAACATGCCAGTGAACAAATTTCATCACATGAACAGTCTCAAAACCATATTCATGCTGTGATTGATACAGCCAAATATTCGAAACTGGAGGGTCGGATTGACCATAAAATGCAACAAGAGATTGAAGAGCTGACAAGCTATGGTCAAAATCTAGTAAATCGGTTGCTTAGTGTCATAATTTTTCTTGCCGAAAGAGGATTGGCTTTTAGAGGAGATGACCAAGTTATTGGATCCAAACACAATGGCAACTATCTTGGAATTTTGGAATTACTGTCGGAGTATGATGCTTTCCTAGCACAACACATCCAAACCAAGGCAAACAATGGCAAAGGATTTACAAGTTATCTATCAGCAAATGTCTGTGAAGAACTTATACAGATTACAGGGGAAAAAATTTTGGAAGATGTCATCAACCGGGTTAAAATGGCAAAGTACTACTCAGTATCTGTAGATTCATCTGAAGATTATTCCCATACTGATCAGCTCACAGTGATTTTACGATACTTAGAAGGAAATCAACCCGTGGAGCGTTTTCTAACCTTCTTACCCTCAACGGGGCACAAAGGAGAAGAGATGGCGAATGCGCTTCTAAAATTCCTTAATAATGTTGGACTTTCCATACAAGAATGCCGTGGACAGAGTTACGACAATGCAAGCAACATGTCTGGTCACTACAAGGGTATGCAAGCAAAAATTGTTACCCTGAATAAATATGCAATGTATATACCTTGTTTTGGACACTCACTAAACCTTGTTGGAAAGGATGCTGCAAATTCGTGTAGTGAGGCTGTCAAGTTTTTTGATTTCATACAAGCTCTGTATGCATTCTTTACTGGCTCAACCAAGCGCTACAAGAAGCTTAAAGACAAGCTTGATGAGAATGACCTCTCTGTGTCCATGCCGAAAAAGCTAAGTGACACACGTTGGTCATGTCGTGCTGATGCTTGTCAGGCACTAGTCCATGGCTATCAAAATATAATGGACATTTTGTTGGAAATTTCAGCTGACTGTGAAGAAAGGTCAGAGTGCCGTAATATGGCAAAAGGACTGTTTGATCAGATGAGCAAACTTGAGACCGGGATTTTTGCAGAATTCTGGAACACTGTTTTACAGCGCTTTAACAGCAGCAGCAAAACTTTGCAGTCCGTTCAACTCAACCTAAATTCAGCAATTGCCGTTTTGAAATCATTAAAAGATTTTATGAATGAACAACGTACTAAATTTGATGCATTTGAAGAAGCTGGCAAGCGTCTCACAGATACTGAAAAATATACTGTGCAACATCGTCGACTTCAACGCCGGAATGTCCGTCAGCAGCCACTTGACTATGGACACAGTGAAGAAGCACACTTAACACCCAAGGAGACCTTTTATATTAAGGCCTTTCTCCCATGTGTTGACAAACTTTTAGTGTGTCTGGAGCATCGACTAGGAGCTTACAGTGAAGTGTGTGATTTATTTGGATTCTTTATAAACTTTCCAGTGATGGACTTTGATTCAATTAAAATTGCAGCAGAAAAGTTGTCCGCTTTCTACAAGCATGATCTGGGCACAACCTTTGGTGACGAGCTAATTCAGTTTCAGTCATTCATTTCTTTGTTTCTCGATAAAAAAACAGATGACTGCAGCATAGAGCAATTTATGTACAATACCATATTTGACAAGGATGTAAAAGATACCTTTCCCAACACAGAAATTGCTTTAAAAATATATCTCACTTTAATGATCACTAACTGTTCAGGTGAACGTTTTTTTTCAAAAATGAAACGGATCAAAAATCTACAACGCACAACCATGAGCCAAAGTCGTCTCACCAAACTGTCTATAATGTCTGCTGAATCAGATATACTTCGCAGTCTTGACTTCACCAACATTACAAAGACATTTGCTGCTCAAAAAGCACGTAGACTGGTGGTATAAATTGAATTAAAGTATTTCTTGACTTTATGTAAAAAGTTATCTGCACTTTTATAATAGTGGTTGACAATAGTCTGTTATACTAGCAGCTGTTGCCTAATAGGAATGTTAACATAAGGCTGCTATATGGAAAATCCTGATTTTTTTTTTTTTTTTAATGGTTTGTTTTGGCTTTTTTTGTGGACCGAAAGCTGATGAAAGGGTGGTTTTATCACCCATTTAGCACAGAAGCACATAGCTTCCAGATTTAGTGTAGTATATTATGTAACTCTGCTACCTGATTACCTATTCTCTAAATTGGAGTGGAGCATACGCACTTTGTTTTGAATGTTTGATTTTGGATTCTACGGGTTGTAAGTTTTAATACTGTTTGTTTAATTGCTATGTGTTGTTGTTAATTGTTCTATTATTTATGAATATTTATGTTTGTGTTACTAGACAACATGGCTCTTTGTTTTACACACAAAACATAACGTTGATTTGCACTTTATTACTGAAAGTTATTAAGATATATTAACATTTAAGTGCTACTACAGTTGGTGAGTACGTACTGTTACAGATCGCGCTAAGAATACGTTTGTGGACCAGTTCTTTTATGTTTACATTATTAAAGTTTTTTTTTTTAAAGATAAATCTATGTGTGTGTCTGTTTTTTGAGATGTTGGGGTGAAGAGCAAAATTGAATTGGGGGGGGGGCCCAAAAAAAATGTTTGCCCGGGGTCCAAACCATATTAAAGACGGCCCTGCTGACAGCCCTGATAAACTTACCAACCATTTGACTATCACCAGTTAACCTTGGTTATGACTCAAAGGCCCTCCTCCTGGCCATATCATTAGAGAGCTAGACTTACAGGATATTTGGTTTCAACCTTGACCTATACCCACTATCATATACCTAACTGTCTTAAATAATTCTGATCTGTTCCCTCCGGATACATAGGAGAAGGCTCCTGAGATGGTCACCAGCACCTCTTTTGCCACAGTTAGCTCCCAAGGGGGTAACGGGACGGATGCGGTTACCTATTCCCAACTAAAAGCTACGAAGTGGAAGGGAATTACCCTTATATAAAACCAATCCCTAAGACTAATGCCCCGTACACACAGTCGGATTTTCCGATGGAAAATGTATGATAGGACCTTGTTGTCGGAAATTCTGACCGTGTGTAGGCTCCATCACACATTTTCCATCGGATTTTCCGACACACAAAGTTTGAGAGCAGGATATAAAATTTTCCGACAACAAAATCCGTTGTCGGAAATTCCGATCGTGTGTACACAAATCCGACGGATAAAGCGCCAGGCATGCTCAGAATAAATAAAGAGATGAAAGCTATTGGCCACTGCCCTGTTTATAGTCCCGACGTACGTGTTTTACGTCACCGCGTTTAGAACGATCGGATTTTCCGACAACTTTGTGTGACCGTGTGTATGCAAGACAAATTTGAGCCAACATCCGTCGGAAAAAATCCTAGGATTTTGTTGTCGGAATGTCCGAACAAAGTCCGACCGTGTGTACGGGGCATAAGAATTTTACAGTACAGTAAAACACATCTCACCCGCCGCCTCCCCCCCGTTAGAATGTTCATGTTTGGTTATTACTTGTTAATGTTTCTGCTTGTCTCTTGAGACAACTAAATGTACAACTAATACTTTTATATTTCTTTGCAAAAAAATCAATAAATATATGGTTTAAAAAAAGAAAGTGGTTCTTAAGGCTGAAGTTTTTTTTTTACTTTAAAGTGGATGCGAACCCTCACGTATACCCAGTGAAGTGACCAGCCTCAGATGATACACAGGGATGAAACAAATCTCCCTACATAAGTTTTACATGTATATCTGATGTCTTCAGCTTTCTACATTCTTTAGAAAGTGCAGGTCACGGTACAAATCTTTCTTCCTGTTTCAGCAGTGGGTGTGGAGTCTGGGCTTACACTGTATGAGAGTTGATTGGAGGAAAGGCACACCCCCCCTCCACATAGGTAGAGGAACAAAGAAACTTACAGAGCTGCAGGCTGAATAGACAAGCTCTCTGCTCATCTATCTCTAAGTTCCCTCCCCGACACAAATTTCCAGCTGCTTTCATCTCCTGTGTCAGAGAGCTTGTCAGAAGTTACCGTGCTGATGACAGAGCAGCAGAAAAACACGGGATTAGAGCTTTGGAGAGAGATAAGTAAACACTACAGATATGTGCCCAGGTCAAGAATGGGGTTTACAACCACTTTAATGCCTTCTCTGCATTAGGGTAAAAAACCTTCTGAGTGCAGCTCTCCCCCCCCTTACATTTACCTGAGCTCAATCTTGATCCAGAGATGTGCATGAGAGCAGCAGCTCTTGGCTTATTCACTCCTCATTGGCTCAGATACAGCAATGGGAGTCATTGGCTCCCCCTGATGCCAATCATAGCCAGTGTATGCTGGCTGTGTTTGTCTATTGGCAGCTAGCATTGACAGCTAGTGAGGAGGAATCAAAGGGGGGGTTCCTACATAGCAAGTGGTTGCTATGGTGGGCACTTGGCAGGGGGGAGGAGCCAGGAGCTTCCGAGAAGAGGGAAATCAGAGCTGCTCTGTGCAAAACCATTGGTAGTAGGTAAGTATAAGTTTGTTATTTTTTTTATTAAACATTAGCAATTACTTTAAAGTGAACCTATTAATTTAAGTAACTGATCATAAAATACTGCAGTGGATGGTGAGACTGTACAAAAGAAGCTCACCAGCGGGAGCCAAAGTAATGCTCATATAGTATAGTATTTTTTTGAGTAAAACATGTACATAGTTACATAGTTACATAGTTACATAGTAGGTGAGGTTGAAAAAAGACACAGTCCATCAGGTCCAACCTATGTATGTGATTATATGTCAGTATTACATTGTATATCCCTGTATGCTATGGTCGTTCAGGTGCTTATCTAATTTTTTTTTTTTGAAACTATCAATTTTTTAAGTTTTTTGAAACTATCAATGCTCCACGCTGAAACCACCACCCGTAGAAGGGAATTCCACTTCCTTGCCACTCTTACAGTAAAAAACCCTCTACGCAGTTTAAGGTTAAACCTCTTTTTTTCTAATTTTAATGAGTGGCCATGTGTCTTATTAAACTCCCTTACATGGAAAAGTTTTATCCCTATTGTGGGGCCACCAGTATGGTATTTGTAAATTGAAATCATATCCCCTCTCAAGCATCTCTTTTCCAGAGAGAATAAGTTCAGTGCTCGTAACCTTTCTTTATAACTAATATCCTCCAGTCCCTTTATTAGTTTTGTTGCCCTTCTCTGCACTGGCTCCATTTCCAGCACATCCTTCCTGAGGACTGGTGCCCAGAACTGGACAGCATACTCCAGGTGAGGCCGGACCAGAGTCTTGTAGAGTGGGAGAATTATCGCTTTATCTCTTGAGTTTATCCCCTTATTAACGCAAGCCAATATTCTGTTTGCTTTGTAAGCAGCAGCTTGGCATTGCATGCCATTGCTGAGCCTATCATCTACTAGGACCCCTAGGTGCTTTTCAATCCTTGATTCCCCCAGAGGTTCTCCCCCCCAGTGAGTAGATTGCATTCATATTTTTGCCACCCAAATGCATTATTTTTAATTTTTCCACATTAAACCTCATTTGCCATGTAGTTGCCCACCACATTCATTTGTTCAGATCTACTTGCAAGGTTTCCACATCCTGCGGAGGAGTTATTGCCCTGCTTAGCTTAGTTTCATCTGCAAATACAGAGATTGAAATGTTTACCTCATCCACCAGGTCGTTTATGAACAAATTAAATGGGATTGGGCCCAGGACTGAACCCTGGGGGACCCCACTTTCCATCCCTGACCATTCTGAGTGCTCCCAATTTATCACTATCCTCTGAACTCACCCTTGTAGCCAGTTTTTAATCCATGTACTCACCCTATGGTCCATGCCCTATGGACCTTACTTTGTACAGTAAACGTTTATGGGGAACTGTGTCAAATGCTTTTGCAAAATCCAGATATACCATGTCTACGGTCCTTCCTTTATCTAGATGACAGCTCACCTCCTCATAGAAGGTCAATAGATTGGTTTGGCAAGAACGATTTTTCATTAATCCACGCTGATTACTGCTAATGATACCGTTTTCATTACTAAAATCTTGTATATAGTCCCTTATCATCCCTCCAAGAGCTTGCATACTATTGATGTTGGGCAACTGGTCTGTAATTCCCAGGGATATATTTTGGCCCTTTTTTAAATATTGGTGCTACATTGGCTTTTCTCCAATCAGCTGGTACCATGCCAGTCAGTAGATTGTCAGTAAAAATTAGGAACATTTGTCTGGCAATTACTTGACTGAGTTCCCTACGGACCCTCGGGTGCAAGCCATCTGGTCCCAGTGACTTATTAATGTTACGTTTTCCAAGTCTGTTTCTATTTCTGTCATCTGTTAGCCAAGAGGGTGCTTCCTGTGATGTGACATGAAGATAAACACTGCAGTTTTACTTACTGAAGCCCCCCGATTCCTTTGTGATGACTGAGGAGAAGAATAAATTCAATACCTTCACCATCTCACCATCCTTAGTGACCAGATTTCCTTCTTAATTCTTTATGGGGCCAATAGGGTCTGTCCTCTCTCTTTTACTGTTTATATACTTAAAGAATTTCTTGGGATTTTTTTTTTGCTCTCCTCCGCTATGTTCTATCTTAGCCGCCCTAATTGCACCCTTCCATTTCCTGTTACATTCTTTGTAAAGTCTGGATGTTGATGATGATCCCTCAGCTTAGTATTTTTTGAAGGCCTTCTCCTTTGCTTTTATATGCATTTTCACATTGGAGTTAAGCCATCCAGGACTTTTTTTTTGCTCTTTTAAATGTATTTCCCAATGGGTTGCACTGGCTAATTGTCAGAAACCATGAACCAGACCGAGACAGAAGTACAGTAAAATCACACTTGTTTATTAATAAAAATAAAAAGGCAAATAGAGTAAGCTTAGTCAAAGCATAGTCAGAGTCCAGTAACCGGATCAAGGCAGAGTTCAGTAACCAGATCGGGTTATCAGCCAAGCCAGAGTTCAGTAACCAGATGGGGTAATCAGCCAAGCCAGTGTTCAGTAACCAGATCGGGTAATCAGCCAGCCAGGGATCCATGTAGAGGAACAGCAAGCAGGATAAAGAGCCAGAAGGGATGTCAGCAAAGCCATTCTTTAACCACTTCAATACCAGGCACTTAGACACCTTCCCGCCCAGCCCAATTTTCAGCTTTCAGCGCTGTCGCAATTTGAATGACAACTGCGCAGTCATGCTACACTGTGCCCAAACAAATTTTTTATCATTTTGTTCCCACAAATAGAGCTTTCTTTTGGCGGTATTTGATCACCTTTGCGGTTTTTATTTTTTGCGCAACAAATAAAAAAAGACCGAAAATTTTGAAAAAAAACAAGTTTTTCTTTGTTTCTGTTAAAACTTTTTGTAAATAAGTACGTTTTCTTCTTCAATGACGGGCACTGATATGGCTGCACTGACGGGCACTGATACGGCGGCACTGATGGGCACCGATGAGGTGGCACCGATGAGGTGGCACTGATGAGGTGGCACTGACAGGCACTGATGATGGGCACTGATAGGCGGCACTGATGGGCACTGATAGGTGGCACTGATGGGCACTGATAGGTGGCACTGGTATGCGGCACTGATGGGCACTCATAGGTGGCACGGATGGGCACTTATAGGCGGCACTGATGGGCACTCATAGGTGGCATTGATGGGCACTCGTAGGTGGCATTGATGGTTACTTATGGGTGGCACTGATAGTTGGCACAGATGGGCACGGATGGGCACTGATAGATGGGCACTGATGGGCACGGATGGGCACTGACAGGTGGCATGAATGGACACTGATGGGTGGCACTGATGGCATTACTTGTTTGCAGTGATGCCCCTAAGGGTGGCATTGCTGGGCATCACGGCAACATAATTGTGCCAATCAGTGCCCATTTGTGGGCACTGATTGGCACAGATTTGGCACACTAGGCACATGTGGATGGCCATGGGGTACATACCTGGCCATCCACATGTTGCCCCTTCCCTGGAGGTCCTAGTGGCGATCCCTGGTGGTCCAGTGTGGTGATCTGCGGGGGGGGCTGCGCTGATAAACAATCAGCGCAGACCCCCCCTGCCAGGAGAGCCGCCGATCGGCTTTCCTCTACTTGCGTCTGTCAGACGCGAGTGAGGAAGAGCCGATCAACGGCTCTTCCTATTGACAGCGTGATCAGCCGTGATTGGACACGGCTGATCACGTGGTAAAGAGCCTCCGCCGGAGGCTTTTTACCAAGATCAGTGTAGCGGTGTGTCAGACTGACACACCGCTCCACCGATCGCCGCGATGCGCGCCCCCGGGGGCGCGCTGCGGCATGTTATCCTGCTGGACGTCATATGACGTCCAGTCAGGATAACAGAACCACTTCCCGGACGTCAATCCGCTATAGGGCGGGCGGGAAGTGGTTAAACAGGAGATGGTTTCTTGTAATGTGACCAAGGCAAAGGCAGGAATGAAGTGAGCTGGAGATCTTTAAGTAGGCGGGACTGACGAGCAGATCCACAACAGCTAGTTAACTGAGGAGAGAGATGAAAGCTGGCAATTAGCCTGCAGCTGAGCGGCCAGCTCAGAGAAGGAAGGGCTGAGCCAGCCCTGACACTAATGCCCTTATTTAATATGCTCTTAAAGCAAACCCATCTCTCCTCTGTGTTCTTTGTTCCTAAGATTTTATCCCAATTTATATCTTCTAGCAAGGTTCGTAGTTTATGGAAGTTGGCTCTTTTGAAATTCAGTGTCTTTGTATTCCCCTTATGTTTCCTATTTGTGTGATTTATACTGAAGCTAATTGACCTGTGATCACTGTTTCCTAAATTGCCCCTTATTTCCACATCCGTGATCAGGTCTGTATTGTTGGTAATCAGTAGGTCTAGTAACGCTTTGTTTCTAGTTGGTGCGTCTACCATCTGACCCATGAAATTGTCCTGCAAGACATTTAAGAACTGGCGAGCCTTAGATTTAGAGGAATGCACGGTTCCTTCCGCCTAGTCTATATCTGGATTAAAATCCCTCATTATGATGACATTTCCCATGCTTGCCGCTAATCCAAATTGTGATAGGAGGTCTGTCTTCCCCTCCTCTCCCAGGTTAGGGGGCCTATAGCATACTTCCAGTATTACTTTACCTTTAGTTTGATTCCTTTGGAGCTCTAACCATAAAGATTCCACCTCCTCCCTAGCTCCCTTAGTGATGTCATCGCTCACATTCACTTGTAAATACTTCTTGATATACAGGCATACCCCTCCCCCTTTTTTAGCCTCTCTATCCCTGCGATAAAGGGAATACCCTTGAATGGTTGCCAGACACAGGCTCCTGGCATTGGTGAACATGCCACGTAGTTTAGACCGGTCATATACTGTCTTCTTTGGGTGTTCTGAGGTTGCAAATAGGACTTGTTACTATACTTACCTTGGATTTATGTGCTTTAGTCAACCTACCACTAATGCCTCCAATACTACCCTCTGATATATGTTCCTCACTGACTATCTCTACCTCTGGATCCTCCCCCCTCCCCATCGCCTAGTTTAAAAGCCCCTCTAACTTTTCGGCCATCTTCACTCCCAGCAGATCTGCACCCTCCTCATTTAGGTGCAGTCTGTCCCTTCTATAGAACTGGTGACCGATTGAGAAGTCGGCCCAGTTCTCCAGGAACCCAAACCCCTCCTTTCTACACCAGCTCCTCAGCCACTTGTACATGTACTTAAGCGCAAAAATGGGCAAAAACAAATTTACTAAAACAGCTACTGCTCCTGCCACGAGGATGCAGTAGAAATGACCCAATGCGTTTTGTGCACCTGCACGTTATAAAGGGATCCATCTATCTATCTCTATATATCTATAGATAGATCTATAGATATGTAGATAGATAGATAGATAGATAGATAGATAGATAGATAGATAGATAGATATACCATCAAAAGCTGCATTATAAGGAGGAATCACAATAGTTACATCACAAGGGCAGAATATTGGATTGACCCCAGTGGCGAAAGTGCATTCTGACCTGAGTTGGGTGGTGGGAGTCACTATATGAACTGTTTATGCACATTGTTGGACACGGGATGAATTATGGATGAATAAAAAGTTATTTGGTGGAACAAAGAAAACACTAGAGACTGATTCATTTGTTTTATGAGTTTATTGATTGTTAAGCACAAGATATAATATAGATATTTATGTGTTCATACCACTATTGAACACGTGGATGATATTTGTTTGTTTTAGTTTTGATGTTAGTAGGTGCTTTGGGTTCCTACTCTTTATCACTACTCTACTTGTGGCATTTATATTTTATATATTTATTTTTCCACATTTTTTATTGTGTTTTAAATACAAATTTAGATCAAATTTTAAACCCTTCCTTGTATACCTTAGTTTAAAAAGTCTAGATTTTGGGCATTAAATGTAACCTGTGCCAAGGATCTGGAAATGCAAGTATTTACATCTTTTAACAAATAAGTGAAAAGTTCAAAACAAGCCCTTACTGATATTCTGTAGTTGCAAGCACCGTGGAGAAATGCATCATCCATAGCTTAGTCTATAGCCTAGGCCCTAGACAAAGGTTTCTTTTTTTTTTTTTTTTTTAAACCATAGTTTTTTATTGAGATTTTCACAAAGCAGAAGGGTGAGAAACACAAGAAATCAACAACATTTCTCACCGATCACTATAGCGTATGATAAAGACTTACATTGAAGTTTACATTGATATAAAAAGTGTTATGTTGAAACTTAATAACTAAGTGTGATATTAGTACCGTAGTCGACAAACGTTTATTTTAAAGTTGATTTGCTACAGAGAAAAAAATTATTTGTACTTCCAGAAACCACCAAATCACTTATCTTCCTTTTCACTCTTTAGTGAGTTACAGTACATCTTAATTGCCATTGCATTAACATTTTTCAGAGAATGCCATTGGATCAATACAAAAGATTACATCATTGTTTGTTTCCCTATTTCTACAAAAATGAAGAACAACCATAAAGAAAAAGCACATTACATGACTTAGATGATTTTTCTGTGTTCTAAAAAATTCCCTTGTAATCTATCTACAGTTCAATATCTTTAACATTATAAACATGAAAAATGACTAGTGCCCACAGGAAAGTAAAAACATGTCTGATACCTTTAATTGGCCCACTGAATTTTTCAGTGCAAGCTTTTGAGAAGACTCAATCCCCTTTATCAGGTATGAAGTCATATAAACCACCAAAACGTCACTTATATAGAAAAAGCACAATGCATAGGAAAATGAAAGCTAATTTACCAGAAAGAAAGAAACATTGATGAGGTTTAGATACACATCAGTAGGACAGTCAGGATGGTGAAAAAGCTAGCAATATACAATTTGGTAGCTTTTGCTTTCACAATTTTCTGAAACTCCATTAATTCTAGTAATTTGGTGCTTATAAAAACTGTGCATATCAAAGCCTTTGTAAATGTAGCATTGTTTTAAAGAATATATGTGTAAAAGTTAATAGGTATATTAAACACATTTGAAATTTGTGAATGTGCTTACCAGTGTTTTGGGACCCTAAAACTGTGTTTCTTAACAGGGTTTTATCTTAATGGACTTGAAAACTTTATTGCGGAATAAGTGTAATTATGCTAACCCTTAGATTATGCATGTACCCTAGAACACACCATATTCTCACAAGATTACCATATTCATAGACCTGTACACATTCACTCAAGATTCACACATTTTCTAATTGGATTCAATTGGAAAAATGCATGAAAGGCTGGGTTAATCCTGTATGAAAACATTTATGTAGAACCCAAAGTGTATTTTCACTGATATTGAGGATATTGAGGGTATATTGAGGGCAATATATGCTTCCTAAAATCAAAATCAGTAACTGCATGAAACTGCAACCATCCAAGAAATTGAATGGATTGTATTGTTCAACACAATTGTGCCTAAAAAATTATTTTGTTCTATATGTGTTGTATGCAGTAATGATCGCATATGACATACAATGAGTGGGCATCAGGGGCCTTTAACCACTTCAATACTGGCCACTTTTACCCACTCCCTGGTCAGGCCAATTTTCAGCTTTCAGCGCTGTCACGCTTTGAATGACAATTGCGCGGTCATGCAACACTGTAGTCATAAGAAATTTTTATAATTTTTTTCACACAACTAGAGATTTCTTTTGGTGGTATTTAATCCCTACTGGGTTTTTTATGGTTGAATATATTTTTATTAACCATTTTTTAAAGTAAAGCACTTGGGGGTACAGAATAAAGAAAAACAGGTGGGGTGGGTGGTAGTGGTTGAAAGCCACCACTACACTACCGGTACATAGAGTTAGGTTTTGGAAATGTAGATATCACAGTGTAATAGTTGCAGTCAATATCCTAAGCATTTAATGCATCTATGCAGTTGGGTACACAGAGTTGAACATAAACCTGAGGAAGGGGAGGAGGGGGGTAAAGTAGGAGAGATAAGAGGGGGAAAGTGGGATGGTGGGTATAAATATACATTCAATGCGACTGTTACTTTATTCACAGCATGGATGAGCTTGGGTGGTTGGGGAACTACCCCGGTGTTGTTCCGGCCCTCAATTCTAGGGTGTTTTTCAGCTCATCCTCTAGTGATTCTATTCAAAAGTCTATCCGAGGTAGAATAATGAACCTAGACATACCACATATTATGGTGTTTATCCCAGTTGTCTCCCACTCTGGCGCGCATCTCCTCCATTAACATGATATCATTGAGGATGGAGATCTGCCTATGAAGGGGGGGTAACCTCAGGTTTCCAATATTTCGTGATCAGCTGTCGAGCTGCCGATAGAAAAAATCTAAGGAGGTTGGTTTTCTGGGATTTGACTGATCTTGGTAGTATAGACAGTAGGGCTATTTAAGGGGAGAGGGCAATGGAGACATCATACATTTCATTATAAATCGCGAATATACCTTTCCAGAAGGGGTGAACTCTAGCGCACTCCCACCAGATATGGAGGTATGTTCCTCTTGCTCTGTGACAGCGCCAGCAGGTATCAGAAGCACTGGGAAACATCCTGTGAACCGAGACCGGATCCATGTACCAACTGGAGAGTAATTTATAGTTTTTCTCCTGCGTGAAGCTGGGGATTGAGGATTTGTGGGTAAATGTGAAACAGGTCTGCCACTCCCCTGGAGTGATGTCCATGCCCAGATCTCTGGACCACTTTTGTGTGAATGGGGGAGGGGGCGCTATGTGTATGGGAAAGGATTTCCTTGTATATTATAGATAGGATATGTCTGAGAACCTGGGAGAGACCACACATTTCCTCAAAGGTCTTTAGGGTCCTATGTATTTGACCGGATAAGTGCAAGTTCGAGCAGAAGGTTTTTAGGGATATCATGGATAACCAATTGGTTGAGGAGGATTGACTTCCCTCCTTTGTTGTGAATCTGCCTGTTATCGCCTTGACAAATGAGCGTGCTGTTGGCCAGTCTGTCCTCTCGTAGCCTCCTAATCGTCCTTAGGCTTCATAGTCAGGGAGTGTCGGGTTGTCGAAGAGCGTTGTTAGAGGGCTGGGGTCGGTGGATAAAGCGTAGGTGGTATGTCGGCAATACCACAATGACATCACTGCTTCTCTCAATGGGGAAAGCATGGGCATGGAGTGGTGTAAGGTGATATCCCAGAACAGAGCAGAGCATGTAGGTCTACTTGTGCTATGTCTTGTTCTATGATTGTAGCTGGTTTGGTCAGTGGGCATGGGAACCATTCCAGTAGCCTGGAGAATATGGCAGAGTCGTGATATATTTCAAAATCGGGGAGGCCGATACCGCCTGTGTGTTTGTGGGAGCATAGGACTTTGTGTTTTAATCTGGAGGGGTGGTAGTGCCAAATGAATTTAATTGCAAGGGATCGTGGTGTGCAGTAAAAGTAAGTTGGGAGCGTAATTGTGAGAGCCTGGAACAGGTATAGTAGCTTGGGGAGGATATCCATCTTAAGTACATTTATACCTCTGAGCCATGGCAGTTTAATTGGAAAACCAACTTTATTGAGAAAATATATGCTTGGTACATAAAATAATATAAGCCAACATGGCCAGAACAGTAATACATACATGAGCACATTAAGTTATCTACATGATATAGGGTGAAATATCCACCGGACACGAAGCCAGTACACAATAAAGAAGAAGGGGGAAAAGGGGGAGAGGAGAGAAGAAAATAAGAGATGAGCATATCAACATTTCAAGTACATGTTTCACCATCTTCCAGCCATCTGTTCCAGACCTGCTTGTATTTAATCGGGCATCCTCTATGTACATAAATCAGCTTCTTATATGGGAGAGTGTCATTGACTTATTTTTTCCAACACTGGATTGTAGGGGGTAGGGCCTGCATCAAATTACGGGCTATCGCTTTTCTTGCCAAGAATAGTGTTTCATATAAAAAGGTACGGAGGGGTTTGTCAGCGTCTAAGTCAGGCAGCAGACCGAGTAGACACATCTTTTGATCTAGGGTAGCTGGAGAGCCCATCTGATCGTGCAGGAAGCATATCACTTGTATCCAGTATGCTTGGATAGTTGGGCAGGACCATATAAGGTGATAGAAAGAGCCTGGGGTGTGGACACATAGTCGGCATCCTGGATTATACATGGGTTTGAAATGCGCTAACCTCTGAGGAGTCAGATATGTCCTATGTATAATATATAACTGTGTTAGGCGGTCCGACAGTTTAGGGGAAACTTTTTTCACGTCTTCCAAGATCTCATCCCAATCCTCATCCTCAATCACTCCAACATCCACTTCCAATCTAGTCTTAGCACTATAGGCCAAGGCTATGGAGTTGGGAAGACGGATGGCGGAGTAAAGAGTGGAGATTAGTTTGGCTGGCTCAGCACCTGTGATCGTGTCAACTATGGAGGGGACTGTAAGGGATGGGTTAGAGCCAGCAAACTGAGTTTGTATAGCATGGCCGAGTTGTAAGTACCTGAAAAGGAGGTGATTGGGAAGTGAGAATTCGTCTTTTAATGTTTGAAATATTTTAAGTCCCGTAGTGGTCATGATCTGGTGTATATACAAGATCCCATTACGTATCCAAACCGCGGGGTCTGGGATAGACAACAGCTCAGGCAGGCGTGTATTGAACCAAAGGGGGGTGTGGGAATGAACCTGTGGAGTCCCGAGTTTTTGTAGTGCCAACCACCACACCCTCCGATGATGTGTCAACATGCCTGCTTTGTGTTGTGGGGTATGTCCTGTCAATGGGGCCCTTAGGACTGACTGAAGTGGGGTATGAGCTGGGTTATCTGTTCACAGAGTAGTAGCTGGTATCTTGGTAGCTCGTTCTTGTCAAAATGATAGAAGTGGGACAGTTGGGAGGCAAGATAATAGTCCTGAAAATCTGGAAGAGCAACTCCTCCCAATGTCACTGGGTTCTTAAGTATTCTCCAAGATAATTTGTGTCTGCTGTGTCCCCATATAAACGAATTAAGAATAGATTCAATTGTTTTTAAAATTTTTTGTGGTATATACAGGGGAGCATGCCACACCAGATAGAGTATCTTTGGGAGAAGTATCATTTTGACTAGACTGATGCGTCCCATGACACCCAGGGGTAGTCAAGCCCAATTTTGTGTCTAATGCCACGTACACACGATCAGACTTTACGGCAGACTTGGTCCGGCGTACTGGAGTTCGTCGGACAATTCGATCTTGTGTGGGCTCCAGCGGACTTTGTTTGCTCAAAAGTTGGATGGACTTAGATTTGAAACATGTTTTAAATCTATCCGACGGACTCTTCTTTCTAGTGGACAAACTGGTCTGTGTGCTAGTCTGACGAACTCAAACTGACGCATGCTCTGAAGCAATTAGAAGACGGAAGCGCTCAGTCTGGTAAAACTAGCCTTCGTATTGAAGCTAGCACATTCCTCTTCTGTGATCTTTTAATACAGCACTTTTTTTTTCTTTATAATGCGAGAGGAATAAAGTTGTTTTGGTGCTTTTTATTCACACAGAGTTCTCACAAAGTACTTTCTTCATGATTTATCCTCATGCCATGACTAATGTGATATTTTTTAAAAGCCAGATCTCCATAAATAAAGTATTAAATCAGATTTTGGACTCATCTTTTTTTTCTTTTTTTTTTTTAGATTTAAACACTATCTATTTTACAATGTGTGCTAAATTATACAAAATGTTTTTATTTTTTTTTATTTTTGTAGTTTCAAGTTACCACAATAACCTTAATATTTTGTGTTGTTTTAATGAACCTTAATGAGGTTGGTGTCCCTTGTTAATTAGACATAGGGGGGTTTATTTTCCAAAGGCAAATTCATTTTTCACTACAAGTGCAAATTGTACTTGGAATTGCACAGAAAGAGCATTTTGAAGTGCCTTCGCTGTGGATCCGAGGGGCACGTGCAAGGAACCATAAAAAAAATGTAAACCTTTTTCTTGCACATGATTGTATGATAAAATCAGCAGAGCTTCCCCTCATTTCAGCTCTTCCCCTCAGATTTACAGCGACTGCACTTCCAACAAGTGCACTTGCAGTGCAATTTCTAAAGTGCACTTTTCACTAGTACTTTGCACTTGATTTTCTAAATGATTTAGCCTTTTGGAACAAACACACATAGGGGTTGATTTACTAAAGGGAAAAAGACTGTGCACTTTGCAAAGTGCAGTTGCCCTCTGCAAGAGCAGTTGCTCCAGAGCTTAGTAAATGAGCAGAAGCTCTGCTGACTTCCATCATCCAATCTTGTGCAAGCAAAAATGCTGATTTTTGAATTTTCCTTGCACAGGATTGGGTACTCTTTGCAAAGTCAAGCCTTACCTCATTTCCTAAGCTCTGGAGCAATTGCACTTGCAGAGGGCAACTGCCCTCTGCAAAATGCACAGTCTATTTGCTTTTATTAAATCAACCCCATAGTCTTTTTGACCTGTACCTGCCTACTCCCCAACAAAATGTCGTTTTGGAATCCAAACACATAGTCAATAATGTAAGGTAACTAAAAAATCCATTTATTTTGGTTAACAAAAAATGAGGAAGGCAACACTGGAGACACTTTTGGAATCTGTGAAGCCTTTCGTCCCCCAGGACACACATCAAGTTTTAGGACAAGAAAATTGGTATCTTGCGACTAGGGAGCACAGGGAGCACAGTCAGACCAGACAGAAACCAGGCAATCACTTTCGAGTCTTCCGTGGAGCCTTCCCTGCACGCTTCTCTGCAGCCTTCCCTCCACGCTTCGCTGCAGCCTTCCTTGGAGGCTGTGCCTCTGGTGGTGTACTTGGGGCAGGAGGAGGAGGAGGAGGAGGAGTGGCTTCATCTGCTAGATAGGTTGTAGCAGTAAGCTCCCCTCTCAAGCCCTTTTGATAGGCCTGAAAAATCAAACCCTCACAGAGGAGGCGTTGCCCCTTTTCCAGTTCCAGCAACCTGGTGGCCATATATGTCCCATACGCCTCCTCTGCATTGGGTGGTGTGCTGAGGATTTGGCTGGCTTCACGAATGAGGGCTAGGGATTCCTCCTCAGTTTGTGTCATTCTTCTGGGCCTTTCGGTGATAATGCGGAGGGGAGGCACCTGACACTCCGTGCGGCTTCTACTGGGCCCCGCCACAGCCTCCTCCTCTCTCCTACTGGGCAAGGCCTCCTCCTCTTTTCCACTGGGCAAGGCCTCCTCCTCTCTCCCACTGGTCAAGGCCTCCTCCTGGCTGAGGTCATCCTGTGTCAAAAATATATACATAGTTGTAATTTTGTGTTACGCAATCACACACAATTTTCAGCTCATGACTTGCAAATATAATTATAACCAAATAGTAAAGGCTATCTATTTGACCCCACCATTATTCCAGCTCATCAACAATATCTGAAGTATATTTTTGGCCACTACTGTCTAGTGATATGTCTACATATTAATATTTGTGATGAAGTCATTTGTTATGAAGCACTTAAAAATTTTAGAAGTTAACATCATTAAAGCGGGGGTCCACCTATCTATCGTTTTTTTTTTTTGGAGTTCATTCACAAACTTTTCTTCTCATGATTATCTACTCACATGTTCTGTGTAATAAGTCCGCCTGTGTCCGATTTCGTTGTAAAGAATAACTTATAAAATTCACTGAAGGCGGTTTCCATCTTCATTGTGGGCATTTGAAGCCCACAAGCATGTATTTCCTGGATGCGGTGAATGCTGTGCTCCCAGCATTCACAGAGATGTTGTGATGACGCTGTTGCACAATGCATGCTGGGAAGCCTGAGACTAGCTCCCAGGGGGCTGTGGGAGGTCTGGGAGAGGCTAGAAACACGCCTACTCCCATGGGAGGAAAACCAGGAAGTGCTAAGAAGATTAGAAAAAAAAAGGTAATTACGGCGATTTAAATTTTTTTACACAGCATGTCAGCATCTAGGCAAGGAAGAGAATGCATAGAGATAATGTTCAAAATTTGGGTGGAACCCCGCTTTAATAACATTTACACAATCACAAATTCCACAAAAAAGGATACCTGGCTGAAGCTGGGCGCATCCACTTTATCAAGGCTGAAAAGGCCCAGTTCTTCCTGGGACTCCTCAGCTGGAGTGGAGGTGGATGGAAGGCTGGAGGGAAGAGTGGAGGGAAGGCTAGAGGGAAGGCTGGAGGGAAGGGTGGGGGGAAGGGTGGGGGGAAGGGTCGAAAGTGATTGCCTGGCTTCTGTTTGGTCATCCAGGAATCGCATTTTGTGGTAGTACCACAACTTGGGTACATAAACTTGGTCGGCTGCTGCTCCTGATCTAAGCGACTCCTGGATTTTATTGTGTTCCCGCTTACACATGTTTCGCAAGATACCAATTTTCTTGTCCACAAAGTTGAGGTCTGCCTGGGAGGACTCGAGTCTTCACAAATTCTAAAAGTGTGCCCAGTGTTGCCTTCCTTACAGCTCGATTGAAATATAGTGGGTGTTTGACCTCCCACAGGTTTTTGTTTTCCTGATATAAATCGATCAATTAGGACAAAAAATCAGCCTCTTTAAAGGGATTCATTTTTGCTGAAAAACAAGACACAAGATCAAAACTGGAATGTCAGTCAGAACTCCCTGGATTGTTTTGTGAAGAATCTAGGGAACACATATACACACACACACCCCCACGTTTAATCTTACCTTCGTTTCTGACGCTCGCTACTTCCACACAGACATACGTAGGCCATCGTAATAGCTTTATATACACTGCGCATGTGTCATGCTCCGCCTGCATCGCCCACCCCTGACGTTCTTTAGTATGATTTGTCCCCGCCCCTTCACTCTTCGTTGCACAGTGGGAGTATATAGAGAAAGATAGCGGAGAGATTCAGTGGAAGTAGTGCGGAGGAAAGCCCGGAGCCACAACCATCCACATCCCGGAGGAGATATAAGGCCACCAACATGGCTTTTGAAGAGATGGTGGAGATGGTGTCCATATTGAGAAGGGAGGACTACGATGGGAAAAAAGGATCGTACACACGACCAAATATGCGTAAGGACAAAATAATGTCCTCAGTTGTCACCACTCTAGAAGCTAAATTTGGCACTAAACTTTCGAAAGAACAATTGAGGAAGTGGTGGTCTGACATCAAAAGTAGGGAACCAGAACAATATTGGCGAATAAAGAAGCTGCTTAAAAAAAGTAAGTACTTGTTGTGTTTTCCTATTGAGATACTTAACTTGCATGCTGATCCATATTTTTTATGTTTATACAGCATCGTTCGTAAAGACCGTTCTTTGTAAAATACATATGATACTAAAGAAAAAGACTTATTTTTTCGCCAAATACGATGGTACAGGGTTGGACATACATTTAGGTCTTGATAATTTGTCGTATTCCCAAAATTTGGTGATGTGGTGTAGATGTGTTTGAAAATATAATGCTTCTTCAAAAATGATTCAGTGTAATGTAAGGACAGGACACAGCAGCTGGTTCCACATCTGGACTCACGAGCACTAGTGTACTATGTGACCATAACTACATTTTTGAGGGGTAATACACATAGGAGATCATTGAGGTGTCTGCATCTGTGAAACTTGCATGAAAATACAGCATCCAGCAGTCAAGATACAGCATGGGGCGATATGGAGGAGGTATGGGGTGTTCTATATTAGACAGATTTTCCAAAACGGGAAAATGCATACATTTGAGGTTCTGCAGAGGCTTTTTGGGTTACCACAGTTCATGCGGTTTTACTACATGCAACTAAAACATGCTGTGATGGCCCAGAGTAAATCCTCGGATTGGATCTCTTCACCAACGCCCTTGTTTAATTTGATTGCAGGGGCCAACAATACTAAGGGATTTATATCACAGTGTTACAGTATGTTACTACAAAACTTTCTGAATAAGCACCCTTTATGAATGCTGGCCAAGTAGGAAAGGGATGTTGGCTGGTTGATGGAGATCAGTGGGAAGAGGTGCTGCAGGCAGTGCCCACATGCTCTCTAAATGTTTTGCAAAGATTGACACAACTGTATATTATATTACAAGTATACTATACCCCTCATAGATTGTATGCTATGGGTCTTCGACCCACTCCACTCTGTACCAGATGCAAAAGGGAACACAGGGACCTGATCCACCTACTGTGGAGGTGCCCAAAGCTTCACCCCTACTGGAAGGGGGTGGTGGACACCGTTAGCAGGGTATTTCAGGTTACGTTGCCTACAGATCCAAAACACTGTTTGCTTAATGTGATAGATGAGTTGGGGTGGGAGGAAAGCACTAAAGTGGCAGTTACCAGAGCTATATTCATGGCACGTAAGCTAATAATGACACATTGGATTTCAGAAGAGCCTCCTGCTCTTAAAGAATGGATTAATACCGTGAGGGAAATGCTACGGAAGGAAAAAGTAATTTACCAACACAGAGGCTGCCCACAGAAGTTTGAGAAACCTTGGGGACCATGGCTGAATGTACCTGGGCTTGCCCCGGTGGATTTGTTCGTGGGCAGATTGCTGGGTATGGGGGTTTAAGTTACTAAATGCCATGGCGATAGAACCTGATTTTTTTTCTTTTAACCCCTTATTTAGCTTTTTTCTTTCCTCTGCTTCTTTGCTGATGCTAGGGCCTACAAACTGACTACAATATGTCTTCAAGACAAATAGTAAAGTAATGTTTAGACAAACCAATGATTCAAGAAATGATGGATAAATAATGCAGTCTGCAGTGTATACAAATGAGATGTACCTCATGGTAGAATGTATCCTTGAATGTACTTGTAATATCTTTATGTTTTTATATGTTTTTCTCAATAAAAACTTTTCTTTGGATAAAAAAAAAACATGGCAAAAACACCAACCACTTGGGTACCACATGCCTAACAAGGCATTTAACGTTCAACCACTAAGCCCGTTGGCAAGAGCACCTAAAAGCCACACAAAAGGGGCACAAATCTGTCCCTCTTCCTCCTCCTCCTAACCCACTTCTGTCTGCCCCTGCAATACCGAGTCATTACCTTTCATCAGCCACCACTGACAGGGATGATGGTGTAGCACAGGGTGCAAGGTCCTAACAGCTCATCTACCAGCAGCACACCACCAGCTTTAGACTGTAGCGGGCAAATTTCTCTGCCCCATCTTCTGCAGCAGAAAAAAAAATACAGTCCCTGCCACCCACATGCCCAGCACCTGAATGCAAGCTTGTCAAAGCTGTTGGCTCTCCAATTTCTGCCTTTCAGCCTGGTGGATTTTGCCCCTTACGTGAATTCGCACACTGGCTGGTACCACAATGGCAGGTTCCCAGTCGATACTATTTTTCATGTAAGGCCGTTCCATCTCTCTACCATAACGTAGAAGAGAATGTTTTGGCATCGTTGGGCAAGGCAGTCAGCCATAAAATCCACCTTACTGCTGACAAGTGGTCCAGCAAGCATGGGCAGGAACAATATATTTCCTTCACAGCACACTGGGTAATGCTGCTTGCAACTCGAAAGGATGCAGGACAGGGCTCAGTGCTGCAGCTTGTTGTGCCCCCACGTCTCCATACAGCTGGTGGTGATGATGCCAGACCTATGAGCTCTACCCCCTCCTCCTCCTTCGCCTCCACCACCTCCATGCCTTCCTCTGCAGAATTGTCCTATGAACATCAGGTACCCCCTAAGCATTCAAAGGGCTTTTCCCAGAGTCAGGCTAAAAGGTGCCATGCAGTGCTTCAGCTGGTGTATTTAGGGGACAGGAACCACACTGGAGCGGAGATTCTTGCAGCTCTGCAAGGTCAGGCCCAGAGGTGGATCACACCACGCCAGCTGGAGCCAGGAATAATGGTGTCCGATAATGGCTCAAACCTCCTGTCCGCCCTTAGACAGGGAAAGTTGACACATGTGCCATGCCTGGCACATGTCCTCAATTTGGTGGTGCAGCGTTTCCTAAGTACGTACCCAGGGTTGCAAGATGTACTAAAGCAGGCCAGAAGAGTCTGTAGCCATTTCAGACATTCCACCTGCCCGTAAACCGCCTGATTTGTGACATGCCCACCAGGTGGAACTCAACTTTGGGAATGCTGCAGCGGCTATACATGCAGCAGAGGGCCGTCAATGAGTACTTGTGTCAGTACGGCACAACGACAGGCTTAGGCCGCCTCTGCTTTTTTTCTCCACAACAATGACTGATCATTAAGGATGTATGCACTGTATTGTCACCATTTGAGGAGGCCACAAGGATGGTGAGCAGTGACAGTGCATGCATCAGTGACACAATCCCTGTTGTGTTCCTGCTGGAGCAGACTCTGTGTGGCATTATGGACAGAGCACTGGAGGCAGAGCAGTAGGAGGAAGAGGAGGCCTTCATTTCTCAAGGCCCACTTTATGCAGACACCCTCATTCCTATGTCACAGAACACACAGGAGGAGAGAGGGGAGGAGGATGAGGAGGAGGATTCTGGCACTTTCATAGGCTTTGAAGAAGAGGAAGACATGCATCAATCTGTAAGCGATGGCTTTCCAGCACCAGGACCCTTGGAAGTAGTACGTGGCTGGGAGGAGGATGCTCCAGATGCTGCCATCCTGAAGGACCCCGAGGAGTCTGCTTCTCAGGCCTCTGCAAATTTGAGGCGCATGGGCAACCTCATGCTTCAAAGCCTGCGAAAGGACCCAAGAATATGTGGCATAAGGGGGAAGCATGATTACTGGCTGGCAAACCTCCTTGACCACCGTTATAAGGGGAAGGTCCCTGAACTCATCCTGTCCCCACAGAGAGTGCAGAGGATAAAATCTCTTGAGGACACATTAAAGAGGATTTTATTGAACATTTTTCATGACTCCAGTAGGTTACAGTGTGGTGGAAAATGTCATTTTGAGTCTTCTATGGACCGTTTGACTTTTATAAAAATTAATCAGTCCTGGATTACCAGCTATGAAGCCCCTGATGCCGATGTCACTGATTAAGTCTTTTTGGGATGTGGAATCTCTGCAGGACTTCGAGGCTGCCTAGCTTTGAGGGTGTTCAATCATTTCATCTGGAAGAATGTTTTTGGTATAGGTTTCATGGGCACAATTAACACCCAAAGACCAATTTTTCTGCACCTGTCTGACAGGTGCATATCATTGCAATTTTTTGCAGCAAGGCAAATTCTTGCTTTCATCAAGAGTACCTCTATAGGGTTACAGTGGGAAGGCACCACCAACACCCAAAGACCAATTTTTCTGCACCTGTCTGACAGGTGCAAATCATTGCAATTTTTTACAGCAAGGCAAATTCTTGCTTACATCAAGAGTACCTCTATAGGGTTACGGTGGGAAGGCACCACCGACACCCAAAAACCAAATTTTCTGCACCTGTGTGACAGGTGCACATCATTGTAATTTTTTACAGCAAGGCAAATTCTTTCTTTCATCAAGAGTACCTCTATAGGGTTATGGTGGGAAGGCGCCACGGACACCCAAAGACCAATTTTTCAGCACCTGTTTGACAGGTGCATATCATTGCAATTTTTTACAGCAAGACAAATTCTTGCTTTTATCAAGATTATCTCTATAGGGTTACGGTGGGAAGGCACCACCAACACTCAAAGACCAATTTTTCAGCACCTGTTTGACAGGTGCATATCATTGCAATTTTTTACAGCAAGGCCAATTCTTGCTTTCATCAAGATTATCTCTATAGGGTTACGGTGGGAAGGCGCCACGACACCCAAAGACCAATTTTAGCTTACCCATTACTTCTATCCAAAGTCAAAGTGACACCAGAATGTATCCAAAAAATCTCTAATCTTGTTCCCAGTGCACTACATTGTGGCCTCATCATACACACTGGCTCCCCAGCTGTTGCTGAGCAAAATAAAGGCAGCTTGCAGGAAAAATCACTTTTTTTTGGCTTTATAAATTCAATTAAAGCTGCAGCAGATTCTAGACATGGTACAGATCTGCCACTTTAGAGTTAGACTATGGGGACCCCCCAGGCACTATATTGGAAGGATTTTTTCATTTTTAGGCTTTCACTTTAAAAATAAAAAAATCACTGCTCATTTAAAAATGACGTTTTCCACAAACTTTTTTTTATTGATACATGTCCCCCAGGGAAGGACCCGGACCCCTATAACCATTGTATGCCTAATTACTTGCATACTTTTGATATTTGACGTTCGTGTCCCATTGATTTTAATGGGGTTCGTAATTCGGATCCAAACTTTCGCAGTGTTCGAAAGTTCTGGTCCAAACCGAACAGGGGTCCATTTGGCCCATCCCTAGTTAGAAGAAACATATCCCAACAGACTAAAGGCTGTAATTAAAGCAAAAAGTGGTTCGATAAATTACAGACACAAGGGGGTGATCATTTTTCCAACTCTGATTCTGTTTGGATTTTTTTTTTTCTAACATGTTGGTGTTATATCTTTCACTTGGATGTTATAAGTTGTTATGAGAGTAAATATAGCTGGATAAAACAAAAACTGCGTCTGTCTTTATTTCAGGCTGCAAAACAACAAAATTTGATTATTTTAAAGGGGGTGATTCTTTTCTATATCCGCGGTAAAATATTTCAAAGGACATTACAGAAGGCAATGTAGGGGAATGCTAAATTAAATGTATTACAAGGGGGAGGAGATCCAGCACACTGAAGGCTGTCAGCCCCAAAAGTCCTTGTTACATTGGATAAAACAATAACAACAATAATGTCACTGGGGAAAAGTCCAATATGCAGACTTAGTGGCGGTCACTGTGGGGGAGCTAGAAGTGACTCTGCAGGGGAGATAAGAAGAGAAGGCAGCGCCATCTAAGAGTAGCAGTAGAGACTTTAATTGCCGCAATGGTGAACAACTTACATGATATAGTAGGTATGCTTGTCAAGTGAATGAATCTGCACTGTAAGTGGTCGGGTGGCCGGCGTTCCTCATCAGGGAGATCGGAGAGCATCCTCGGCAGTGTGGGTAGACAGCAACACATCCTGAGGCTGGTCCGAGAGTCCTGGATGGACGGAGGTCAAGCTGACGTCACAGGCGTCACTATCGGTGGACGTGGTACGCGTTTGGAGCATGCATGCTCCTTTTTCAGGCTGTGGGGGAGCCATGTTTGAAGCTGGAATTTATGTGCAGCCAAAACCCAGGGCGTGACAGCAGGGGTCTATAGGTGGTGCTCAATACAAACATGAAAGTAGCCACCCCCACTAAACTAATATCAGTGACGAGCATTAGAGCATAAGATCAATACATAAAAAATTATGAAATCATATAAAAAATATATAAAATTACTAAAAAAAATACTTTATGGGTCCTGTATTAAAGGAATAATATATAATATGTTAGTGGCGAGGTAAGTATTAGATTAAAAGCATAAAATTATAAAATTAATTCTTGGGAAATGTTATGGATAATGAAAATAATAAGAACAGAATCAGCATAAGTTGTTTAAATCCTTTTGCTGTATGTGCTAAAGATCCAGGTCTTAAAGGTAGAGGGGTGGTGGAATCCTCCAACCGAGGTAAGAACAATAGGCTGAGAAATTTTCTTCCAGGTAGTATGGGTGACCGAGGGGAGTGAAGTTTTGCAATGGATGAGCCAAGAGGTGGGTGGGGATCATAAAACACTGCGGATCTCCAAATCTTCATTCACGCCTCCTAGTGAAAGAGTATCTAACGTTTATATACAGTAAGTCTCTCTTGCGCACAAACGCTTGAATCTTTTAGCACTGGGTAAACTCTGGGAAATGGCTTCCACAACCCATACTTTGAGACCCTCCATGGATTCATTGTGGAACTCAGAGAAGTGTCTAGGTTTGTCCCTCCTCAACAAACCTATGGTGTTCCCCAAACCTTTTCCTGAGGTTGCGAATGGTACAGACAATGTAAAGCAGATTGCATGGACATGACAGACAGTATATGACATATTTGGAGGAACATGTGTAGAAGTTAGGAATTTGAAAGATTTTTCCTTTTGTAGAGAATTCTTTTTGACCATGTGCAACAAAACAAATAAATCTATAAAGGAATTGTGGATATTTCTGATGCTTATATTTCCCTTTCAGATAATTGTGTTGATTGCTAACATAACCACACACAGCACAATATTCATAGGCAATGTGGTAGATCTGAAGATTAACTACTAAGCACTCCATCAGTAGTGGTTTCCTTTTCTCCATAAATGCATTTCTTCCTTTAAGATTTCCCTGCATCCAAATGTACACAAAATCTAGGAGAAAGGCAGAGGTCTGCCACCATGATGATGTATCGTCTTCACAATTATGAGCATGCCTTCTGTCATTTATGGTAAGAGTGTTGCTTAAATCTAGCCATACACTATGAAAATTTTTGCTGGTTCTTGGTGAACCAACTGAAATTTGCTTAGAAGATGGTCTTGACCACCCACTCAATCCTTCAATGAAAAATCGAAGGCGCCAGATGGACAATTTTTCTTCAAACAGTGGCTCCATCCAACCAGATGCAGGCTGTGGCAGCTGTCCAATACAGTACAATAGTATACACATTAGACTTTTATGGTGACACTTATGCCGCGTACACACGGTCGGACTTTTCGTCTACAAAAGTCCAACGGACGCTGACGGACTAAAGGTGGCTGGTAATCCGATCGTGTGTGGGCTTCTCCGGACTTTCAACGGACTTTTTTAGCCTCAAATCCGACGGACTTTAGATTTGAAGCATGCTTCAAATCTTTACGTCGTAAGTACGACGGACCCCGAAGTCCGCTCGTCTGTATGCTAGTCCGACGGACAAAAAAACGACGCATGCTCATAAGCAAAAACTAAACGGAAGCACTCGGTCTAGTAAAACTAGTGTTCGTATTGTAGGTAGCACATTCATCACGCTGCAAAATCTGTGATCGTTCAATGCAGCGCATTTTATTTCTTCTTTACGAAGGCTCTAAAGAACGAAGGTGTTTTGCTGTTCATAATCAGAGTTCTCCCAAACTGATTTCTGGATTCTTTTTCTCTTTGATCTCATGAATGATATAGTATGCCTTTTTAAAACAATGTTTCCATACTAATAATACTTTTTCCCCTTTTTATTTTTTTTTTTTTTTTTTTTTAATTTTTTTTAGGTTTGTAAAGTTAACACAAAGAACCCATTATTTTTTTTTTTTTTTTTTATAGTGTTTATTTTTTAGTTTTTAGATAAAGTTAACCCAAAGCACCGTTTTTGGTTACGTAATTTTTTGGATTTTCAAGACTTACCACTTGAACATTATTAACATTAGTAATGTATTTTTGGTGTGTTTTTTTTCACACTCAATGAGATTGTTGTCCCTTGTTAATTTAACATTGTGTGTAAAATCAATGATTTCAAAGAAAACACATAAAGTCTTTTGCTAAACTCAAAAAATATCCATTTATTCATGGTCAAAATAAAATAAAGAGGAAGTCAACGCTGGAAAAAGTCGGTGTACCAGAAAATTGGGATCTTGAGGAGTCCATATAAGAGGGAGCACAATCTGGTCCAAGAATCCCAGAGATCAACAGCACCAGCAGATGATCTAGATGTCCCCAGACTGTGGTCCTACAACAGCCTGCGTCTTCTGTCAGACCAGACTGAACCCAGGTCATCATTTTCTTCTCTTCCCTGCAGCCTTTCCTCCACGCTGCCCTGCAGCCTTCCCTGTAGCCTTCTTTTGAGGCTGTGGCTCTGGTGTTTCAGTTGTGGCAGGAGGAGGAGGAGGAGGAGGAGGAGGAGGAGGAGGGGGGGCTGCCTCATGTAGTTGGGTGTTTTGTGTTAGCGTGCCCTGCAGCCCCTTATGGATTGTTTCCCCAAATAGGCGCTCACAAATGAGGCGCTGCTCCCTATTCATCTGAAGAAGCCTGCTGGCTAAGTAGCAGCCATAGGATTCTTCCGCTTCGGGGGGGCTCCTTAAAAAACGGGTGGCCTCTTGCATGAGGCGCAGGGATGCGTCCTGTGTGACCATCCCCTTCCTGGCCCTTTTTTTGGGAAGGTGGAGGGGAGGCACTTGGGATTCGGTCAGGCTCCTACTGGGCCCAGCCACCTCACTTGGCCCAGCCACCTCACTTGGCCCAGCCACCTCACTGGGAGCAGCCACCTCACTGGGAGCAGCCACCTCCTGCCTGACACTGGGCCCAGCCTCCTCCAGGATGATGGTGAATCCGGCCTCCTCCAGGCTGTCCATGGGCCCGGTCTCCTCCTGCCTGCCACTTTCCCCACATTCCTCCTGGATGGACTCATCCTGTGTATAAAAAAAGGACAATAGTTTGAGTATATTTTTTGGGGTTCATCAATGACACACAGTTTGCTTCTCATGAATAGCAAATTCAATGTGAATACTTCTCTTTAATAAAAGAGTCTAATCAGACACCCTAATTATTTCAAGCAGGTGCCAAACATATTTAGCCACTACTGTCAATTGATATGTATACCCAATTTTGAGTGCCAAATTATTTTAGACAATTATAACATCCAGTTAACATCATTAATATTAGTACAGTAAATATTTGTTAAAATAATTTACCTGACTCCAGATGGTCATATCTGGTTCATCCAGGATGGAAGACCCAGCTTGCTCCTCATCAGCCTCTGCTGGGGTGGAGGGAAGGGTGGAGGGAAGGGTGGAGGGAAGGGTTGAAAGTGATGGCCTGGCTTCATTCTGGTCATCCAGAAAACGGAGTTGATTGTAGTACCACAGCCTGGGTACATAAACATCATCTGCTGATGCTCCTGATCTCCTTGATTCCTGGATCTTCTTATGCTCCCTCTTATACATGTTCCTCAAGACCCCAATTTTTTTGAGCAATGTCTCCATTGTTGCTTCCGGGATGGTCGCCTGGACAAAGGCCAGAAGTCTCTCCAGCGTTGACTTCCTCACATGCTTAGCATAATACTGAGGGTGTTTCACCTCCCACAAATTCCTCATCTCTCGATATTTGGAAATAAAAGATGTAAGGAACTCTGGATCCTTAAATAGGGGATTCATTATATCTGGAAAAGATGAAGTCACAAGACAAAAAACACTTTTATTATAGGTTTCGGCTAACCCCCTCATCATCTTCTCCCTATGTAGGCCTCATCAATCTATCAAGCCATATAGGCCGCTTGCTACAAAGTCATGACCATAAAAACCAAAAAAAAAAAAAAATATCTAAAATTACCTTCGTTTTGTAACGTCCAGGTCCACTATCACCTACCACAGAACGTACGTACGACACGTGCGCAAGGCCCCTCTTTATACACTACGCATGTGTGAAACTCCGCCTGCGTCGCCCGCCCCTGACGTTCGAAATTAACTCATGTTCTCCGCCCCCTAATTCGACGCACAGAACGTACGTACGACACGTGCGCAAGGCCCCTCTTTATACACTACGCATGTGTGAAACTCCGCCTGCGTCGCCCGCCCCTGACGTTCGAAATTAACTCATGTTCTCCGCCCCCTAATTCGACGCACAGAACGTACGTACGACACGTGCGCAAGGCCCCTCTTTATACACTACGCATGTGTGAAACTCCGCCTGCGTCGCCCGCCCCTGACGTTCGATTTTAACTCATGTTCTCCGCCCATTTTTTGTTACGGCGCGTAGTGGAGTTAAAGAATGGCGGAGACACCTGAAATGTTGACGACCTCAGGTAGTGGAGACAGCCCGGAGGCTGGAACGTCAACAAAATCTGTGAGGCCTAGATTTAAGGCCTCTAATATGAGTTTTAAAGAGATGGTGGAGATGGTGGCCATTCTTCACAAAGACGACTATGATGGGAAGTATGGGCCGTACGCACGGCCAAATTTGCGCAAGGCCAAAATAATGGCGAAGGTGGTGGAAACTTTGCAGGCATCTTTTGGGGTCCAGCGCTCCAAAGACCAACTGCGAAAAAGATGGTCTGACCTGAAACTCAGGGAGCCGGATCAATACCGACGTATCCGGAAAGTTCTTAAAAAAAGTAAGTACTTGTCGTGTTTTTATCTTGTGTTTATTACCTTGTATATTGCTCCATGTGCTTTTCCTTCCTATCCGATTTTTGTTTTCATCGTTTTAAACGATCTTTTAAGAAACCTCGTTAGTTACATATCTATAGATATATATCTATATATACATATACACATATATATACATGTGTATATATATATATATATATATATATATATATATATATATATATATATATATATATATATATATATATATATATATATATATATATATATATATACACATATATATATATACACACACACATATATATATATATATATATATATATATATATATATACACACACATATATATATATATATATATATATGTGTGTGTGTGTGTGTATATATATATATATATATATATATGTATATATATATATATATATATATATATATATACACATACATATATATATATATAACTATATATATATATATACACACACATATATATATACACATACATATATACATATATATATATATATATATATATACACATACATATATATATATATCTAACTATATATATATATATATCTAACTATATATATATATATAAATATATATAAACGAGAGAGAGAGAGAGAGAGAGAGAGAGAGAGAGAGAGAGAGAGAGAGAGAGAGAGAGAGAGAGAGAGAGAGAGAGAGAGAGAGAGAGAAATATATATATATATATAGAGAGAGAAATATAGAGATAGGTAGATAGATAGATATAGAAATTTAAAACATTCTTTTGGAAGATTTGAAGTTATCTTAATTTTTTGGCTTTACATTTAGTTAGATAGTTTGAGATTTTGTTCCAGATATAGAGAGAGATCAAAAGATTAGTAACTATATTTTGAGATATTGATATCTATCTATCCGATATGTCTTTCTAATTTTAAATATTGAGGTAAAATAGGAACTCTACACAAACCACTTCATTACAAATGTTGGAAAATTACTATGTACTAAAATATCTGTGTGCTAATTAGATTAAAATAATTTTTTGTTTCACATAGGGGAAAAATCACTCAGCCAACCCAAAGCAAAACATGATTGGGAAATAAGCCCAAGTCCCATTGAGGATGTTGAGGAAGGAGAGGTGGGCGACATGGGCACCCCACCAGGTCAGTGTCTGACACACCAGCTTACGGTAATCTATGCATGGCTGCCTTTTATTTTATGTAATTTTTCTACTCTATTTTAGGTGATCTGGTTGTGCTGGAGTCAAGCAACAGCGCCACCCCCGAGGATGTTAATGAACTTTGCGACATGGGCACCCCACCAGGTCAGTGTCTGAGACACCAGCTTTATGGTAAGGTAAACTTATGTGTGCATATTTCTAAACATATTTTTTTTTTCATTCCACTTTAGGTCCAACTGACTATTTTACCCCAGACAGTGCCCAACGGCTAATTGCTCAAATCATGGCCTGGAATGGGGAGATCGATCAAATGCGGAATCGGCTGGATCGTATGCAGCAGGAAATGAAGGACATGATTGATGTTTTGGGTCGAATCTAAATGCCCTTTTTTAAACCCCAAAACATCAATCATGTCCTTCATTTCCTGTTTTGCTGACCCCATTCTGGGCCTTCTCTTTTTTGTTTTGGCCAGAACATAAATGGCTGTTTAAGCTAATGTAAAAAAGGAGGGCTGTTTCTTGTAAATACCTCACAAATCCACAAAAAATTAAAAATTGATTTTCAAAAAAACACAAAAAAAAAAAAAAAAAAAAAATTGATTTAAAAAAACCAAAAAAAATAAAAAAATAGATTTTAAAAAACCCAAAAAAATTAAAAACTTGATTTTAAAAAACCCAAAAAAATTAAAAACTTGATTTTAAAAAACCAAAAAAAAGAAAAAACTTGATTTTAAAAAAAAAAAAAAAAGAAAAAAAAACTTGATTTTAAAAAAACAAAAAAAAGAAAAAACTTGATTTTAAAAAAAAAAAAAAAAAGAAAAAACTTGATTTTAAAAAAACAAAAAAAAAGAAAAAACTTGATTTTAAAAAAACAAAAAAAAGAAAAAACTTGATTTTAAAAAAACAAAAAAAAGAAAAAACTTGATTTTAAAAAAACAAAAAAAAGAAAAAACTTGATTTTAAAAAAACAAAAAAAAAAAAAAAATTGATTTTAAAAAACCAAAAAAAAATAAAAAACATGATTAAAAAAAAAAAAAAAAATTAAAAAACACTTGATTTTAAAAAACCAAAAAAACAAAAATAGACAAACTTTATTCAAAAAAAATAATAAAAACAAAAATAACTTGCTAAAAAAATAAAAACATAAACACAAAAATTGCTTTAAAAAACAAAAAAAAAAAAAAACACAAAACAAAACTTGATTTTCCCAAAACCAAAAAAAAAGCCTGTTTGTGAAAATCAAAAAGCCAAAAATAATTTTTTGTGGATTTAGGTATAAATATTTAGATATAATTATATTTTGCTACATTATTAAGATATCATTCTATTTTTGTCAATGAACATTTTATACTAAATGCAGAACTGAATGCATAACAACCATTAATAAAAACATCTCCTTATAGGAATTAAATAAATGTGTGGTTTGTTATTTCAAGGCTCAGTATCATTTTAGTTATAATTGTAAAAAAGTTGTTTACAGTGGCAATGGAGCTTATTTAGACATTTAAAATTACAATACAGTTGGCACTACAACTGCTCGACCATAACCTAGGAGACAGCCCAAAAGAAAGGCAAGCAATAAATATAATGCAAGATTTCATCAATAATTTTTTTATTGGCAAAAATTATATATCCTGGCCCATTGCAATGGCCCCCCTACCCATAAAATAATTAACATATTGCTGTCTAACTTGACGGGCACTTTGGGGGGCCAAGCCAGTACGGACAGTATCCAGGCCTGTAAGGTTGGCTTCTATTTGTCCGGCCTCAGGCCCAACTGTGCCTATATAATTTGGAGCATGCTTATTTAAAAAGTTGTGCAGAATGCAGCACGATAAAATGATAAAATTAAGTTTGTATTCCGCCAAATTAATGGCTGTTTGAAACAGGCGGAACCGGCTGGCCAGAATTCCAAACGCATTCTCAACCACTCTTCTAGCTCTGGCCAGCCGGTAATTAAAAACCCTCCTCTCCGGGGTGAGTGTTCTTTGGGGGAATGGCCTCATGAGGTGCTTGCTGAGAGCGAAGGCTTCATCGGCAATGAAGACAAAGGGGAGTCCTTCCACGTTATCCTCATCAGGTGGCAATCCCAGGCCACCACTCTGGAGACGCTGGCAGAACTCCGTCTGGGCAAATACTCCTCCATCCGACATCCGGCCATTCTTCCCCACGTCCACATATAAAAAATCATAGTGTGCCGACACCACCGCCATTAAAACAATACTGTGGAACCCCTTATAATTAAAATAATATGACCCCGAATGGGGTGGTGGCACAATGTGGACATGTTTCCCATCTATAGCCCCTCCACAATTGGGAAAGTCCCAACGGCTGGCAAAATGGGATGCCACAGTCTGCCATTCCTGTGGCGTTGAAGGAAACTGGGAAATCAAAAAAGAAAACCAAAATCAATTAATTTGTAAGCTAACATTGCAAGAAAATTAGACAATTAAAAACATTATTCCCCAGCATCAGTATAACATTCAATAATTTAATTCTTCTGGAATAACTAATATGGAAAGGCACACTTATCAGATTGCTCACCCCCTCTGATGGAACATTGATTACATTTTAGGGGGTTGTGAAATCCCTAAAAAAAATTACTTTTAGGACACGCAGGAATTTAGGGACTAAAAAGGCTACAAGACTGCAGTTGTCGCACTCTGCAGGTGCAGTTGCTAACCAGCTTACAGTAAATGAGGTAATGTAAAAAGGCATTCATGTTGCAAGGAGTACACAATCACATGCAAGGGCAATTAATGAAAACACTTTGAGGCTTGCATATGATTTGATGATGGAAATCAGCAGAGCTTCTGCTCATTTAATAAAGCACTGGAACAAATGCACTTGTAGAGTGCACATGCATTTTGCAAAGTGCCACATATATTTGCTTTAGACAAATCAACACCACAGAACATTCCAGCAAATTTTAACGAGGGTGGGGGTGGGGGGGTTGTGAAATCTAGATAATTGCTCATTAGCAGCAAACTATTTGGAGTGAGTTTAGGTGGGGGGGGGGGGGGGTTGTGAAATCTAGATAATTGCTCATTAGCAGCAAACTATTTGGAGTGAGTTTAGGTGGGGGGGGGGGGGTTGTGAAATCTAGATAATTGCTCATTAGCAGCAAACTATTTGGAGTGAGTTTAGGTGGGGGGGGGGTTGTGAAATCTAGATAATTGCTCATTAGCAGCAAACTATTTGGAGTGAGTTTAGGTGGGGGGGGGGGGGTTGTGAAATCTAGATAATTGCTCATTAGCAGCAAACTATTTGGAGTGAGTTTAGGTGGGGGGGGGGGGGTTTGTGAAATCTAGATAATTGCTCATTAGCAGCAAACTATTTGGAGTGAGTTTAGGTGGGGGGGGGGTTGTGAAATCTAGATAATTGCTCATTAGCAGCAAACTATTTGGAGTGAGTTTAGGTGGGGGGGGGGGGTTGTGAAATCTAGATAATTGCTCATTAGCAGCAAACTATTTGGAGTGAGTTTAGGTGGGGGGGGGGGGGGTTGTGAAATCTAGATAATTGCTCATTAGCAGCAAACTATTTGGAGTGAGTTTAGGTGGGGGGGGGGGGTTGTGAAATCTAGATAATTGCTCATTAGCAGCAAACTATTTGGAGTGAGTTTAGGTGGGGGGGGGGGTTGTGAAATCTAGATAATTGCTCATTAGCAGCAAACTATTTGGAGTGAGTTTAGGTGGGGGGGGGGGGGGTTGTGAAATCTAGATAATTGCTCATTAGCAGCAAACTATTTGGAGTGAGTTTAGGTGGGGGGGGGGGGGGGGGGTTGTGAAATCTAGATAATTGCTCATTAGCAGCAAACTAAATACACTCAAACAAAATACATTCCAAATGAGTAGACTAGGTGGATATGTTCCCATCACTTCATGCTGGGAAGGTTATTGAAGGAAAATATACATGCATGACAAAAAATAACAGGAAAAAAATCCAGCATGTGTGAGGATAAAAAGGGGACATTCACACTATATTGCAATGATGGTAAGTAGTGTTTGAAGCAAGAAATACATTATATTATCAAAGATTACATAAAAGAACATGTGATGCTAATAAAAGAAAAATATCTTACCTTAATATAGTCCTTCTGCAGGACCTGTATGATGGCAGAACAGGTCTCTGGGATAATGATCCCCAGAGCCTGGGGGGAGATGCCTGTCGAGAACTTAAGGTCCTGCAGGCTTCTCCCTGTGGCCAAATACCGCAAGGTAGCGACCAGCCTCTGCTCCGGAGTGATGGCTTGCCTCATGCAGGTATCCTGCCTGCTGATATAGGGGGTCAGCAAAGCCAACAAACGGTCAAAAACGGGGTCCGTCATCCGGAGAAAGTTCCTGAAATCCTCAGGATTATTCTCACGGATCTCACGGAGCAAAGGCATGTGACAGAACTGGTCACGCTGAAGCAACCAATTCTTGGTCCATGAACTCCTCCTCGCCCTGTTCATGGACTGGTCTTGGGCTGAAGAATAAACTACAGCACCAAGCACATACAATGCACGAGCTCTACGACGAGTACGTACAGGTAACATGGCTTCAAAACGGTCGGCTGGTCAGAACGCACTAAACAGAACGCACTGAAGAACAGCAAGGCCTGTGAAGAACGACCTGAAAATCAGGAACGAGCGGCCAATAAAACAAAGATTTCTCAATGCCAACTGACCAAACGCACTGAAAAGCAGATACAAACCTCACAAGCACAGACTGAACAACAGTTAAAACGAACTGAAAAATACGAGTCTCACAAGCGCGAATCGTCTCTCACCAAACTTCTACTAACACGAGATAAACACGAGATTAGCAGAAGGAGCCCAAAGGGTGTCGTACGGGCTATTGAACTTCCGTTTTATAGTCTCGTCGGACTTGGTGTACGTCACCGCGTACTAGGCTGTCGTACTTTTGTGTGGTCGTGTGTGTGCAAGTCCGTTCGTAACAAAGTCTGCCGCAAGTCCGCCGAAGGTACGTCGGAAGTCTGTCGGACAGGCTGTCGGACTTTTGTAGACGAAAAGTCCGACCGTGTGTACGCGGCATTAGTCTTCAGTGTAGCATGTTTACAATGCAAACAATTAGAAGGAATGATAAGGAATTATATATCCCAAAATTTACTAATGAAAGTACTATCATTAAAAGTAACCAACACAGATTTATGAGAGACTGTTCTTGCCAGACCAACCTTTTAACATTCTACGAGGAGGTAAGCTGTAATTTGGATAGAAGGCCTGCAGACGCAGTATACTTGGATTTTGCTAAGGCAATTGATAAAGTAACCTATAAAATGCCTAATTTACAAACGAGGCCTTTTGATGTTGATGAAATGGTATGTACCTGGATAGAAAACTGGTTGCAGTTTAGGATTTAGAAGTTGAATTAATTAGTTCTGTCACAGTGTTTGCTGATTATGCAAAGCTAAGCAGGGCAATAACTTCACAACAAGGTGTAGCAACTTTACAGGAAGACCTTGGTAAAAAAAAAGAGGGTGGGGCAGCTAAATGGCAGATGTGGAAAAATGTAAAGTAATGTACATGGAGGCTAAAAATATGAATTCAAGTTACCCATTAGGGGGTGAACCTCTGGTGGAATTGAGGGAGGAAAAGGATCTGGGGGTCTTAGTAGATCACAGACTCAGCAATAGCATTAAATGCCGAACTGCAGCAAGCAAGGCCAGAAGACTATTTGCATGCAGTAAAAAGGGTATTTACTCAAAAGATAAGACTGTAATTCTACCACTCTAAAAAGCTCTGGTTTGGCAACATCTTTAGTATGCCATCCAATTCTGGTCACCAATTCTCAAGAAGGATATGCTGGAGCTGGAGGGAGTCCAGAGAAGTGTAACAGAGCTAATAAGGAGCTGGAGGACCTCCGTTATGAGGAACGACTACAAACGTTAACCTATTCTCCCTGGAGAGGGAGCACTTAAGAGGGGATATGATAGTCATATACAAAACTTTAAATGGTGACCCTAGCATTGGGAGGAAACTTTTTATTCTTAGGACTCTAAAGAAGACATGTGGTCACACAATGAAGTTAGACGAGAGTTCAATCTTAAACTTGCGTAGGAGTTTCTTTACTGTTAGAACAGTAAGGAAATGGAACTCCCTTCCACAGTTGGTGGTGTCAGCAAGGAGTGTAGATAAATTAAAAGGAGTTTTTATTAACGAACGCAATGTACAGGAATATGGAAAATGGTAGTGACATAAAGACACATAAACACTCTCATGTTGAGCTGTATGAACTGGTATATTTATTCAACCTTACCACCTATGTGCTATGTAAAAATAGGAACAGCGGGATATTCGTCTATCCGGGTTAAGCAAACAAAATCTAACAGTATATGGCCAGCTTTAGGGATTATTTAAAAGCAAGGAAAGAGAGAAAACAGTGCAGACCTCTGGTGTGGTAAAAAGAAAGAGCTATATTAAAAACAACATATTATATACTCACAAAATAAAATACGAGAAAGAGCCCACTCAACACAACACAATCACAAGGAAAGGATGGATGAGCAGCCACAGCATTAGAATCACTGTGTGGCCAGCTGACAGTTGAAGAGCTGGGCTGGATGCCCGAAGTTTCTGCTTCCGCTTGGCTTGCTCAATCCAAAGGACAGCACTCAGTGAACAGTGGTCTCCTGTAAAAGTGGGGTTGCAGGACACGTTTCGAGGACTCCTCCACGTCTTCAGCTAACCCCCACAAGCTGCCTGCTCTCATTTAAGTATTGAAAAAGAAAGTTAGGAAAACATGAAATAGTTAAATAATTTTAAGCAAACAGGATCTATAGGCTTTTTTCATGTTTACCTGGCTACCCTAGCCCCTTCAGCTCCAGTGACGTATCCGTACGTCGCTGGAGTTTGAGTAGATATACCGGGATGATGCCTGAAGCCACAGGCATCATCCCAGTACCATTTTTTAGCGCCAATGGTCAGCTCTCTTGTAAAAGCATTCCTAGCAGCTAACTGGCTGCTGGATAGCTTTTACAAGCAGTGGGAGGCGACAACCCCCCTCCCACTCCCTTCCAAGATGGGAGTCCTGATCAACCAGCAGGTGTTTCCACCATCTGACCATACAGCTCAGCAAAGACTTTATCGGCTTTGTTGGGCTCTATGACATGGTAACCTTAAAGCAATGACATCAGTTCCAACTTAGCCGGATGTAAAAAAGCAGCATTTTAAAAAATCAAACGCATTGATCTCACCGATCTTGATGTGATCAAAAACTTTTAAGGGCAGAGGAGGGATCTTTCCATAAAATGGACCTGCCACATGCCTATTGCTGTCACAAAGGATGCTTACATTTCCTGTGACAGCAATAAAAGTGATGAAAAAAAAAATTGAAAGCAACAGTGCAAATATAAAATAAATAATTTAGAAAAAATGTAAAGTGTCAGTACCTTCGCACAAAGGTGAACGCCTGAGTCAGTCCTGCATGCACACAAACAGCTATCTTCCCACACATGTGAGGTATCACTGAGAATGCCAGAATATGGGTAGCAATTCTAGCACCAGACCTCCTGTGTAAATCTGAAGTGATAACCTCTAAAGCAGTGGTTCTCAACTCCAGTCCTCAGGACCCACCAACAGGCCAGGTTTGCAAGATAGCTGAAATACATCACAGGTGATATCATTTGCTGCTCAGTGATTGCAGTATTCTAGTCTGCATCTCCCCAAGGTAATACTTAAAATCTGGCCTGTTGGTGGGTCCCGAGGACTGGAGTTGAGAACCACTGCTCTAAAGGCTTTTAAAGCATTGTCTAAGGATAGTAAAATTGTTGTCGTTTGTCACCATTGCACTGGCGTGCACAATTTTAAAGTGTGACATGTTTGGTATCTATTTACTCAGCTTAACATCATCTTTTATATTTTACCAAAAGTTGAGTTATGTATTGTGTTTTTTTGCATTAAGATTCAAAAAAGTGTATTTTTTCCAAAAACAAATGCATTTGAAAAACCAATGCGCAAATACCCTGTGACATAAAAAATTGCAAAATCCACCAATTTATCCCTAGGGTGCCAGAAGAGGCTTGGTCTTCAAGTGGCTAGTCACTTTGTTGAAAAAATGCATGTCGTTTACAAAGCATACTACTTAAGGAGTTAGTGGAGTGAATCATTTTCCTCTCCCTTCTTGCTGTGTTCAGACAGGCACTATGTTTTAAATCAGAGTGAGAGTGCTAATTTGAAAGAGTCATGGTATTTGAGTAACAGACAAAACATGCAAACCAAGTTAACACAAAATGATATTAGTTCCCCTTTAGTATTCCAGAAAAAACCTGAAAGTGGTTCAGTTCCATGTTTCATACATGAATACAAAAATCTGGCAGGGGGCAATGAGCATAGCCTTGCATTTTTCCTTTAATTAGTTTTAATTTGTTCTTAAATGAATTATTAGAAAAAAAAATATATATATATATATATATATATATAGATATATATATATATATATATATATATATATATCTATATATATATATATATAGTAACTCTGTTTATTGCATATTAGATATAATGACAGATTTACGATATACTCCATATGAATACAATGAAAGCAAAAAATTGTGGTGATACATTCTACAGCAGGGATATGCAATTAGCGGACCTCCAGCTGTTGCAGAACTACAAGTCCCATGAGGCATAGCAAGACTCTGCCAGCCGCAAGCATGACACCCAGAGGTAGAGAATGATGGGACTTGTAGTTTTGCAACAGCTGGAGGTCCGCTAATTGCATATCCCTGTTCTACTGTGTCAAAGAAGTAGCATATTCTGTATAAATGCAACCAAAATAAAAACTAAAAAGAAACTTATGAACCACTGTCCTAAGATTTATCCAAACAAGGAGCATAGAATAAGATTAAGAAGCTTTGCACAAGTTGTGTTTTATAGTATATACTATATTGTTATAGGATAAATCAAACATTACCTCCCATTTATGTTTAAAGTAGAATCAGTTATACCATACATTCCAAATTTTGTGAAAATTTGTAGGGACATCCTCTGTGGTCATAAATAATTTTCTCAAAAGGAATAATTTGATTAACAGATTGTAACAACTGGGATATAGTAGGTGAAGAAGTATGTATCCATTTGATAGCTATTTGATTTTGAGCTAAAAATAAAGTTTCTCTTAAAATATTCTCGTAAATCTGGGCCATAATTCTTCATCTAAGGCCCCTTTCACACAAGGCAGACTCCACCAGGTTTGCTGTAAGTTATATAATTGAATCCCTTTTTTATTTATCACAGGGAATACCATAAGATACCATAGGATGTGAAGCATAACCTTCTTTCCAGTTTTTATCTGTACGGGTAGGAATCAGTGTTTGGCACTTTTCTCTGACCAATAAAGGCAATTTACTATGAGAGGGCATTTGGATATTGGGTAATTTAGTGTTCCAAATAGAGTATTTAAAATATGGCATAATTGAAAAACGTATAGAACTGATAATGGAGTAGATAACATTTAGCTCGAATATAATCAAAGGAATGCATAATTTCATAATTCCATTGTTCATATACATCAGATAGAGCAGATACATTCCTGTTGTTGCCAGAACGAGGATTTAGAATAGTATTATAAATGGGGAAAGATTGGGTTATTCTAAAGTTTTAATTCAGCAGACACATCAGTAAATTCAAACAGTTTCTTAGCGTCTCGCCACACTGGTCTTGCCAAGGTTATAAATGGTATGTGAACTCTGGGTAAAGAAGATGGTCTTAAGGGCCATTAACAATTGTTCTACTTACAAAATTTGGACTAGATGGACATAGGTGGAGTTTGGTTGAACAGACATATTGCAGGTTGCTAAGTGTTTTAAAGGGTAACTACTTTAGTGGGGGAAAAATAGCAAATAAAGAAAAAATAATATAGCACATATAATTGCGACACTAATCATATTGTAATTGAATGTTATTACAAATGACCTTTCCTTTTCAATCTGCAGCCACTGTAATTTTCTGAGAATGCATTGCAATATGGCTACATGAAGTTGTTCTGTACACAGAGTGTGTACTGACCACTCCCCAGAAACATAATTTCCCGCTTGTGTGATTGGCTCACCAATTTTCCCAAAAGTCTGCCTAAGATACAAGTCTGATTTCAGGCATCCCCTGCAACAAAAATGTCATTTTTGGAGACATACTTTCAATAGGAGCACGTCTAAAAGGATGCAGGCCCAGCAGATTTCATTAGTGTCCTGCAGCTGCACACCTGACAGTTAATTATCAAACCACTCCCATTAGACGCACTCAGTACAGAGGCACAGACAAACACACATGATTACTTCAGAATAACAAAAGGTAGGAATCTGCAACAAAGGTTGTTATAAGCCTTGCAATGTACCCAGAGGAGAATGATTTTTTCTCAACAAAAGTGGAGTTACGCTTTAACTGGCCTACTAATTAATGTAGATATAGATTAGGTAAGGCCATTCCTGCCTCATCTTTGGGTCTTTGTAAAGCAGAAAGTTTTCTTTTCAGTTGGGTATTATACCAAATAAATTATATAAATTGTGAGTTTAATGTTCTAAAATATGATTTAGGGACCAATACTGGCATTTGGGACAGTAATTATAAACATTTTGGTAAGAGGATCATTTTAATCAAATTAATTCTGACAGCTAAGGATAAAGGGAGTTTACTCCAGATTGCAAGTTTATGTTTAACTAATGGTTTTAATGTAATAAATATCCCTGGATATTTAAGAAGATAAGAGGACAAAACCCTGGGTTAATTTGAGAAAAAGCAGGGCAATGGGACATCAGGGCAGATTTTGCCAATTAATCTTCAATCCAGAGTATATGCCAAAGGTTTCTATAATTTGCATTGCTACAGTCAGGGTAGTATTAGTGTCTTGCATATATAATATAAGATTGTCAGCATATAAACCAATGTTATCAGTTTGCGGTCCTAATGTAATACCCAGAAAGGTAGGGGATTGTCTAAAGCGAAGAGCTAAGGTTTCAATGGCTATGGCAAACAAAAGAGATGATAGAGGACATCCTTGATGGATTCCTCTATATAACGATGAGGGTGATAATATGCCATTTATAAAAATATTTGAAGTAGCATTTGCATACAAAATCAAAACCCATTTCCTAAATTTAGCACCCAAGCCAAAGCCACGTAAAGAGGCTTGTTGGAACGGGCATTCTATAGAATCAAAGGCTTTGGCAGTATCCAGTGAGGCCAATGCACTAGAGTTTGGAACAATAAATTTGTTTGGCTCCAAAAAATTGAGCAATAAATTGTGTTCTGCGTAAATTAATTGATGTGGACCTTCTGGGCGTAAAGCCTGTTTGGTCTTCATGAATAATAGATAGAATAACTGAGTTTAATATTTTAGCCAATAGTTTTGCTAGAATTTTATCATCAACATTTAGTAAGGATATTGGCTGACAGGATGTAGGATCTTTATCGGGTTTGGGAATAAGGATCATAGTGGCAGTATACATAGAGTGTGACGATTGTTCTAAGTTAAATTCTTCCAATTATACACGCAAAACAATTGGTGCTATAATATCTAGATATCTATTATATACCATCAGTTCCGGATGCCTTGTCAGATGCTAAGGAAAATATATTGTATATTAAATTTTTTTTTATACATTATTGATGCAGTGTTCTGCTTTTTCATAGCATTTTACAAGTAAATTGTATATTATATTGAAATGTTTTCACAATAGTCTTTCACAGTGAAACCTTTTCCTAACCCATGCAATGCAAAGAAAACATTTCACCCCAGCTCCCCCCCCCCAGCGGCATATAGTCACCTTCTCACCTTTCCTCTCTCTATTCACACATTCACACAGGGCTACAGACTGCTTTTTTGACCCATGTAACAGTACTTTGCCAATTAGATGGTACCTAATTCTGTTGTATGGGATATGCACACTTAAGCCCCGTACACACGATCTGACTTTCTGACGGGGAAATGTTCAATGTCAGGCTGTTGGCGGAAAATCAGACCGTGTGTATGCTCCATCGGACAATTGTTTTCAGATTTTCCGCCAACAAATGTTGGCCAGCATTTCTTCAAATTCTCTGCCAACAAATGTGTGTTGTCGGATTTTCCGATCATGTGTACACAAGTCCGTCAGACAAAAGTCCAAAGTACCAACACGCATGCTCAGAAGCAAGGACGAGCCAAAAGCAGTCGGTCTTGTAAACTAGCGTTCGTAATGGAGAATTAACATTCGTGACGTGGCAAATTATGAAATCTCAAAATGCAGGGCACAATTCTCTTCTTCTTCAATGGGATAATAATGAAGCTGCTTTGCTGGTGATACTGATGGAGTTATTGCAAACAAATTTTTAAAGGCTTTTTTTTCTAGTGATATCAAGAATAATATTATTATGCTTTTTTTTTTTTTTTTTTTTTTTTTTTATTTGGGCTAACACAACACCATTATCCCGTAGTTTTTAAGATCAAAGATACAACTATGTTGGTGTCTCTTGTTAATTTTACATTGTATTTTTTAAAATGTAACTGCCTACTCCCAAACTGTCGTTTGAAGCCAAGTATTATTCTCCCCTATTTTTTTATTGTGCATTAAAAAAAGAAAACAAAAAAAATTAGACATGCTATCTGCCAATAGAACTTAACCAAAAAGTGCATTCTATGCATCCAAAAATATAGAAAATATTCCAAATCAAAACATTATTTAACCAAAAAACTAATGTCAAAGCAATAACTCCAAGGCCAATAATAAATAACACGTTATCTCCTCCGATTCCGCAACATATCTGGTTAACAAACGGCCGTTCAGAAACGAACTGAAAAGCACGAAATGAAAAACGTGAACCAAAAAGCGCTAAATGAAAAGCGTGAAAAGAAAAGTGTGAATTATTATTATTATTATAATAATACAGGTTTTATATGGCGGCAACAGTTTGTGCATCGCTTTACAACATGAGGACAGACATTACAGTTACATTACAATTTGGTACAAGAGGAATCTGAGGGCCCTGCTCGTTAGGGCTTACAATCTAAAAACGAAGGGTCAATTGATACAAAAGGTAATAGCTGTGGGGGGATGAGCTGATGGAGGAAGTAAAAAAGTGTTAGAAGCAGGATAGGCTTCTTTGAAGAGAAGAGTTTTCAGGGAACAAAAGAGGAAGATTTGTTGCGCTGGATGAAAAAATAAGAAATAAATGTTACAAATAGCTGCTAACACAATATTGTTGGGTGCAATAATAAAAAATGAGGGGTAAAAGGTGTAGTGCTAAGAAATGGTGGTAATAAACTAAAAGTTCATCAAGAATGTCAATTTTGATAAATTATTCGGTTCATCAAAAAAATAAATTCTGATAAATTATTCAAAAGCATAGTCCTTCAGAATACTCAGAAGACTGGAGAGAAAAAGCCATCACCAACACCCAATATAACTGACTCTTACCACCAGTGCATTGGATATACACAGTAAAAAGATTTATAGTTGGTCAGTGCCACGCTTCATATGGCTCACTTAGTTACAGAGGTCCTTCTTCCACTGACCCACCAGATGCAATCAACCCAATCTCGGCAAACACTTGACTAAGCAGTATGCTCCCAAAGGTATAGCACGGCGGCCACATATGTAGAATGTGGAAGAAACACTCTCATTGCGCAGACATCTGAGTCAATTTATTTAGTATAAAATGTTAAAAAACTCATATGTAATAAGTAGAATACAGGCAAATAGGAAAGCATCCAGCGCTTCCTACCAATGAGATGGCGGCCACTCCCCCATCCATAGCGCTACATCACGCGTCCCTTGTGCAACCCGACGTTTCATCACAAACGTGCATCTTCAGGGGCGTAGTTATGACGTGCAACTTTGCCGTATATAAGGGGGATGTATGTGTGACAGACCTAGCCGGGAAAGAGACTTTTGGAGGGGACTGTATGCTAGCCTCTTGCCGATCGATCGGGGGCTCTTGCATTTGGGGGAACAGTGCTCTTTGTGAGCTGTATGCCTGGGGACCCTTGAGGTGGTATTACTGTGGATTCGGGTCCTGGTCCCCCAGGACACACAGACTCTGGGGACCCTGGATTTTCCATATTGGAATAGTGGCTGATTCATAATGCTGGGACAGATACTGTAAGGAGATGCTGATGTAAATTCCAACACCTGTCTGTCTATTGTCTGCTAAAATGTGTATTGTAAATAAGTCTACTATGGGATCTAAGAGTCATTAGATCCCCATTGTTATTTGTGTTAATTAATTCTGCTATTGTGTGAAGAAGAGTCTATGTTGATTGTGATAATGTTCATTGGATTTTCTGAACTACAAGACGGCCAGTCTGGCCTAAAGGTCATGTCTGAGTCATCTAGGCTGTCTAAAGGGATTAGTTAATTAGCTCATGTTAATTAGGTTAATTAGGTTACAGCTGTATTGTTAGAGTAATATGAGCAGGAGGTCTACACCTCCACTTTGAGTGTATAAAAGCCTGTATTTTGCAATAAAGGATATTCCTGTTTGAACTTACATACAGCCTGCCTGGTGTTTGTTCTGAGCTATCACAACTGGGTTAGAACGGCACATAGCTGTAATTCTAATCCTGGAGCATTGGATGACCGAGCAATCAGATGGTGCGATCTGCAATCTGATTCAATAGCTGCAGAGGAGTGTCAGGTGAGTGGAACCGAGCGAGCAAATGGGCTCATTACATTGGTTGGCAGCCGTGGGATTTGCTCTCCAGTTACTGGGACACTCCAAACCAGCCTGCAGGAGAGCCACTCTGAAAGACTTACTTGAGAGCCATGGAGGGAATGGTGGAATCGTGGTTCCTTGCCGTGAACACATCCAAACCATCACCCGGATCCAAGGTAGCAGGATAGCAGGAGAGGAGAGATACCAGCCACCATGGATGAGGAATTCAGAAGGAGGTTGCGAGAGAAGGAGATACAGCACAGAGGACCAGTATCAGAGCAGGTCCTGCTAGGAGGGTTTGATTCTATCCGCTGTGAACTCTGGAAGGAAGCGCTAGCCCGTGAGCAGCGACACCAGGGAAAAGTTCTCCCCTCCATCCATGTAAGGTACTGGTCACAGTATGAAGTGCGAATGCTGTTTTTGGGGGAACAGCCGAACCAGGAGTGGACAGCCGAGTTAAGCAGGCTGATCCGGGCAGAAATACGGTTGGACGAGAGCTACAGAGCCCTCCAGTGGTATGTAGCCCAAGTGTGCCCATGGACAGCGGATGACAGCCCCACAGAAGGCTTTGACTACGATGGCCTGGGATTGTTATACTGGAGGCTGTCCAGGGACCCTGACTTTGGAAGTGATCGGGAGTGGTGTTTGGAGGAAATAATGGAGCACAGAGAGCGGAGACTAAATGTCTCAGAAGTGCACTGGGCACTGGAAGATTTGGAGTTTCTGGCCGTTCAGGAATGGGAGTTGGAGATCGCCTACAAACAGCTGTTAGACTCTGCTCAGCAGCAGGGTGGTGTTCCCTTTGCCTGGGACTATCATGAAATACCAGTTGACAACTCTGAAATCCTGTCTGAAGAGTTGACAATGTGGCAGAGTAACGGTGTGCTTTGCCAACCTGCACCCGCAGCTATGGAGGCGGAGGTCTTATGGCGGATGCAGCAAGTGCTGACTGACCTTGATGAACCTGTTTCTGCATTGGATGATCTTGGATGGAGGAATGTGCCTGTCCAGCAGAATGCCAGAGAATCGGCAGTGGAAAATCTGAAGATTGCCGTCCCCAAACCTGAAGTGCTGACAACAGGGCAGAGCTCTGCTAACCTCTGCCCAGCACTGATAGCATCTTCTGGGTTCCACGGAGAGGAGATGGTGAACCTTTATCCCCAGACACCAGTTGCAGAGACAGGGGATTTGATAGACTTTTCTGCTGAGGAAGAACAACCTGGTGAGCCTCCAGCAGAAGAAGAGCTGTTATTAGGGCCAAACTTTACTGTGCTCTGCCCAGCACTGATAGCATCTTCTGGGTTCCACGGAGAGGAGATGGTGAACCTTTATCCCCAGACACCAGTTGCAGAGACAGGGGATTTGATAGACTTTTCTGCTGAGGAAGAACAACCTGGTGAGCCTCCAGCAGAAGAGGAGCTGTTATTAGGGCCAAACTTCACTATGCTCTGCCCAGCACCAACAGAAGTATCTGTGAAGTCACAAGGAACTTCCCCAGCTGAAGCGCTGGCAACCGGACAGAGGGTCCAAGATCTCTGCCCTACACCTGCGGTGGTTCCGGAGGCTCAGGGTGAGAAGGAGGTGGTCCCTTCCCAGCAGCAGATCAGGATACAGGGGGAGAAGGGAGAGGAGGTGTTCGTCGTCCCTCCCCAACAGTTAGCCGGAGCAGATGGTGTGGGGTTTCCAGCAGAAGGGCTGGCAACAGGGCCGAGTACTGCTGGACTCTGCCCTCAACTAACAGAGGATGGATGTCCTGTGAAGGTGGATGGGACTTCAGTCTCCACCTGTATACCCCAGGGATGCTGGGCAGTCGGCCCAGATCACCAACAGCATGACGGAGTGAGCCCAGACACCCTGTCTTCTCTCCAGCGGCAGAAAGGACTCCAGGGAGAAGGGCCAGTCCAGGCCTCTCCCCAGCGGCAGATATGTTCTCTGAGAGAGGCAGAGGTTGGCTGGGTGAGTAATGCTTTGTTTGGAACAATTTGTTTGGGGTACTGTGTGGGTACAGGCATTAGAGGACTGGAACTACTGACTAACTTCGGAGTCAACCCGTCTGGGGTCTCCTCCTGTGTTAGTCTCCTGCCGAAAGGGGAGAAATGTGACAGACCTAGCCGGTAAAGAGACTTTTGGAGGGGACTGTATGCTAGCCTCTTGCCGATCGATCGTGGGCCCTTGTATTTGGGGGAACAGTGCTCTTTGTGAGCTGTATGGCTGGGGACCCTTGAGGTGGTATTACTGAGGATTCGGGTCCTGGTCTCCCAGGACACACAGACTCTGGGGACCCTGGATTTGCCATATTGGAATAGTGGCTGATTCATAATGCTGGGACAGATACTGTTAGGAGATGCTGATGTAAATTCCAACACCTGTCTGTCTATTGTCTGCTAAAATGTGTATTGTAAATAAGTCTACTATGGGATCTAAGAGTCATTAGATCCCCATTGTTATTTGTGTTAATTAACTCTGCTATTGTGTGAAGAAGAGTCTATGTTGATTGTGATAATGTTGATTGGATTTTCTGAACTACAAGACGGCCAGTCTGGCCTAAAGGTCATGTCTGAGTCATCTAGGCTGTCTAAAGGGATTAGTTAATTAGCTCATGATAATTAGGTTAATTAGGTTACAGCTGTATTGTTAGAGTAATATGAGCAGGTCTGCACCTCCACTTTGAGTGTATAAAAGCCTGTATTTTGCAATAAAGGATATTCCTGTTTGAACTTACATACAGCCTGCCTGGTGTTTGTTCTGAGCTATCACAACTGGGTTAGAACGACACATAGCTGTAATTCTAATCCCGGAGCATTGGATGACCGAGCAATCAGATGGTGCGATCTGCAATCTGATTCAATAGCTGAAGAGGAGTGTCGGGAGAGTGAAACCGAGAGAGCAAGGGGCTCGTTACAGTATGTGAAGAAAAACGGATATTAATTGCGTTCCACATGGCGAAAGTAGTCAATTCCCAACCAATGAACCGCAACAACTGGAAGTGACGTGCGTTCCGTAGAGCGGAACATACGGATGTAAACAAAAGGCCAAATGACACTTGCGCTTCATAGAGCGGAAGCTGAGTAAGTTGACAGTCATTGGACCACATTACCCGGAAATACCTTGTGCTCCACAGATCGGAAATAATAATCTCCCAGCTATGGAATCACACCTCCCGGAAACTAACAGCATTTATTTATCCAAAGTGCATATCACAAGCCAAAAATCAACATTATATATGGCCTGGGAACACATGACATAAAAAAGATTTATATTATAAATAAAACAATATAATCTTAAAAAATTATATAATGTATCTTGGACAGAGAAATTAACCCCTTCCTAAAAACTGGAATAAACACCATACAAAAACAATAGTATCCAAATTTCTTTTAGAAATGAAAGGTCCAAAAAAAATTTAAGTTAGCAGATCCATGAATTTCAAGAGAAAATTCTCAAAGAAATCATTACACCTACTCTGGGAAGGGATCCTGAGTGCGTGCGGACTTATAGAGTGGTGACCTCGTGTGGTAAGTACATGTATCCAAATAAACAACACCTAAAAATACATGAAACAGGAAAAAAGAGCAGGAAGCAAAGAAGCTTAAAGGAGATATATTATGTGTTCAAGAGACTCATCTTTCCCAAAATAAACAACCAAAATGCTCAGATAAATCCTTTCCTCATGTTTTTCAAGCATGCGCTACATATAAAAAAAGAGGATCAATGATCGCAATACAGGTACATCATATTGGTTTGTGACCTGAACAACATGACGTATACCATAGTTCATTTGTATGCACCTAATACAGAACAAGCTTCATTCTTGAGGTCCCTCCACCAACGTATAAAAAAAACATAGCAAAGGTTCTTTACTCATCTGCGGGGACTTTAATTGTGTAGTAGACAAATCTATGGACTGCTCTTCATTTAGGAGCATACACAGGTGTGAGATTAAATCATTTCTTATGGAATCCAACTTATATGAGACATGGAGATGCACCAATGCTTCAGAACATGACTACATGTATTTTTCAGCCCCTCATAATTCTTACTCAAGGATTGATTTGATCTTGTCAGATCTCACCCTTTTACAGAAGACTCTGGAAGTAAAAATCTATAATATAACGTGGTCGGACCATTCCCCAGTGACAATCACCAAAAACAAACCACACTCGTGCAACCCTACCTATCTATGGAATAACAATGTGTCCTGACTCTCCAACCCGCACCACAAAGGACAATTATCTAAAATGCTTGATGAATATTTTCAACTTAATGACAATGCTAAAAACCAATGTAATGTACCTATGGTGTGCTCATAAAGCTTATCGCATAGGCTTGTTAATACAAGCTGCAGCTAGGGAAAAGAGGCAGAAGGCTAAAACACTTACCACTCTTTTGTCCAGCCTAAAGTCTCTGGAATTACACAACAAACAGAACCCCTCCCCTAATACCATAAAGGCACTCTCAAAGTGCAGACAACAGCTACGGCAGACTCTATTGGAAGAGCATACAAAATCTCTTAAATGTTTTAAGGCCAATTATTATGCCTATGGTAACAAAGCAGGCAAACTTTTAGCTAATTACATGCGTAAAAAACAACAAAACTCTAGACTAACCTATATGACTGACCCCCATACGGGAAAGACAGTTTTTCACCCAACAGAAATTGCCAATGCTTTCCAAAAGTACTATAGTGATCTATATAATTTAGTATCAGACTCCAAAACCCCACAACCGAATGATCTCAACATAAATACCTTCTTAAATTCAGTAAACCTACCCAAACTTAACACAGAAGCTCTTGAATTTTTGAACTCACCAATTCTAGAAAAATACATTTTAGACATGATTAAATCACTCCCCAAATCGAAATCCCCTGGTAGTGATGGCTTCTCAGCGGAATACTATCAGGCCTTTGCAACAATTCTTTCACCATATTTACAAAACCTTTTTACTTTTGCTGCCTCCACTGCCTCTTTTCCTGAAGAGATGCTCCAAGCCACTGTCATAGCCTTGCCCAAACCAGGGAAGAGGCCGGACTGCCCTCAAAGCTTTAGGCCAATATCGTTGCTCAATACTGACTTAAAAATTTATGCGAAGCTTATCGCCAACCGCTTAGCAACAATCACACCACAACTGGTTAAAGCAGATCAAGTGGGCTTTGTGAAAGGTCGACAAGCACCTGATGGTACTCGCAGACTGTATAATCTTCTACGGGTGACTGAACCTAGAGGAACCCCCACTGTGGTACTGACGCTTGACGCCGAAAAGGCATTTGACAGAGTACATTGGGGGTTCCTGAATGCGACGGCACAATTCTCACAGCAATCATGGCCTTATACACAAAGCCCACAGCAAGAGTATTCACTTCTAATGTTCTTTCTGACACATTTCGCATAACTAATGGTACACGACAGGTCTGTCCTCTTTTGCCATTGATTTTCACTTTAATAATAGAACCCCTGGCGGAGGCCATTAGATCTTGTGACTCAATCTCAGGTATTGAAATAGGAGGCTACTCCCATAAAATTGGGCTATTTGCTGATGATGTCGTTTTGACAATAACTAGTCCAGCCTCCTCACTGAAAAAGATACAATCGATATTAAATGACTTTGGAATGGCATCTTATTACAACTTGAACTCCAATAAGTCTTCTATTCTGTCGATGGGTGTGGCAAAGAAAATGAAGGTCTGTATTCTGTTCCAATGTACCAAAAACGACGCATGCTCTGAAGCAAGTACAAGATGGAAGCTATTGGCTACTGGCTATTGAACTTCCTTTTTCTAGTCCCGTCGTACGTGTTGTACATCACCGCGTTCTGGACGGTCGGACTTGGTGTGACCGTGTGTAGGCAAGACTGTTTGAGCGGAATTCCGTCGGAGTTCCGTCGGAGAAACCTTCGGAGTTTATTCCGACAGCAAAACCAGTCGTGTGTACAGGGCATTAGGCGGCATGATTTGGACAGGGATTGTATGTGGACCTGAAAGGACAGTTCAGAGTCTAAGGTTACCCCTAGCACCCTGGCATGTGGGGACGGACTGATAGAAGTGCCATTGATCTTGACAGAGAAGTCAGGGGAGGAGGCACGTGGGGTGAATCAACACTCACCAAACTTCTACTAACACAAAATTAGCAGAAGGAGCCCAAAGGGTGGCGCTAAAGAGCTGAAAAACAACGTAGTACGTCACTACGTTCGTATTTGTTAGCCAACATTTGTGTGGTCGTGTGTATGCAAGACAAGTTTGAGCCAATTCCCTTCGGACAAAATTCCACGGTTTTGTTGGCGGAAAGTCCTATTGTGTGTACAAGGCATTAGTCACATGATCACCCATACCCATAAGTGCCAGGTATATTACTTCACTCCCAGTTCCTGAATGGAATGGTGTCAGAGCAAACAAAAGATGAGAATATGATGCTAGGGAGGGGGGATCCAAGTGAAGCATTTATTTTTCCTGCATGGCCAAAGGAAAGGATTCACTTTATGCCACTTCCCGTTGTCACATTTTGAAGATCTATGCAAAGTCTGTTTAAATATAAATGTCACACATAAGACAGAATTTGCAAATGATGTCCTTCTCAACTTAACCACTTGCCGACCGTAGGACGTCCATGGACGTCCAGGGTTTGTGGGTGTATATCTGAATGATGCCTGCAGCTAGAGACATCATTCAGATATTGCCGTTTTCAGCCGGCGATTCCCTACACCATAAGAATGATCATAGTGGCGGGTCAGCCGCTTGATCATTCTTACGGGCAGCGAGAGGGGACGTCCCCCCCTCCCACCGCCCTCCGGTGCTTCCTCCGACTCACCTCTGTGATCGGTGAATCAGAGAGCGGATCCGCCGGCCCCGGATGTTGATCATAGAGATTTCCGGTGGACCAGATGGTCACCGGAGTCTCTATGATTGTCGGAGGCCGGGCGCGATGTTATGACGTCACGCCCGGCCTCTGCATTCAAAAAAACGGCGCCGCTTCGGCTGGGAAGTGGTGATCGTTTTATTTATTTTTTTATTTCAGGCTTCCCAGCCTAGTGGTGAGATGTGGGGTCTTATTGACCCCATATCTCACTGTAAAGAGGACCTGTCATGACATATTCCTATTACAAGGGATGTTTACATTCCTTGTAATAGGAATAAAAGTGATGAAATTTTTTTTTTTTTAAATTGTCAAATTAAATTTTTTTAAGTAAAATTAACAATTAAAAAAAAAAAAAAATTTTTTAAAGTGCTCCTGTCCCTGTGTGCTCGCACGCAGAAGCGAACGCATACATAAGTCCCGCCCACATATGAAAACGGTGTTGAAACCACAGATGTGAGGTGTCGCCGCGGACGTTAGAGTGAGAGTAAATCTAGCCCTAGACCTCCTCTGTAACTTAAAACATGTAAGCAGTAAAAAAATTTAAAGCATCGCCTATGGGGATTTTTAAGTACCGAAGTTTGGCTCCATTCCACGAGCATGTGCAGTTTTGAAGCATGACATGTTAGGTTTCTATTTACTCTGCGCAACTTCATCTTTCACATTATGTAAAAAAATTGGGCTAACTTTACTGTTTTGGTTTTTTTTAAAGCATGAAACTGTTTTTTGTCCAAAAAAAAGTGTTTGAAAAATTGCTGTGCAAATACCGTGCGAGATAAAAAGTTGCAATGACCGCCATTGTATTCTCTAGCGTCTCTGCTAAAAAAACATATATAATATTTGGGGGTTCTATGTAATTTTCTAGCAAAAACTGGTTCCTGTGTAAAGGGTTTGTCACAGTACCGCTGTCAGTTAGACTAAGAAGAGCTTCACGTTTGAGAACAGCCAGTCCTGGTTCCTGTTCAAGTGGGCGGCACAGTGATGTAGTGGGTAGCACTCTCGCCTGGCAGTAAGAACGGTCGCTGGTTCGAATCCCAACCACGACACTACCTGCCTGGAGTTTGCATGTTCTCCCTGTGTCTGCGTGGGTTTCCTCTGGGTACTCCGGTTTCCTCCCACACTCCAAAGACATGCTGGTAGGTTAATTGGATCCTGTCTAAATTGTCCCTAGTATGTATGAATGTGAGTTAGGGACCTTAGGTTGTAAGCTCCTTGAGGGTAGGGACTGATGTGAATGTGCAATGTATATGTAAAGTGCTGCGTAAATTGACGGTGCTATATAAGTACCTGGAATAAAATAAATAAATAAGAGAAGCCAATTACTAAATCAACTTTCAAGCAGAAACAGCCATAGATGGATCAAAATTCAGGCAGTTAAGCTTCAGGTTCCATCCATCTATGGTCAGTCTTAGAAACATGATTGTGCCCATTTCATGCTCATATACTTAGGCTCAAGGTAGAGATAGAAACAGGTGTTCTTAGCTTTTGGTCCTCACAGGTACACACATATGCCCTTGTAAAATGACTGGTTGTGTTTCGACCTCACACAGCTGGGTCTGGCAAACATAATTTAGAGAAGGCAGATAAGGACAATGACTAAGCCTACAAGAATGTGCAATTCCAAATAGAACAGTGAACGAACACACAAGAAAATGTCATTTAATCCCACAAGGCCAATAGGTTAACAGGCTTACAAAAGAAAACAGAAAAATATTGCAGTGCCTAAATTGAACTACTAAATATTCATTCTGACAGTGGAAGAGACTGTTAACAGTGGTGCAGTAATTAAAGATACAGCTCTTCTTTAATTACCCTGTACAAATACATATATATACAGTATCTCACAAATCTCACATTTTTGTAAATATTTTATTATATCTTTTCATGTGAAAATACTGAAGAAATGACACTTTGCTACAATGTAAAATAGGGAGTGTACAACTTGTATAACAGTGTAAATTTGCTGTCCCCTTAAAATAACTCAACACACAGCCATTAATGTCTAAACCGCTTGCAACAAAAGTGAGTGCACCCCTAAGTGCACAAGAAAGTCTGCAAATAGTTTGCTGAAGACAAGCAGACTAAGGACATGGATTCAAAAGAAAGACAGAAAATTGGAGGCAGCTTTGTACTTTCATGGCATGGTAAGGACTCGCAAAGAGGTTTATAAAAATATACACAATTTTTATTGGAATTTAACAATTTAAAGACCCACAAGGGCTGAGACATAACATGTTAAGACAGTTAAATAACTCTAAAAGGAACTGGAAAGAAGATACACATATCCACCCACGTTGAGGGATTAGATTATCGTTCCTTCCCAGTTCAACAACTCTTTGTGAGTCTATGCCGTACCATGAAAGTACAAAACTGCCTCCAATTTTCGGCCTTTCTTTTGAACTGATAGGAAGAAGGTACTTTATTATATATCCATCCTTAACTCAGCAGTGACGAAAAATTTTAAGGACATGGATGACTGAAACCATGTGCTGTGGTCTGATGGGACCAAGATGAACCTTTTTGGTTTAGATTTTGTCAAGCGTGTGTGGCAGCAACCAGGTGAGGAGTACAAAGACAAGTGTGTCTTGCCTACAGTCAAGCATGGTGGTGGGAGTGTCATGGTCTGGGGCTGCATGAGTGCTGCCGGCACTGGGGAGCTACAGTTCATTGAGCGGACCATGAATGCCAACATGTACTGTGACATACTGAAGCAGAGCATGATCCCCACCCTTTGGAGATTGGGCCGCAGTGACAAAGTGTCACTTCTTCAGTGTTGTCACATGAAAAGATATAATAAAATATTTACAGAAATGTGAGTGGTGTACTCACTTTTGTGCAATACTGTATATTTCCTTAAAATCTAGTGTAACTAGTAATAAAAATAAAAAAAAACCCGGCTTTCTAATACTCTTACATGTTTGCTTGGTATGAGTTAATATTTTTTGCAAAACATACCCTAAAGCTAAGAATAATTCTTAACTTTGAGCTTTTAATTATAAGGAATTATACTCAAACAGTCAATCAGCTTCTTAGCCCAGTGTATATTTGTGTGCAGAAGCAAGCGTGTGGTTCAGCTTCAAGGCGAGGCTTCCAGCTGGCATTGCAATGCCTGATTCAGCATCTTCTTTGCACAGTAAACAGTGATAACTATTCCAATGAATACATGACAGGAGCAGAAGTGACTCGGTGACACTGGATGCAGTTATTAGTGATTAGAGGGAGCTGATTTCTTGAAAGAAGCCAGTACATAGCAGAAGTCTGTAGAGGCTTGACAAGTGCTGACATGGAATTATGATGATTTATAACCACTTTAGTCTTCTTTGTTTGCATTGCAGTAAAAATGTAGTGATATGGGCTATTAAAATTTCAGCAGTGTATATAAAACGAGTCAATCCATGTTGTGTTTGGAAACATATTTTCCTTTGCAGAGGCCTGGTAACCTTAAAGAACTGAAGACAAATTTCCCATTATAGGTGTGGTGATGTGCAGCTGCGTATTGCGGGGTAATGACACAATGGCTTACAGGAGTTTATTGCCACAGGAGTTTATTGCTGTGATTGCGCCTGTAGTGTGCAGCTGGTCCCAATGCATGTGGCTTTGAGCCCCTGTGAAGTGTTTGTAGGAATAATACTTATATGCGGGCTGTGCTACAGAGACAGTTTGGGCACTCAGTCACAATAGAAAATGGAGTTGCTGGAAAAGATTGTACAGTTGGTGTTCGCCTAAAATAGCTAGAGGAAAGTGTGGGCAGAATTTATGTCATTGATGACCAATCTGCAAGCCACACCAAGCACCCCAAGTAGTTGGAGAACCTGCATAAATTGACAATTAGAAATGGAAAGAAACTGTGAGGATTATGCCCCGTACACACGATGGGACATTGATCGGACATTCCGACAACAAAATCCATGGATTTTTTCCGACGGATGTTGGCTCAAACTTGTTTTGCGTACACACGGTCGCACAAAGTTGTCGGAATTTCCGATCGCCAAGAACGCGGTGACGTACACCACGTATGACGAGACTAGAAAAGGCCATTTCAGAACCAAGCTCCTTTTGCTAATCTCGTGTTAGTAAAAGTTTGGTGAGAGACGATTCGCGCTTTTTCAGACTCGTGGTTTTCTAGCCATGTTGCGTATACGTACTCCTCGTAGAGTTCGTGCTGTGTGGGGGCTTGGTGTCGGGGTCCTTACCTTGACACAAGCCCAGTCCATGAACAGGGTGGGGAGGAGTTCATGGACCAAGAATTGGTTGCTTCAGCGTGACCAATTCTGTCATATTTGCTCCTTTGCTCTGTGAGATCCGTGAGAATAATCCTGATGATTTCAGGAACGGAAATCCGTATTTCACCGTTTGTTGGCTTTGCTGACCCCCTATATCAACAGGCAGGATACCTGCATGAGGCAAGCCATCACTCCGGAGCAGAGGTTAGTCGCCACCCTGCGGTACTTGGCGACGGGGAGAAGCCTGCAGGACCTCAAGTTGTCGACAGGCATCTCCCCCCAGGCTCTGGGGATCATTATCCCAGAGACCTATTCTGCCACCATCCAGGTCCTGCAGAAGGAGTATATTAAGGTGAGATTTTTATCCTTTAATATCACATTTTATTGTATATAATGTTTGATAATATATTGTATTTCTTTCCTCATTCCCTAATTACCATGATTGGAATATGCTGTGAATGTTCCCTTTGTTCTCATGCATGCTGGTTTTTTATGTAATTATTTTTTTTCTCCTTCATACATATTTTCCTTCACTTACCTCCCCAGCATGGTCTCCTGGCCCTAAATTCACCTCATGTAGTCACTTAACAATGTATTTGATCAGCTCCATAGTAGTGCTTTACCCTAAATACCCCCTAAAATGTTTTGAAATGTGACTGGTGCCTAAAATTCATGCAGAGTTCCAGAGGCTTTTTTTGGGGGTCCCCAAATCATTTTTAGCCCTTCCTCCCCCCAACTGCTAAGTCAGCTGATACCAATTCTCTATCTATCCTCAATCATCTATCTGATGACTTAGCCAAACCCATACACACTATACCCATCTCTTTAGTGGTCAGATTTATGGATGAATTCCCCAAAGCATGTAGTGCAAGGGCCTGCCTGTATACTTTCAAATAGTACTGTTTAAAGTTTTTGTATCCTATTATTATCTTGCTAGGTAACAGCAGAATGTCAAAATGTGCTAAAATGTATACAGTGTGTAGTTATATCTTTGTCTTATGACACTTCTTACCTGTCCAGTGGGCTGCCAATAGTGTAACTAAGAAGGGGCTGTTCAAAGTAATACCCATCTGATAGGTGTACCTTATACTTTGGTCTTTAAAAACTCCCTCAAATAAATGTTATCTTGATGTTGGCCAAGAATGTTTGTGTCTAATCTGCTTTCCCTGTTTATGTGCAAAATGACTAATTTTTTTTTTTGACTCCACAGTTTCCTTCCACGCCACAGGAATGGCAGACTGTGGCCTCCCACTTTGTGCAGCGGTGGGACTTTCCTAACTGTGGAGGGGCAATTGATGGGAAACACGTCCACATCATCCCACCACCCAACTCGGCGTCGTACTATTATAATTATAAGGGGTTCAATAGTATTGTGATGTTGGCGGTGGTGTTGGCTACTTATGAGTTCCTGTATGTGGACGTGGGGAATAATGGCCGGATGTCCGATGGTGGAGTCATCGGCCAGATGGAGTTCTACTGGCATCTCCAGAATGGCAGCTTGGACTTGCCACCTCCAGAAGACAATGTGGAAGGCCTCCCATTCATCTTCGTTGTGGATGAAGCATTTGCGGTGGGGGACCATCTTATGCGGCCATTCCCGATGAGGACCCTCACCCCGGACCAGAGGGTTTTTAATTACCGGCTGGCCAGAGCCAGAAGAGTGGTGGAGAACATGTTTGGAATCATGGCCAGCCGGTTCCGCCTATTTCCTACACCCATACATATGGCGAAGTATAAACTGAATCATATTATCCTGGCGTGCTGTGTTCTACACAACTTTTTACGGCAACATTCTGCCAACTATGCTGGCTCAGTTGGGCCTGAGGCTGCAATTCCAAATGAACCAACCCTGACGGCGCTTGAAAGTGGCCATCCTGGCTTGTCCCCCCTGAGTGCCCGTGATGTCCGGCTAAGATACCTTGAATTCTTTGCGGGTAGGGGGCTATCAATATGCCAGACAATGTGTAAAACCTTTTTCAAATAAAAAAACTACTCAAATCTTTGGTGACATTTACTGCTTGTGTTTGTTTTAGCTGACCCTGACAGAAATGTGGTGAGTCCTGAAAATGGCGTGATTGTGTAACCTTACAAAGCACTGTTGGCTGTTATTTACTAAAGGCAAAGACACTTTGCACTACAAGTGCACTTGAAACTGCACTTGTAGTGCAAAGTGGATTTGCCCTTAGGAAATAACACCCATTGTCACAGAAAAACCAATTAGAGCACCACAAAAGTGTTGGAGCGTTGAGACAATAATCCACACAATCTTGATTATCAATCTTTTTAATACCAGCATAATCACGTGCATTTACAAAAGGTTTTTTAAACAAACCAACATGTTTGTTGTATAATAATTTTTGGGGTCACATTAGAAAAAGTAGAAATGTCTATTTAAGATAAAACAGGCATGTTTAAAAACAACAAGAAAGACACAAATCTTGAATTTACAAAGTTCACATTTGGTAGAACTTGAAGGCAATATCAGACATGAGTATTTACAAACTGTGTTTGGTATTGCGTTCAGATGGGGTGAAGTCACCACAGGAAAAGCCAAATTTTGAAGATGCACACAAATTTCCAAATGTCAACATGTGCTACCTGCCACCATGGGGGATCAAGGGACGTGTTTTGGGGGTGTAACCCCTTCCGCACAGCTACTTTATTATTGAGGAAGGGGTTGCACCCCCAAAACACGTCCATTGATCTCCCGTGATGGCAGATAGCACATGTTGACACACTGTGTGCCTCTTCAAAATTTGGCTTTTCTAAAATTTTTCTAAAAAATGTCAATTATTTTTAGCACACCAAACACCAAAGGGATTTGAAGGGGTTTTAAACTCTCCCTAAAACATCAATGATTTTCTTCATTTTTTGCTGAACATCATTGATGTTTTTCTGGATGTTTTCCAAGTCCCTATTATACCCCATGATCTCCCCGTTTAGGATCTGTGCACTTTCCGAGGTGAAAGGATCTGGATCCACAACATCACGATCACCTACAAAGATAGAAACCAAAAAACAACATGTATTATAAATATTCCGGCATCCATCTCTTACCTGAGCCTGTGGTCACAGACACTCACCTGTTGTGGTGACAATTTCCACCACATCTTCCTCCTCCTGCTCTGCTTGTTCTGGGTGGATTTCCTCTTCTTCCAGAGTTGGGGGGTCTCTGGTCTCCTCAGATGAGGGGTGTCCTCAGAGTCCTTTATCCCCTATGTAAAAATAAATAGGTATACTTAGCACACAGATATTTGATGGCAGAACTATAAATATGAAACATTGCTTGGAAGTGGGGTACAATTGTCTGTTTTGGCAGAGTTCCAAGATGTAGCATTTTTCTTGTCCTTTCTCAAGCTTGAATACTTTACCTGTCTTGTACAAGCTTCACAGATGGAGACACCCCTATAGTATACACTGGAGCACCTGTGTGGGACCCCCTAATAAAAAATAAAAACTTGTGTCCCACATTAGTGCTCCAGCGTCCAGATGTGAAAACTGCTGCTGAGTGTCCTCTCCTTACACAGAATCTAGTTTGCATTTCATTCTAGTAACAAACCCATCTACGCAACAAAAATTTTCAGACAAGTAGGCCCTAAAAAATGTGGGCAAATGCATATGGCCAAAACAATGGTGTTTTCTAGGCCGCACGAAAAATGTTTGATACGAACGAATAATGTGCCCATGAACATTAAAGTTGACATTTAGAAATGGATAACACTTAAGAAAAGCACATGGAGCAGCACGAACGTAATAAACATAAAAAGAATCGGAACACAGCACAACTACTTACTTTTTTGCAGCACTCTCTGGATCTTTCTGTACTGCTCATGCTCTCTTAATTTGAGGTCCGACCACCGCTTCCTGAGCTGATCGTTGGATCGCTGTACCCCGAAATTCCGGTGCAGGCTCTTGACCACTTTCACCATGATCTTGGCCTTTTTGACATTGGGGTTAGGGTAAGGTCCATACTTCCCATAATAGTCGGCCCTTTTCATTATGTCGACCATCTCCAACATCTCCCCAAAGGACATATTTGATGCCTTATATCGTCTCCTTCTGGATCCAAACGTTTCTGCCTCCGGGCTTTTCTCCTCCTCCTCGTTGGTGTAATTATCAGACACCTGCTCTGACTCCGCCATGTGCTCTTCCCCACTGCGACAAACGAAAAGGGGTGGGGAATAGACTAGATAGAACGTCAGGGGTGGGCGGAGTTTCACGCATGCACAGTGTCTATAAAGCGTAACACGCGTACGTAGTACGTACGATCTGTGAGCGGAGAAAGGAGTAACGGAGGCGCAGATAGTGATAGCGAAGGTAAGATTTAACATTGGGTCTATACTGCTTCTAGATTGAGGCCCGTATTTGCACAGCCTGACATTAGGGTTTGTTTTGTGTTGTGTCTTGCAGTGAAAATAGATATCTTGAAAGATCAGGACTTTATGCCAATCTTCATTGATATGTTCAGGGAGCTGCCCTGTCTGTGGCAGATAAACCACCCTGAATATAAGAACCAAACAAAGAGGAAGGCAGCGCTGGATAATTTGTTGGAATTTGTGAAGACGGTGATCCCCACGGCAGACATCACCTACAGTGGGGCAAAAAAGTATTTAGTCAGCCACCAATTGTGCAAGTTCTCCCACTTAAAAACACGAGAGAGGCCTGTAATTGTCATCATAGGTATACCTCAATTATGAGAGACAAAATGTGGAAACAAATCCAGACAATCACATTGTCTGATTTTTGAAAGAATTTATTTGCAAATTATGGTGGAAAATAAGTATTTGGTCACCTACAAACAAGCAAGATTTCTGGCTCTCACAGACCTGTGTCTTCTTCTTTAAGAGGCTCCTCTGTCCTCCACTCATTACCTGTATTAATGGCACCTGTTTGAACTTGTTATCAGTATAAAAGTCACCTGTCCACAACCTCAAACAATCACACTCCAAACTCCGCTATGGTGAACATCAAAGAGCTGTTGAAGGACACCAGAAACATAATTATAGACCTGCACCAGGCTGGGAAGACTGAATCTGCAATAGGCAAGCAGCTTGGTGTGAAGAAATCAAATGTGGAAGCAATAATTAGAAAATGGAAGACATACAAGACCACTGATAATCTCCCTCGATCTGGGGCTCCACGTAAGATCTCACCTCGTGGGGTCAAAATGATCACAAGAACGGTGAGCAAAAATCCCAAAACCACACAGGGGGACCTAGTGAATGACCTGCAGAGAGCTGGGACCAACGTAACAAAGGCTACCATCAGTAACACACTACGCCACCAGGGACTCAGATCCTGCAGTGCCAGACGTGTCCCCCTGCTTAAGCCAGTACATGTCTGGACCCGTCTGAGGTTTGCTAGAGAGCATTTGGATGATCCAGAAGAGGATTGGGAGAATGTCATATGGTCAGATGAAACCAAAGTAGAACTGTTTGGTAGAAACACAACTCGTCGTGTTTGGAGGAGAGAGAATGCTGAGTTGCAACCAAAGAACACCATACTTACTGTGAAGCACGGGGGAGGCAACATCATGCTTTGTTTCTTTGCAAAGGGAACAGGACGACTGATCCGTGTACATGAAAGAATGAATGGGGCCATGTATCGTGAGATTTTGAGTGCAAACCTCCTCCCATCAGCAAGGGCATTGAAGATGGAACATGGCTGGGTCTTTCAGCATGACAATGATCCCAAACACACTGCCCGGGCAACGAAGGAGTGGCTTCGTAAGAAACATTTCAAAGTCCTGGAGTGGCCTAGCCAGTCTCCAGATCTCAACCCCATAGAAAACCTTTGGAAGGAGTTGAAAGTCCGTGTTGCCCAGCGACAGCCCCAAAACATCACTGCTCTAGAGGAGATCTGCATGGAGGAATGGGCCAACATACCAGCAACAGTGTGTGACAACCTTGTGAAGACTTACAGAAAACGTTTGACCTCTGTCATTGCCAACATAGGATATATAACAAAGTATTGAGATGAACTTTTGATATTGACCAAATACTTATTTTCCACCATAATTTGCAAATAAATTCTTTAAAAAATCAGACAATGTGATTGTCTGGATTTGTTTCCACATTTTGTCTCTCATAGTTGAGTTATACCTATGATGAGAATTACAGGCCTCTCTCATCTTTTTAAGTGGGAGAACTTGCACAATTGGTGGCTGACTAAATAGTTTTTTGCTCCACTGTATTTGAAGGTTCTAATTGGTGGCCTGAGGAGCACTTATCTAAGGGAGGATATCTAAGAAGGTCCAGGATTCCCAGAGATCAGGAGCTGCTGATGACATTTATGTTCCCAGGCTCTGGTACTATGACAGGCTGCATTTTCTGGTAGGTCAGACTGAACCCAGGCCAGCACTCTCCACTCTTCCTTCCACGCTTCCTTCCCCCCCAGCTGAGGCTTCTGACGCCCAACCTGGGCCTTTCAGGCAGCAACATGTGGAGGAGCCCAGCTTGAGCCAGGTATAGCATTCCTCTAAATATTTATGGTTGTCCAATCAATGATGTTAACTAGATGTTAGTTTGGAGTACTAATTTATGATTGTGATTGATGAAGCAAAAACTAAAACCATGTCCCTTTTTCATACACAGGGAAGTCTCAGCCAGGAGGTGGCCGGGCCAAGCAGGCTGCCTGATACCCAGGTCCCTCCCCTCCACTTTCAAAACAAAGTGGCAGGAAGAGGAGTAACCTGGAGGAGGCTGCCATAGGTCTCTTTTGAAGGCTACAGAGGCCTGAGAACCCCCCACAGTGTGGAGGAGAACTTTGCTGGCATAACTGCCTGCAAAATGATGCAGATGGAGGAGGGCCAATGACTCCTGTGTGAGTTCCTAATTTTGGAAGCTCTCAATAAGGGGTTGAGGGGCCAAATAACATGTGCTACCCACATTTGTGACCTCACACATGGTCCTCCTCCTCCTCCTCCTCCTCCTCCTCCTCCTCCAGGTCCTACTCCTCCTCCTGCCACATCTCCAACACCAGAGCCACAGCCGGGAAGGAAGCGTGGAAGGAAGACCAGAAAGTGATGACCCTGGGTCCAGTCTGGTCTGGCAAAAGATGCAGGCTCTTGTAGTACCACAGCCTGGGGACACAGATGTCATCTGCTGCTTTCATGATCTCTGGGACTTTTGGACCAGACTGCACTCCCTTACATATGGACTCCTCAGGCCACCAATTTTGCTGTAAAAGAATTGATGTCTGCCCTGGGGGTCAAAGGCTTTGACAATTTCTGCTGTTTCTCCAGCGTTGCCTCCCTCTTTGTTTGGTTCTGAGCCCTTAATAAAGGAATTTTTGTTTCAATTATACTCGCCTATGTGTGTTTTCCTTCAAAAAGGACAGTTTGTTTGTGAGTAGGCAGGTACATTTAAAAAATACAATGTGAAATTAACAAGAGATACCAACACCAAACAATCTCCTTGAGACTAAATAATACAAGATATCAATGGTGTTGTGATAACTTGACACACAAAACACACACAAAAATATTATGGAGTAAAACACAAAAAACAAAAATAAAAAACAGCCTTGAAAAAAAATACAAACCCAAAAAAAAACAAAAAACAGCCTTGAAAAAAAAAAAATTAAAAATAACCAAAAAGAAATTTGGTCAGATGTGACAAATCAAAATATATTGAGGGAATCCCGATAAATAATAAAGAAATAAGTTTGTGAGAAGTCTGTGTGAATATGAGCAGCAAAACTACTTCATTCTTCTCACATTATAAAGATGAAGAGAGTACGCTGTATTAAACTATTTAAAACATTGCAGTGTGACGAAAGTGCTGTATCCATTCCGAACGCTAATTTTACCAGACCGAGCAGTTCCGTCTTGGAATTTCTTCTGAGCATGCGTGGCACTTTGTGCGTCGGAACTGGCCACACACGGTCGGAATTGACTCGATCGGATTTTGTTGTGGGAAAATTTTATAGCCTGCTCTCAAACTTCGTGTGTCGAAAAATCCGATGGAAAAAGTCCGATGGAGCCCATACATGGTCGCAATGTCTGACAACACGCTGCGATCGCACATTTTCCATCGGAAAATCAGACCGTGTGTACGGGGCATTAGAGTGTACACTGCCATCCTAAGTTACATAGATGTTATGTTTTCTAAAGATTTATGTGAAGTTGATTTATGTTGATTTTATTTTGCATAACTTTTACCCATCTCTCTGGAGAACTATATTGTGTTTTTTATCTGCATGTGTCCACAGCAATTTAATATGCTGATACTACCCGGTAGTTGTATAAAATCCTTAAAGTGAACCTGTTGCCTGGGAAGTACATTGAAGTGTTCATGAAGAGTTCAAGCAGCAAATTACCTTTAAATGAGGTATTGCTTCTGCTATGAATTTGAAGATGAATTGCTTCACAATACCTGCAGCTACACAGGACAGTGAGGATTTCTTCTAACACACATTTACTGCATGTTAAGGATACTTAAATAATTCAATGTCCATTGCCTAGACACATATTCACATTAAAGAGTGGGGAGGGGGTACCAGTCACTGTACATGGGCAAAGACATTGTGAAACCTTGAAATCTGGTCCTTAGGTAGCTCCGGTTTCTCAGAGGAGAAAGAGGGGTACACTTTAACACCACATCCTACTATTATTTAAAAGTGAAACTTTAGTAGAAAATTAAGCCCTGCTAGAGCACTTCATGCTGGCTCCTTTTGCAGGAGTAATACAACATGTAAAACAATAAAAATAAGTGCCTATACTGTTTAAAATCCAGTAATACACTGTCTCATCCTGCTCTGCACATGCTCAATTGCTCTCTATTTTTCCACGCTGTCCTGAAAATGTAGAGGCCGATCTCCTGATAGCCTAAAGATTTACTTCTGCCCAGGGACTGAGCAAAATGGCAGACCCCATCAAGAAGAAACAGGAGTAATGCTGGAGGCGATTTAAAGCACCCAGTAATTTTTGGTAGCATAATTATTAATGTGGAATGTGTGTTCCTTGCTAAAGAACTTGTTATGGGTAAAGTTCCACTTTAAGATGGAAGACCATCAATAGTTTGTGTACAAAGGACATGTTCTTATGTGCTTACAGTGCTTACAGATATTTAAAACTATACTATATAAAAAACAAATGAATTAAAGAATAAGTACACTTTAGATACAAAAAATGACCACCCTTCCATTTTACCTCCAAAATCTACAACAATAAACTTAATAGGATAACATGACTAAAGCCTAATACACACTAGTGGGTTTTTTCATTCAACCCAGCAAGGCTGAATGAAAAAAAAAAACCTGACAGCTCAGGAAGAGCACCTGTACTAACTATCCGATGTTAGTACAGCGATCTCCCCTGCTGCTCTATTGTGTTCTGACAGATAAATGCCCATTCCCTGCCAGAACACTCCGGTCAGTGCTCTCAGCCATTGGCTGAGAGTGCTTATAGGGAGCCGACCAGCAGACCTTTTTCGGTCACGGCCGGCCTCTGCAGTACACATGGGCTGGTTTCTATTGAACCGACCAATGCTGCCTAACATTCAGCCCCTGTGTACTAGGCTTTAGCTGTTGCATTTTGTAAGCAAGTCCCTCCTTTTGTCCATCTGAGCTAAATTCCGTTTACACAATTAGGTGTGGTTAACATTCCATGGAGCATATTGGCAATCCCATCTACACTTCAGCACATTCACTGGCAGGCTGTCACTTTCTCTGACTTTTATGTCACTGTTCACCTTCCACAAAATGTTGTGTAAGCAAGTGTTAGCCAGGTTAGGGGTAAGTTGAGAAACCCATCTTTATGATTAGGGATGAGCTTCGAGTTCGAGTCGAACTCATGTTCTACTCGAACATTGGCTGTTCGCAAGTTCGCCGAACAGCGAACAATTTGGGGTGTTCGCGGCAAATTCGAATGCCGCGGAACACCCTTTAAAAGTCTATGGGAGAAATCAAAAGTGCTAATTTTAAAGGCTTATATGCAAGTTATTGTCATAAAAAGTGTTTGGGGACCCGGGTCCTGCCCCAGGGGACATGGATCAATGCAAAAAAAAGTTTTCAAAACGGACGTTTTTTCAGGAGCAGTGATTTTATTAATGCTTAAAGTCAAACAATAAAAGTGTAATATCCCTTTAAATTTCGTACCTGGGTGGTGTCTATAGTATGCCTGTAAAGGGGCGCATGTTTCCTGTGTTTAGAACAGTCTGACAGCAAAATGACATTTGGAAGGAAAAAACTCATTTAAAACTACCCGCGGCTATTGCATTGCCGACAATACACATAGAAGTTCATTGATAAAAACGGCATGGGAATTCCCCACAGGGCAACCCCGAACCAAAATAAAAAAAAAAAAATGATGTGGGGGTCCCCCTAAATTCCATACAAGGCCCTTCGGGTCTGGTATGGATATTAAGGGGAACCCCAGCCAAAATTTAAAAAAAAAATTGACGTGGGGTTCCCCCTAAATTCCATACCAGACCCTTCAGGTCTGGTATGGATTTTAAGGGGAACCCCGCGCCAAAAAAAAAAAAAAAAAAACAGCGTGGGGTCCCCCTAAAAATCCATACCAGACCCTTATCCGAGCACGCAACCTGGCAGGCCGCAGGAAAAGAGGGGGGGACGAGAGTGCGGCCCCCCCCCCCTCCTGAACCGTACCAGGCCACATGCCCTCAACATTGGGAGGGTGCTTTGGGGTAGCCCCCCAAAGCACCTTGTCCCCATGTTGATGAAGACAAGGGCCTCATCCCCACAACCGTGGCCGGTGGTTGTGGGGGTCTGCGGGCGTGGGGCTTATCGGAATCTGGAAGCCCCCTTTACCAAGGGGACCCCCAGATCCCGGCCCCCCCCCTGTGTGAAATGGTAAGGGGTTACTTACCCCTACCATTTCACTAAAAAACTGTCAAAAATGTTAAAAATGACAAGAGACAGTTTTTGACAATTCCTTTATTTAAATGCTTCTTCTTTCTTCCTTCATCTTCTTCTTCTTCTGGTTCTTCTGGCTCTTCTGGTTCTTCCTCCGGCGTTCTCGTCCAGCATCTCCTCCGCGGCGTCTTCTATCTTCTTCTCCTCGGGCCGCTCCGCACCCATGGCATGAGGGGGGAGGCTCCCGCTCTTCTCTTCATCTTCTTCTTCTTCATCTTCATCTTCTTCTTCTTCTTCTTCTTCTTCTTCTCTTCTTCATCTCTTCTTCCTTCTTCATTTCTTCTGCGGGCCGCTCCGCATCCATGCATGGAGGGAGGCTCCCGCTGTGTGACGGCGTCTCTTCGTCTGACGGTTCTTAAATAACGGGGGGCGGGGCCATCCGGTGACCCCGCCCCCCTCTGACGCACGGTGAATTGACGGGACTTCCCTGTGACGTCACGGGGAATGCCACAGGGAAGTCCCGTCATGTCCCGTGCGTCAGAGGGGGGCGGGGTCACCGGGTGGCCCCGCCCCCCGTTATTTAAGAACCGTCAGACGAAGAGACGCCGTCACACAGCGGGAGCCTCCCTCCATGCATGGATGCGGAGCGGCCCGCAGAAGAAATGAAGAAGGAAGAAGAGATGAAGAAGAGAAGAAGAAGAAGAAGAAGAAGATGAAGAAGAAGATGAAGATGAAGAAGAAGAAGAAGAGAAGAGCGGGAGCCTCCCCCCTCATGCCATGGGTGCGGAGCGGCCCGAGGAGAAGAAGATAGAAGACGCCGCGGAGGAGATGCTGGACGAGAACGCCGGAGGAAGAACCAGAAGAGCCAGAAGAACCAGAAGAAGAAGAAGATGAAGGAAGAAAGAAGAAGCATTTAAATAAAGGAATTGTCAAAAACTGTCTCTTGTCATTTTTAACATTTTTGACAGTTTTTTAGTGAAATGGTAGGGGTAAGTAACCCCTTACCATTTCACACAGGGGGGGGGCCGGGATCTGGGGGTCCCCTTGGTAAAGGGGGCTTCCAGATTCCGATAAGCCCCCCGCCCGCAGACCCCCACAACCACCGGCCACGGTTGTGGGGATGAGGCCCTTGTCTTCATCAACATGGGGACAAGGTGCTTTGGGGGGCTACCCCAAAGCACCCTCCCAATGTTGAGGGCATGTGGCCTGGTACGGTTCAGGAGGGGGGGGGGCCGCACTCTCGTCCCCCCCTCTTTTCCTGCGGCCTGCCAGGTTGCGTGCTCGGATAAGGGTCTGGTATGGATTTTTAGGGGAACCCCACGCCGTTTTTTTTTTTTTTTTTTGGCGCGGGGTTCCCCTTAAAATCCATACCAGACCTGAAGGGTCTGGTATGGAATTTAGGGGGAACCCCACGTCAATTTTTTTTTTAAATTTTGGCTGGGGTTCCCCTTAATATCCATACCAGACCTGAAGGGCCTTGTATGGAATTTAGGGGGACTCCCACATCATTTTTTTTTTTTAATTTTGGTTCGGGGTTGCCCTGTGGGGAATTCCCATGCCGTTTTTATCAATGAACTTCTATGTGTATTGTCGGCAATGCAATAGCCGCGGTAGTTTTAAATGAGTTTTTTCCTTCAAAATGTCATTTTGCTGTCAGACTGTTCTAAACACGGGAAACATGCGCCCCTTTACAGGCATACTATAGACACCCCCCAGGTATGAAATTTAAAGGGATATTACACTTTTATTGTTTGACTTTAAGCATTATTAAAATCACTGCTCCTGAAAAAACGGCCGTTTTTAAAACTTTTTTTTGCATTGATCCATGTCCCCTGGGGCAGGACCCAGGTCCCCAAACACTTTTATTGACAATAACTTGCATATAAGCCTTTAAAATTAGCACTTTTGATTATTCATGTTCGTGTCCCATAGACTTTAACGGTGTTCGCGTGTTCGAACAAATTTTTTTCCTGTTCGCATGTTCTGGTGCGAACCGAACAGGGGGGTGTTCGGCTCATCCCTATTTATGATCTCTTAAGATACTGAAACATGCTTCTCACTTCACTGAGCCCTAATAAAGATGTAAGGATGTACTCTGTACTGTGTTACAACTTAAAATATATACAGTAGCAGCATAGTCACCACAGTCACCAGCCTGCTTTTACCCTTTTACCCTTTTAATCCTAACCTAGCATCTACTCCTCTCTTGGCATTCCAGTAAATAAGTATAACTTTTGAGAAGGTAAATAGGCTTGTGCCTTAAGGGCCCTTTCACAGCAGACACGATTACAGTGCAGACCCGATGCATAGACAAGGCAAAATGTCTTGCTTTCTATGGTGTCAGTTTTAGGGTTGCCACCTGTCCAGGATTCACCCAGACGGCTCGGGTTTTGAATCGTGCATCCGGGTTTCAGACTGCCTGAAACCCGGACACATTATTCAGACCGGACTATGGCTTCCCAGCAGGGTTACTGAGTGCAGTTGTCTAAACCAAAAGTGTCTGTTACACTCTCTTTCACACTGCCCAAAGCCAGCACTAACAGACACACACACACACACACACACACACAGACATAAGGTGGCCAAAAATGTGAACCTCAGCAGCCAAAGATACATCTGGATGAGAGGTGCTGACTGCCAAGGGGTGAGTGAGCTCACCATTCATCCCTGTCTGTGGTTGAAGTCTCCCCCCTCCCCCTCCCTTCTCTGCTGTGTCTGAGTGAGTACACTAAGGTAAATCAGGATTCTCAGAGTTCCCCTTTACATCAGAGGCAGCAGTGTTCCCCCTTATATCAGAGTCCTCTCCATACATAAGAGTTCTCAGTGTTCCCCCTTAAATCAGGGTTCCCAGATTATCCCTTATGTCAGAGTCTTCAGATTTCTCCCCTACATCAGAGTCCCCACTTAGAGTGTAAGGGAACTCAGTGAGTTCCCTTACACGAGTTCACGAGTGCGAGTTCAGATGTAAAATGGGAATTCTGTGAACTCTGATGTAAAGGGGGACTTTTGTGATTAACTTCATATGATTTAACCAGTTTATACTATAAAAAAATTGCTGTGCACCGCATTCGGTTTTGACTTTAAGAAAAGGTGGCAACCCTAGTCAGTTCACACCACAGCTTTCCAACAAAAGTGCATCCGATTGCGACATGATCCGTTACAATGCAATGCCACTGCAGTGAATAGTCAGTTAGAAAAACAGAAAATGAGGCTCCAGGTGATAGCAATCCCTCTTCTACTAATTGGGTGCTGGTCAAGTCCACGGTCCGGGTAAGTGAAATGAGAACAACTTGTTGACCGCACTCCAAAATGTAGAAGAAAATATGTGGTTTATTTAAAGTAAAACATCAAGGTATCAACTATACAGACATTAACCAGCAGAGATTGACGCATTTCACAAATCAAGTTCGCTTAGTCATAATCCCTTATTATGACTAAGCAAACTTGATCCATGAAACGCGTCAATCTCTGCTGGTATATGTCTGCATCGTTGTTACCTTGATGTTTTACTTGAAATAAATCACATATTTTCTTCTACATTTTGGAGTGCGGTTAACAAGCAGAGAATAGAACTCAGCTCAATAAGAACTCATTTCATTCACAAGTCTGTCAACAGGCCAGCAAATATGCCATACCATTCACTCATTGCTAACAACAAATGGACTTACATTTATAGTAGTGCAACAGAAAATGCACACAACATATTTCCTATTTACTACAGCCGAGTATTCTTATTGGTAATGACATTTTAAAAGGAATGGAAATGGAAACAGTGTGATTTCATAAGCCTGGGGCTAGGGTCAGCAATAAATACCACTCCTGAAATGTTTGACATGTGAAATTTTGAGCGATTCTATTCTAAAAACAAGTTTGCCTCAATAGTCTGTTGCTATGGCTGCTTACCCAGTGTGGTCTGTTAGTCTCATGTCTGGAGCCAAAGTGGGATTAAGCTGATGAAAATGTGTTTCTAGAGATGTAATCCATTTTCCTTTAGGCGGTAAAACTGGTAAAAACATCAGACACGTAGCAATATATTAACAAGTTATGTCCGCACTTTTAAAAGGGTCGGAAAATTTATGAGAAGTTGAAAAATATTTAGATGAAATTTCTTATTTTCAGAAATAAGAACTACAAGGACTATATGGTGGAGAGCTATGGCCCTTTAAAATACACTTTTTATCTGTAATCCCAAGATAGAAAATATGTGATAGCCATTTGTCGACCAAACCTTTTCTGTCACTTTTTGTTTACAAGTTTAAATCAGTATTTTTTTGCTAGAAAATTACTTAGAAGCCCCAAACATTATGTGTTTTTTTTTTAACAGAGACCCTAGAGAATAAAATGGATAATGGAGATTATTAGAATATTCTATGTCACACGGTATTTGTGCAGTGGTTTTTCAAACAATATTTTTTGGGAAAAAATACACTGAATTTTAAAGCGAAAAAACACAATATATAACCCAATTTTTTGGTAAAACATAAAAGATGATGCTAAGCTGAGCAAATAGATACCTATGTGTCACGCTCTAAAATTGCGCACGCTTGTGGAATGGCAACAGACTACAATACTTAAAAATCTCCATAGGCGATGCTTTAAAAATTTTTACAGGTTACCTGTTTAGCGTTGCAGGAGGAGGTCTAGCACTAGAATTATTGCCCGCAAGCTAAAATTTGTGGTGATACCTCACATGTGTGGTGCAAACACCATTTACATATGCATGCATGACTTATGTATGTGTTCACTTCTGTTTATTTTATTTTTATTTTTTTACACTGTACCTTTAATTTTTTTTTTGAATCACTTTTATTCCTATTACAGGGAATGAAAACATCCCTTGTAAAAAGCCACCTCTGGAAGATTTACCCCCCTTCATGACCAGGCCATTTTTTGCTATACGGTACTGCGTTACTTTAACTGACAATTGCGTGGACATGCAACGCTGTAGTCAAATAAAATTTATGTATTTTTTTCCATGAATAGATCTTTCTTTTGGTGGTATTTGATCACCACTGTTTTTTTTTTTTTTGTGTGCTATAAACAAAAAAGATCAACAATTTTCGAAAAAAACAATATTTTTTACTTTTTGCTATAAAAGATATCCAAAAAAAATGTAGGCAAATATGTATTCTGCTACATATTTTTGTTTAAAAAAAAATCCTAATGAGCATATATTGATTGGAAAAGTTATAGCATCTACAAACTATGGTATATATACTGGAATTTTTTTTCTTTTTTTTATACTAGTAATGGCAGCAATCTGCGACTTATAATGGGACTGCGATTTTGCTCCATACAATCTGACACTAGCTGACACTTTTGACACTTTGTGGGAACCAGTGACACAAATACAGTGATCAGTGCAAAAAATATGCACTGTCTCTGTCCTAATGACATTGGCTGGGAAGGGGTTAACCATCAAAGGGTTACATGTGTGTACTATGTGGTGCTTTTATTAAGGGATGTGCTGGTTTTTATTCTCTTCTTTGCAGGGAAACAAAATCCAGCACATCCCCACTGACAGGACAAAACTCTGGATTGTTACATATGCAGAGCTCCATCCAGTATGTTTCCTCACTGATCAGCGGGTGCCGGCAGTCACCCATTGGCCAGCATTCGCTGATCAGTTTCCATTTTGACTAACCACAGCAGAAGTGGTGCCCCCTGCCTGGAAGTGCAGAATCACGTATAAATACATGATTCTGCACAGAACGTCCACCCTGAATATCTGACAATCAATAGTCCAGATCAGTGACTTACAAACTAGAGAAGCCAGGAGAGGTTACACCTTAAAAACGAAGTCAGGAAAGGTAGCTTCATAGTTATATCTTTACATGTTCCCTTTAAAGTATATGCCTGGAAGAAAGAAAAATATTTCTGCAGTAGATGCACATTTTACTTTGTTTTATATCTTAAAAATGCAGAATAATATGTGTTCACCTGCAAGAGATCAAGTGAATGCCTAACTTCTTTAAGTTGACCACACAGTGCAAATCTACAAATTCTGTTGCCAACAGTTTTTATTTGTGTTTAAAACATGAACCACGAGGCATGACACTGTACAGATTAATGCATTGCCTCTGTCTGCAGTATGGGACCTGACATTTCCCATGAAGAATCTATATATCCCACAATCCCTGGGTCTCTCAGTATAGCACTCATGCAGGTGAGAGCTGCACAGTAATTAGATCTGACACAGCCACAAGCAGGCATAGCATTCACAGGCACACAAATAGCTGACTTATACAGTGTTACATCACATTAGCACTCACACATTTGTGACACAACACAAAGGGGATGGCGAGTTTTCCTGATCCCTTGGTGCATAAAGACCAGATAGATAATCATGGACAATGATCAGCCATGACACTACTAAATGCAGCTACAACATCATTATAAATTAAGGCAAACAAACAACACAGGGAATATAGCCACACTAATACCTAGTTAAAATGACAAAAACAGGGTACAGAGGTATGAAAGCACACAATGCCTCACGCTCTTCTCATTAATATAACATATGGTGGAGATATGTGCATACAGTATTTAACACCTTACAAACACATGTAAGGCACACCTGTGCAATAATCATGCTGTCTACTCAGCATCTTGATATGCCACACCTGTGAGGTGGATGGATTATCTCGGCAAAGGAGAAGTGCTCACTAACACAGATTTAGACAGATTTGTGAACAATATTTGAGAGAAATAGGCCTTTTGTGTACATAGAAAAAGTTGTAAATCTTTAAGTTTAGCTCATGATAAATTGGGGCAAACACAAATAATTTTGCTCAGTGTATTTTGATCTGTATTTAAATACAAATAAATGATGAATGTTCTTCATTGATTTATAACTAAAATTAATATATGTGGTCACTAGATAGTGCCATCAAGTGTCTAAATTAGGTATTTTACATTTTAAATTAACCACTTGCCTAATGGGCACTTTGACCCCCTTCCTGCCCAGACCAGTTCTCAGCTTTCAGTGCTGTTACAATCTGAATGACAATTGCGCAGTCATCATACACTGTACCCATATGGAATTTTTATCATTTTTTTCACATAAATGGAGCCATCTTTTGGAGGTATTTAATCACCACTGGGTGCTTTTTTGCTAAATAAATGACAAAAGATTGAAACGTTTGAAAAAAAATATTTAGTAGTTTGCTATAAAAGTTTGCAAACAGGTAATTTTTCTCCTTCGCTGATGAGGCTGCACTGATGGGCACTGATGAGGCGGCACTGATTGACACTGATAGGCTGTGCTGATGGGCACTAATGAGGCAACTCTGGTGGGCACTGATGAGGAGGCACTGATGAGGCTGCACTGATAGGCAGCACTGATGGACACTGATAGGTGGCACTGATGGGTACTGATAGGCGGCACTGAAGGACACTGATAGGCGGCACTGGTGGGCACTGATAAGGAGGCACTGGTGAGGCTGCACTGCTAGGCGGCACTGAAAGGTGGCACTGATGGGCTGCTCTGATGGGCACTGATAGGTGGCACTGATAGGCAGCATTAAAGGGCACTGATAGGTGGCTCTGATGGGCACTGGTAGTTGTCACTGATAGGCACAAATGATGCAGCACTGATGAGGAGGCACTGATGAGGCTGCACTGATAAGTGGCACTGATGGGCACTAATAGGTGACACTAATGAGGAGGCACTGATGGGCACTGATTGGCAGCACTGATGGGCACTTATTGGCAGCACCGATGAGCACTGATTGGCAGCACTGGTGGATACTGATTGGCAGCACTGGTGGGCACTGATTGACAGTACTGGTGGGCATTGGGACTGCACTGATAATCAGTGCCCTGATTATCAGTGTGGATGTCCCTTTTACACAAGCCAGTTATCAGCTCTCCTCTCCTCACGCTGACAGTGTGAGGAAAGGAATGCTGTAATCTGGCTTGTGTTTACATTGTGATCAGCTGTGATTGGACACAGCTGATCACGTGGTAAAGAGCCGCTGATTGTCCCTTTACCCCGATCTGTGATCAGCTATGTTCCAAGGACTCAGCGATCACAGAGCGTGCCGTCCACGCACTGCAGCAGGCGCGATCACGGGAGAACGTTATATGAAACCCTCCCAGAACTGGCCGGCCGCACTGTACCTGTTATTCAGCTATCTGCATTCATTCTGCAAGTGGTTAATAAAAATCATTCATCCAGCTCAGGAAATAGCATAATAAGATTTTTTTTTGCCCTATTCATACAGAATGAATGTACATGCACTTTCACTTGACGAACTACTATGCAATATTTTTTTGTATAAATACACCACCTAAACTTTGCAGACAAGTAAAAAAGGAAAATGGTTTTATGGCTCCTGAACAACCAAGAGTGTTCCAACTCCTCTCAACATCCCCCCAAACCTTTTCTCTTGGCAAAAGAAAAAATAGCATTTTGCTACAAGAGGGAAACAAAAAAGAAAGAGGTTATCACAGTTTATATAGTTTGAGACTTTGTGATTCTCCCTGAAAACCTGCTGCCCTAGGCACTGGCCCACACTGCTTCTAAAGTAAATGGAAAGCAAATCCCCTAAAAGGCTGGATGGTTATATAAGAGCATTTTCAATTGAAATTTAAAAAAAATGGGTCTCCAGTACTGGATTGCATGGAGAACATTCAATTTATCCAGTGCAAATCAACACGATTTAGAATCATTTCAGCCAGAATTCCAGGTATGTAAATGATATGTCAAGTTTTTGGCATAGGGCTGATTACAATTTGCAATCAAGTAGGTATTTACCAGATGGGATTTTAAAATGGCCTCTTATAAAGGCTGCAGGCTTTTTCGTGTTTCCCATCTATTTTTTAGGCATTCACAAAAAAAAATTTACTTTTGATCTTCACAAACTGTTGATCTCTCCTAAACATCAGAGATAGGCAGCTTCATATATTAAATGAGTATCTTGAACTTTAACAGTAATTGATTTAACCTGAAAAATAAGAATTTATTTTAAAACTACCATACTAGAATAATCTTCTTGGTCTATATATAAAACGTTTGATGTGACAAACATCTGCACAGTTAGAACAAAAATTTGCCATATCTTCTGTAATATGATTTGCTTCTATATCATCAGCACCATCTAATGGCTATAATGCATTTTTTCCCAGAAAATGTGTTATGGCCACTAGATGGCGGTGACTATATGGGAGTTAATCATATTAAAGAAAATATGAAAAATTCTCATTCAGACTGTGCAGATATTTATCACATCCGTAGAGTGAAATTTTTACACATAGATGCATAAGATTGTGTAAAACTGCCAATTTCAGCATACATCACTATTCACAATAGCTGCAGATTTATGACATCACAATGATGTTGCAGTTCCATATTATCACAATGGTGTTAAAGTACTATACTGACAAAGTTTGGCTCATTTTACATAAGCCTAATGATATAGAAGAGATACAGTGTAGCAGAGTTACTGTCAGTCAGTAAGTCATAAATTGTCTAAGTGCTTTCACAAAAATGTGGATTTTATAGCGTTATCACAGCAGGGTGAGCGAAAATCAGCTTTTCTAAATGTTTGATGTCGGATTCCCTTTTATCAATCACAGTTATTGCAGTGCTTCCAGTCTGCTAACAGTTTAGTTTTTTTTTTATTTGCCATAAATTCAACTTACAATCTTTTTCATCTTCAAGGACCCGTCTTAAAGTTGCCAACCTCCAATTAACTAGTGAAATAGTTATAACTAATTTTTTTAAATAAGCATTCCATTTTGATGTGGTTTCCTATAGAGAGTTTAAAGCTTCTCTATACTTTAGCACTGCTGTGAGCATGTCACTGACTGTCAGCAATGCTATTTAGGTTGACTTCATGGAAGATGAGAAGGCAAATAGTGAAGAACAAATTCCTAAGCTACTAAGCATTAGTAGAACAGCCTAATGATCCGGCCAGGGCTCAGAAGCTGTGGTAATGGCCGTACATGCAGTACAAAATGATATTGTATGTGATCATACTTGGGGTATGTAGAGGGAGCAGCATAAAAAATGTAAGAGGTATTGATGCTAAATGTGGGCCTTCTGCGCGAATAAATTCCTGACACATTGCAATACAGCAGCAATATTTTATAATTTTAACAACTGTACCTTTGATTGTTAAAAAGAAGCACTTAAAGTAGAATTCCAGTTATCCAAAGTCATCACCCAGACTCTGCAGCTATTGTCACTGCCTCTCCTCTACACTGAAGCTGGTGCTGGAAGCCAGTCATGTGACCAAACTAGAGCAGCATCAGAAGAGGTATAGACATCTTTTCTTTTGGGGAGTAGATTAAGGCTTAGTTAAGATTTGACTAGAATGCCACTTTAAATTCTTGTTAGAGGTGATCTGCAGAGAGTAAAACACCCTTTTCCCCACTCCACCCCTTGTACCTAATCTATATATTTTATATTTAAAGCAAAAACTACCTGAAAAGCCCCAATCACCTAAAACGTTGGTCATGGGACAGTTCAGGTCCCAGGTCTTTCTACGAGGTCTTTAGTGTGTGAGGGTCTAGTCTGCAGTGCTCACACTGTTTACTGATCACTGTAAACTGGAGGAAACGTGGAATGGAATGGGTTTGGTTGGAAACATTGGGGTTGATTTACTTAAGGCTGTTCACTTTGCATAGGAATTCTCCCTTAGCTTGCTGACTTCCATCATCCAATCATATGCATGCAAATCATTTTTTCTCTCGCACGTGATTGGTACTTCAAAGTAAATTATCATCACAGAAGACAAAAGGTGGAAATGCTGCACGCAATACGGAAATTTGAAGGCACAGCTTCACTCTAAGCTCTTCCTAGCTACACTTCTCTGATATTTTTCACCCAACCCATGGGGCTTAATCATAGATATTCTCTATGATTAAGCCCCATGGGTGGCACAAAACATGTCAGAGGACTAGTGTAGTCAGGAGGGACTTAGGCTGAATCTGTATCTTCAGTTTTCTGTATAGTGTCTGGGCTCAGGTGTAGGGCATTTACAACTTCTGTCTTCTGATTTGCTTCTGCTAGCCTGGATGAGCTTGTTTGAATGCCACCAGCCATTTGTGCTTTGGACTGCTAGGGGGATGGGTTGTAGTGAATTATCACCACCTTCACCAAGCTAAAGGAAACATCACATACAAAGGCTGATATGTCTTTAGTAAATCAAACCCACTGTGTTTTTCTTTCAACTCAAACTCTGCCTAGAATAAGATGTTGTCATCAATCTCATGCAAGCAGGAGGAAGAATGTCCTCACTCTTCTCTCCTCCAGTGATCAGGGTAGAGAAAAGCTGCAGTAGAGGGTCAAATATCCGGGAACATGGCCATGAACTGCACATGTACCAGGATTACATGACTGTGTCACCTCTAAGGCAGCATCTCAGCAAGTAGATACTGACCCTGGATGGTACTTGAAAAAATGTCTCTTTCCTTCTAATAGAAAGCTGCTGAAAGCATTTCCTGGTGAATACCTCTGGGGGTGGTGGCTTCCCCTCTGGGGGTGGTGGCTGACCGGTGGGCCTTAGTGTTGGGACCGGACAGTGGAGGCTGCTTTGAAAATCCAAAACATAGGAGACTCAGCTATACGTATACCTTTCGGTAATTATGCTCAAAAATCTCCTATCATAAATTGTGTTTAGTAGACAGATTTTTACACAATCATATTGGTATTATTTCTTCATGTACATAAAATTCTCCTACAGCGCATGCATTTCCTCTGAAGAAGAACCGATGGGGTTGAAACGCGTCAGAACTACCCAAGCGCTTCTGTAGCACATGATTTATGTATAGCTTTGTATATGCTCCTGTGTTTTTTAATCTGATGTATACAGTTCATGTTTTTACTCTGATGTCCTACGTTTAATAAAGCTATCCTTTAAACCATACAACATCTGTATTGTTGTTTGCTGCTTTGAAAGCCCCGTCACCTTTGGGGGTACATTCCCGTTTTTAAACTATTTGGGGTGTGCAGCTTTTCCCTTCCCAAGTGTCTCTTCCTCTGTCTTGAAAAAATGTCTTTTTCCTTCTAATAAAAAGCTGCTGAAAGCACTTCCTGGTGAATACTGTGATCTCTGTGATAGGAAATAAATACCTGGAAATGTTACACTTATACGTTACCTTAGCATGCCTCTACTGAACATAAAAATGTATTGGACATTAGTTCCACTTTCATGGGGTCACCATTATGTCATTATTTTACTATGTATTAATAAAATGGCTTGTTTTTGATGGTGACTGACCCATTGGCCTCATTTGCCCACCTCACTCAAAGTCCCAACCTTCCTGTTTTCCACTTTCATGTAATGGAAAAAGAAATCCAACTCTGATCATGTAGACATGTTATTTAATGTAGGTACTCTGCTGTGCTATAGACCAGTGATTCCCAACATAAAAGTTAAGGGGGACTTAATGCTCATCTTGTCAAAAGCATGTTTGTTTAAAGATGACAGTGGCCATATGCACTTTGATTTTTATTATGTGATCAGTCCGCTATAGTTTCTGCTCAGTTTAGACTCATTGTAGATTGGACGCGATCAAAGTAAGTAGATCTGCCTGGGTGGAAAATTATTGATCATTTTACATCGACCAGCAGCACTGAGAAGCTTTGGTGATTTAAATCGTATTTCAGTTAATCAGATTATGAGTTTGCATGGTGGATACAGAGATATGATAGTATCTTCATTCCACTGATCAAAATCCCCTCTCCCATGTGTGGCATATCAATCAATTGGGTTGTCCGCTATACATCGATATACTGTAGATAGTTTTGAGCTCTAATTTTAAAGAGATGATCATATGTCCCTGTAGGCGAGGGTACATTTTGGGGAGTTGCTTTAGTGTAGGGGATAAAACTCCAATTAACTATTATTTAAAACCCACAGTACAGCCACACTACTAGAAAAATAATAGGATCAAACAGCAGTCAGCAAATAAATATTGATCACAAATATACAAGATAAAAAGGTAAACATGTAGCGCTAAAAATCAAAAGATATTGCACATATGATAGGTAAAGGAAGTCCATATAACATATGATGGAGAGAAAGATAAAAAATCCCCACACCAATCTTCCGTGCTCACAGCATGTCTACTTACTAGATGAATGGGGCCCTCAAATTATAGAGTGTCCTTCAGAGCGAGTGAAAAATATGTTATGTCATCCGACTAGTCCAGGGCACCTGATGGAGAGATGATGACCAGCCTCCCAGATATCCGACCAAAAGAATCAGATTGACCTCCACAAGATGCAACCTGCAATCATTCATTCGATAGAAGCTCACCAAATGGTAAAAGCAAGAAACACTTCCATAGTGAAGGATGTTTTAAAAAGATGTAAAGCTTTATTGTAGTGTACTTACAAAAATTCCAATATAAAACAGCATTCCAATCGATCAGTACAAAAAGGCCCGTGTTTGCGTCATTTAGCGTTAGGCCCCGGCTAACGCGTTTCCTCATCAACTAACATCATCAGAGGCTTGGCCTACTGATGCAAGCACGCTTATAAATACATTACAACTGGAAGTTGGTAAACCAGATATGACATACCTGGAAGCGATCCGAACACTCAGATGCGCTCCAAATAGCGGAAGAGTTACATCAAGTTTAGCAATCAGATGCAAATTATCCAGACATGTGATATCCTGATGTGACCCGACCAGTCGGATACACTCCAAAAGCCGGAAGTGAAAACTGCATAATTAAGAATCAGTATTAAAAATTACTTAATAATCGTAACATATGAAATTTTAAAAAATATATAAAATATATATTTAAACACTGTCCCTATGAGTTTCATTCGAACAATTCACATTAAGACCTGATAAATAATTTATGTCTAACTCTAGCGCCATCTAGTAATAAGACATATAATATTAACTTAGTTACAAAATTCCCAATAAAGCACTAAGCGCTATACACCCCTATGCACCAATTTAATGAGGCAAATAAGTTAAATAAGCTAATAAGAGATGTGGAACCCCTGAGAAAAAAGCAATCAACTATTATTAATAAAATAATTCATGTCCCATTCAACATTAAGTCCAAATGGCACATAACACTTGAGGTCATGAATCCAGAAGGTGTCTAGTCTGGAAATCTCCCATCTGACAAAATTTCCCCTCCAATGTGGGGTAAATCTGTCTATGGCAAGAAAAATAGAACCCGCAGGATCCCTACCATGACATTGCCTATGGTGTCGAGACACACTGTGGCATAAAAACCCTTTTCTAATGTTTGCTATATGTTCTTTGACTCGCATCATAACTAGCATCGCCCTTGTGGTTCAGCCAACATACTGATCACCGCAAGTGCAAATTATCAAATAAACCACATTAAGAGACAAACAAGTGGTAAAGGTATTAATCTCAAAATTCCTAGAGGTGGCAATAGAACTAAATGTACAAACACATCTACTCTGGGACTTATTAAGGCAGCAAACCATGCATTTGCAGCAAGGGAAATAGCCCTTCAAATTTTGAAAAAAAGAAACCCTATTAGGGGCATCCAACACATTAGGTGCCACCTGTAGCCTGAGAGGTGGTACCCCTCGAAAAATTACCTGTTTGGCCTCCGGGATATGGGGCTCAAAAACTCTGCAATTCTTCAAAACTCTCCAGTGTCTAGCCATGATTTTCTTTTTTTCTAACCTGCTGATACTGGTTACTAAAAGTGGTTACTAGAGAGTAACTAAAATCCTTAGTATATTTATTCACAGCCCCAGCACCACTCAACAAATTGTTCCTATACATGTCGCCCACCTCTGAAATAAGCATATCAAGCTCCACCTGCTGATAACCTTTAGCCATAATTTTTTTCAATACTGTGGCCCATAGATGATCAGTAAGTTTGGGTGGATGTCCTTTTTCACCCCCCCAAGGTTTCATACCTTTCCCTCTCTTTTTTTCCCCCCTACACTCTCCTGTTATTGGAGACCCTTTACAAATAGTTAAATCTTATCAATTTCAGATATATACCAGCATCTGCTCATGATGAGTGGAGATTTCCATGAAACGTGTCGAGCCATTCCGATGCTACAATTATGTTTACTATATGGGATCATTCTATAATTTCTACTGTTTTACTGTATTATGCTGTAACAATCATGATTTTTTTATATACCTACCATGTGATATATGGATTAATGTGCATGACGTTTTACAATGTTACTACCATTTATTACTATACTATTATGCTATAATGTATTATCTATTATATATGAAATAAATGTTATTCCTATGTATATATTGTCCTGTGTGCTGGATACTGAGATTCAGTGTGTACAGTTACAACATAATTAATTGGTCAGACACCCATTGCCCAGTATCACTTTTCCAGTTGCATGTTTCATATGAAGTCCCAACTTCTCCTTTCAGTCTAATCGCTCTGAAGGCCACTCTATAATTTGAGGGCAACATTCATCTGGTAAGGAGATCCACTGTGAGCACGGTGGTGTGGTGTGCTTTACCTGTGCACGGAAGATTGTTGTGGGGATTTTTCATCTTTCTCTCCATCATATGTTATATGGACTTCCTTTTCTATCATATGCGCAATATCATTTGATTTTTAGCGCTGCATGTTTACTAAATTAATTATTATTCACATGGGCCATTTAACTTAAAACTGTGCTAAAACAAATGGCACTGAAAACAAAAATATTTCCCATCGCTTGCTTCATAGTCACCAGGACAGGACACAGGCAGAATCTCTCTAATGGAAACACAGACAGTAATACAAGCATTTCTTTTTATAAAGGGAAAGACAGTTTTTTTCTTCATTAGTATATTCCTATTTAATAAATACCTGATTCTGGTATTTCCCCCTCCTATGTTCTATATTGCCACACATGTCCTCCTGTGCTAGAATCCATTAATTCCTTACTTTTTCTTCTTGAAGTTATAGCATATGGAACTCTTCATCTGATTGTGGGGCGACCCCAATATAGTGATTAACAGTGGCCCCCACAAGATGTGCTTCTCTTGCTTGCAATACAACATTTATATTTTTCATTTATGTTTTAATACAATATATATTACTACAAGTTAAATGTTTTTAACAGTTCTGAAAGCTTGCAAAGAGGATCACATTGATGCTGGCTCCAGGGTGTGTCTGGAGCTGTAAATCAATATAAACACTGCCTTACCAAAAGGGATCATGAAAATGTATATATTATATATATATTCCACCAGTGATATTTTATTAAAGAAAACATTGCTTTGATGTGCTTTTTTTCCATCTTTAGTGATGTCTAAATGTTTTTGCTGGTAAACAAATGACATCATGTGGCCATGTGAATTCCAATCGGCTCCTTGTGGCTGCAAAGGTGAAGTCCTGCAGTGATGTATGTGGGAAATTTCACACAATGCAAGTGAGCTCTGCCCTACTATTAGACAGTGTGCAATCGCTGCACAGTTATTGATAACTTAGTATTTAATGCTTATCTTTACAATGTTGTTATAATGGGCTTGCATTCACTTTAAAACCTTAAAGAGGTCCTAACCCTTCCAATGCTATCCAGAGGTTTTTGACATAATTATGTGTAGCACTAACTCATGGGGGAGCTGTTGCTTTGAAGCAGGCTGTTACCGTCACCTTGTTACCTGTAATTTCACCAACACCGGGTCTAGGGTTCTCCGTTGAGTTTACTGCGAGGCAATGTAGGCACCAGTCACTTAATTACTTTTTCAATGCTTTAATGGGGATAACTGGAAGTAGCAGGAAAGAGGTAGAAGGAGAGTTGCAGGGGTGTTCAAATACCTTTTCTTGGCGTAGTGTCAAGGAATTTAAATCTTTAGGATGAATGTATCCTTTTGCCTGCCCGGATAGGTTTCTCTCACTGACCTAGCAGCCAGTACGTAGCATGAACAAAAGTCTCTGCCACGGACTTTAGTGGGACAAACTCATACGATCCTCTGCCACAGGATGTAGTAGTTTTCGATGAACAGCAAAAACAGTGCCAGAACCTTTAAGCTGACCCGGCAGTACTTGTGTGGTAGGGCAATCTAGGATGCGTCCTCCAATTGAGTCACCAGGCCCCTCTCCAGGCCAGCGCTCCGCATGGTCCCTTCCAAGACGGGTCCTCCCCTGGATTCTTCTCAATTGTCCGGCTTCTTCCCACAGGACAGACAGCACAGGACCATCCCAGCAGTAGCAGGCCCCAGACTTCTGGGCCTACCCTGCAGTGGCGTAACCCTCCAAGCCGGAGGGCTGCGAGATAGCACTCACTGACACATACCTCTAGGCCAAGAGGGCCACGAGGCAAAAAGCTCCCCCGAAACATGGCGTCTGCCCCATAAATACCCTCTCCCAGAATGCAACTCGGAGGACCACCTCCGCCGAGTTATCTCTGGGACAGAAGAGCACTCATACACTTTAGCTTGTTGCCTTCCAACATTGAACCACGATGACAACGACACCCACAGGTGCAATGTGGAACTGCACGCAACACAGCCAAGCTGGAACAGAGGCTAAGATTAAACCTGAACAATGTATAGCACAGATGATCCATTAAATTTACCTATAAGCGGTAGATTAGAAATCTACCAGCGCTACATATGCTTTATGTAAGGTGAATTAAAACTGGTATTTTTGAGTTTCTGCATTGTACACATTGCTTCTTGCATAGCTTGCTTTATAATAATCTTATAATAATCTTCTTCTGAATGTCAGATAAGTACTACTACTGTCTAGAGTTGTGAACTAAACACTTATGAATTATGCACATTCTGAATAAGGCTAGCTTCACACTACTGAGATCCGAATTTGATGCAACTTTCATTGCGATTATGTGGCACAACTTGGTTTTACATATTCTATGGGGCCAAAATCAAGCTGCAATCGCTCCACAGTAGTACAAGAATCTTTTCCAAAATCTTGCCGTGCTGAGTTGCATTGATGCGAATGGGCACCACTGAAAAATATGTGATTTCCATTGTCATGCGATTCTGTGCAACCCAAGTCGCATCTGAAATTGTACTAGTCGGAACTAACCCTAATGCTTTAATTAGATCTACTTAGTGCCTTATCTGAATTTACACAGTGTCTGTGTAAGTAATATGTCTTCAGATTGAAAGGGATGAGATAGCAACTCTTGTGGTGCCCGGATCTATCGCGCTATTAGTATACAACTATTTAAATAATTAATATAGCAATTACTTCAACCTTTCACCATGTGGTATCAACAACATGGCGCAGTCCATGCAACCACAAAAACTGCATATAAGAAAAAAAGGAAAGGGCAAGGCCTTCCAAAGGGGTCGCAGTAACTGAACACTATTCCAGGCATTATTCTACTGGATCTAGACTGTGTGGTCATTTCTTTTGAAGCTCCCCACTGATACAGGGATTCCTCCTTTGCCTCAGTATATTCCCTCGGCCGGGCCGTCTCTGGTGAGGTGCATGAGGGATCCCCCCTCCCCCAACCTCCACCAGATCCTTTTTCTGTATACGTCATTTGTATATACAATTTTCAAACATAAGACCTATTGAGTACCAGCCCTAAAACTTGATGCCACTCCAATTGCAAGTTCTTATCGTATCTAACCAACCCATGTTCAAACATTTCTACAAATGGGTGTAAAGAAAATTCATTATCTACTCTCCTATAACATTATACATGTGATGTATGAATAATCAATGCCTGTTATATACTATACTTGTTTTTAGAGTTTTTCTCTCAATAAAATTTATGTAAAAAACCTTTTTTTAGACAATCTCGTACATTGCTTCACTACCTGGAGTGCCTCAAAAGTCCACTTAGGGGAACCCTCTTGCCTTTTTAATTAACTGAACACTACGGTTGAATTTAATTAAATTTGATTTAGAAAAAACACACACCATAATATCAAATATGACAAAATACCAAAAATAGCAGTCTGAGTATAACCTTCCAAAACATTAAAAAAGACAATGTTGTCGTTTAAAAAGAGGGATCGCAGCTGCACATACATCCACACAATCAGACATACATACAGCTCAAAGGATGGGAGTTGATTGAAGTATTGTTGATCAATATATTGCATACACTATCATCCTCCTTCCTAATTAAGCAGTGGATTGTGGTCATCCCAAACACGATATGTAGCTGTAAACTGATTGAGATGTGGATGCGCATAAACAAATAGGTAGGTATATCATGGGCTGTCCTAAGTCATTAGTACACAAGTTCAACTGTGGCACCTAGGATTAGGGGCTCTCATTTATCTATTAGAGGCACAGGTGGCTTATTTGTAAAGCCTGCAGTGTCCAGTAAGCAAGGCTGAGGGGGTAAAACTTCTTAAGCGTAATACTTATTTAAGCCCGGGTTCACACTATACCGGGCTGCGGATCGCACAGGAGTGCTGTGCGTCCCTGTTCCCCGTTTCAGAGACAAATCAGGGCCGATTCTATGCCTGAATTCGGCCCTGAAACGGGGCCAAATCGCACAGCGGTTTTGCGCAGTGCGCTCCACAGCCGCCCTGGAGATATGTGAACAGGCTCCATAGGGAGCCAGTCACATTCTCCTACTATGCGAATTAGATGCGGGGAAACGCACATCTAATTCGCATAGGTGTGAACCTGGGCTAAAAGTTCACTGATCCATCAGAAGTCGGTTTGGGGAGGGAGGAACACAGCAGGGGGAGTTGATGTTGTCAGACCACAGCCAATCAGCAAGTTCAACTGAATGATAGCAATGTAAGATACTCTGACCCACGTCTGTGTCTCCTCATACCTCCACCCATCCTTTCTGAGTGGAGCTCCACTCCTGAAGTCACCAGATTATCCCCTTGGGAAGTTGAAGTTTCTGGGTGTTGGATCCAGTGTCATCCCCACCTGCAGCAAGCTCTCAGCTGTTCCATCGCCACTGCCTCAATACATTGTTTGTGTTAGTGCTACGACCCTTCCGTTGTCACGAATGTGCTGACGTCACGCTGACATGTTTCGTTAGCCATTGACAGCTAACTTCCTCAGAACCCTCTCTACTACCCTATTCTCTGCAATAGCATTTTGTGAAGAAAGAATTTATTAGCAGTTCCTTGCTGCACACCTTTAAGCCCGCTAGTAGTTTACGTGACTTTTTTAAAAGTACTGTAAACACATTTTTCCTAACCATAATATATTATGCATTGATTAATGTGCAGTTTAATTTTGCTGGCTGATGCAGCCATTTAATTTTGAATTAAATAACCACATTATATTACTCAATGTTCCATGTTTCATATCAATTTCAATTTACTCTTAGTTTATTATAATAATAACAAAGCAAAAATCTGCCATTTAAGATTTAGTTTATTTGAACAATGTCTGCAATGGTAAAAATGTCTGCAAAATAATAAATAATAATAAATAATAAAACTATTTCTTGCATCCATAATGACCAGGCTTCTAGCATTTACCTGTTGTAGAAGCCTAAACAAAACCTATATTGAAATTCAGAGCTATTTTTCAACATTGTTTCAAAGCAAACTTCTGTCTTGCCCATACTTGGCAGAGTAATAGCATAGACAGGTTTTACCTACCTTCCTCACATTAGCTGCTCTGGTCCTGCACCACATCCCCATAATATATAGTATTTTCCAAGTATTGGGAAACATATACCATTCCCCTTTCCTTTATTGCAATGCTAGTTTTCTGAAAGATTAGTTGGGACTCAGCACTGTCACATGCTGGTGAGGTAAGTACAGCCTGCCTATGGTATCTCCTATAAAAAATAAATGTGTTACTATGTCTATCATGGGAAAACTTCAGATTTACTTTAGTAACACCCTCCTAGTGTGGGATACTAGATAAATTTAGTTTTTGGCTCCTCTGTAGTCATTGGAGCGGCTATTGGTTTAGTTGGGCTGTTCTAGATTTCACAGGCTGTAGGTTTGATTGTTTATCCTTGGATTCTGGAGGCTACCAGAACATAGAGGGCTGGGAAAGTCAAATAGGCAAAAATAAAATGTATTGTGCTTCAGCCAATCCCTGGGGAGATGTGCCCAGTAGGTGATTGGAGGAGAACATAAGTAGTGTGGGGTCTTAGCAAAGCCAGGGTCTAGTCCTGTTGGAGAAGTTTTCAGTCTCAGGGGCTGCTGCCCCTTTAAGGCATTCCTGATTAAATCTGCTAATGGTCATCGAGGTCCCAGCTATAGTAGATTACTTCTTGATTACTTCTTAAGGATTTGGACTGGGGGACCCACAAAAGAGTGCCTGTTGTGAGCTGGGAGGTGTGTAGCTGCCATGGGAAATTGTGAGTACTGATCCAAGCTCAAGAATCAAGTAATTGTGTGCTGTTCTACTTTTGGGGGCCAGCGGTAGCTCTTTCTCTGGGACTGCTCCTACAGGAGCTCAGTTCTGGTTTTCCCTTTGGTTTCTGGTTTAAAGACTGCTAAAAAAAAAGTTTAACGTAGTGAATTGTATCCTCTTGCTACCAGTCACCATTTCTGGAGTATCCCATACCACCCCAACCCCTCTCCTGTTACAAGTTCTACAAGCAATAAATTATAAAATGACATCCCCTAGACTGTTTAATGGGGCCAGAATGAATAGACTGTTGCCTGTGTGAATTGTAGCATCTGCAATGTTTTGGGAAAGAAGCAGTTATTATAGAGGTCCCTTGGGGGGGGGGGTAGAGTAAAGCCCAACTTCAGGAAACTTGAAAATCCTCCCTTGAATTGGGACTGTGCCCATCCTGCAAGGATTTATTGTTCATTCATGTCTTGAAAATGGAAAAGCTGTTTTGTTTAGCTGATCCTATGCTTCCCCGGCAGTGCACTGTTCCTCGATGTCCCCACATTTAATTTATTGCTATGAACCATGCATTGGTCTTGATGACATCAAGACCTTAGACTACTGGAGCATGGGGAAGAAGATATTGTGGAGACCAGTCTAAAAGTCTAAAGGATCAGAAAATAGGGTAAGTAAATCTTTGCCATGTCCCCTAGACCTAAACGAGCAGATAACCCTTGAAGTCCAGCTGCAAGGAAGAATTGTCAAGTTTCCTGGAGTTGTGCTTTCTTTAAAGCTGGTCACCTTTTGTGCTCCGTGGTAACCTTTGTGGGCAATACATCATTAGAAGACACAGTAGTGGACAGAACCACAGCTCACAGGGAAAGCATGTCTGATGTAAAGGCTTCTTCAGCAGAAGTAGCACTCAATGAAGCAAAGATTGGTAGTGCAGGTGGCAAGATGGGTAAGTACAATTAAAAAGGCTAAACTATAAAAGTAAGCAAAGCACAGTTTTTGTTATTGTTTTGATAAGTAAAGTTGCTTTCATGTTTTTGATAAAATAAGAGTGATTTTCCTTCTCCAACAAATAGAATGTGTTTAACATTTTTCAGTATGTTAGTTGCCAGTTTTCTCTGGCTCTAATCTTAATCTGTGGTATGAGTGTATTGATTAATGTCTTTCATTTTTTATACACCTTTACAAAGTTTATTCAGAAGTCTGACTTGCTCTGAATGTTAAACAGAAGCTGCTTTGTTCCTATAACCTTAGTGATGTTTTATTATGAATATGTTATCTGTGGTCTCCTGAAACATCAGAGGACCCTTGACATTTCAGTTCCTGAAATACAAACTTAAGAGACAAACTTAAATCTAATCTGGGAAAAATCATCCGCCTAATGCCAATGTACTCCAAAAAGCTGGTCACATTGCAGTTGTAATCTTTTTTTATTTAATTTGATAACTTTTTCATTTTCTATTTTAAGGAAAGTGTGGACCTTGGAGAAATCATGTTCTCTCTGTGTTATCTACCTACTGCTGGACGCTTGACCTTAACAGTAATAAAATGTAGGAATCTAAAAGCAATGGACATTACTGGTTATTCAGGTATGTAAAACATTAAAAAATCTAACAAATCAAACATGAAATGCCATATCAGTGTACAAAGCTCTACTTAACCTAATAAAATGAAATCAGGGCACTTTTAAGATGCAAAGGTTCCCAGGGAAAAACTAATAATGCTAGCTTTTTGATACATTTGGTATTTGTTGAAAAATACATTTCACAGCCATAGTAAGAAACTCAAAAATGGTAAAAAAATGAAGGAAAGGAAAGAAGTAGGGAAAACTGCATGTACTCTATGTTAACATATCATAACAGAATTTGAACATTGTGTATTTTAAGTTTTGTCTAAAGAAAAGTGATAGGACTAAGAATAATTTTTGGTGTCTATTGGAATAAAGTGCACATTGGAGTCAATTTACTACAGGGGTAGAGAAAGATGACTTTGCAAAGTGTATTTTCACTTAGCTTAATGAAAAATGTACATTTTAACAAAAAAATAAATACATCAAATAATACCCAGTCACATGTAAGGAAAATGTAAAAAAAAAAGGGTTTTTGCTCACATATGATTGGTTAATTGAAGTCAACACAGCTTCACCTATTTCACTGAGATGAGCCAAAATTCACTTTGCAAACTGAACATGCTGTCAACTCTATGTGTGGATTTCTACTTTTTCACAAGTTGGAAACAGAATTTTACAGCTTTAGATGTATCATTTTAATTGAAGGTAAATGCATCAGGATGTTTTAGGCTCAAATAGTTACAATCAAGACTTTCCTCTTAATAACAGCGTGTTTTGCTTACCTAGACCACCAAAATTATATCATATGGATAAGGTCACAACCTAGATATTATATTGCAGCTTACAATTCTTAGATGTGATGACAAGTTAGTTTCCTTTTTTTAGGCTTTCTTCCTTTTATTTTCATCTGGTAACCCAATCAGTAAGTCTGTTGTATTTCAACAGAAAAGCTCTTTTGCAGCTACTAGGGATGGGCTTTATGTTCAGGTCGAACATGCATTCGACTCGAACATTGGCTGTTCGCCGAATAGTGAACAATTTGGGGTGTTCGCAGCAAATTCGAAAGTCGCTGAACACCCTTTAAAAGTCTATGGGAGAAATCAAAAGTGCTCATTTTAAAGGTTAATATGCAAGTTATTGTCATAAAAAGTGTTTGGGGACCTGGGTCCTGCCCCAGGGGATATGTATCAATGCAAAAAAAAGTTTTAAAAATGGTCGTTTTTTCGGGAGCAGTGATTTTAATAATGCTTAAAGTGAAACAATAAAAGTGTAATATTCCTTTAAATTTCTTACCCGGAGGATGTCTATAGTATGCCTGTAAAGTGTCACATGTTTCCCGTGTTTAGAACAGTCTGACAGCAAAATTAAATTTCTAAAGGAAAAAAAGTAATTTAAAACTACTCACCCCGTGGTGTCAGAGGGGGGCGGGGTCACCCGTTTACATAAATGGGTGTCCCCGCCCTCCTCTGACAACACGGGGAAAGCCATAGGGAAGTCCCCGTGCATCAGAGGGGGCGGGGTCCTCCGTTATATAAGAGCTGTCACCTGAACAGAAGTGTCACACAGCTGGAGACTCCCATTGAGGTGGATCAAAGGACAAAGCGGAGAAGAAGAAGCCAGAGGAAGATTCCGGACGAGAAGACTGGAGGAAGAAGTGGAGGAAGATAGAGGAAGAAGCGGGGGAAGAACAAGTTGGAGGAAGAAGAAGAACACCAAAGGAAGACCAGAAGAAGATGGAAGAAGAAGCGGGGAAAGAAGAAGACATTAATAAAGGAATTGTCAAAAACCATCTATTGGCTTTTTTTTAACATTTTTGACACTTTTTTTGTGAAATGGTAGGGGTACATTTGTACCCCATTACCAATTTACACAGGGGGGGCTGGGTACTGGGGGTCCCCATGTTAAAGGGGGCTTCCAGATTCCGATAAGCCCCCCGCCCGCAGACCCCCACAACCACCAGGCAAGGGTTGTGGGGATGAGGCCCTTCTCCCCATCAACATGACTACCCCAAAGCACCTTCCCAATGTTGAGGGCATGTGGCCTGGTACGGTTCAGGACTGGGGCGGTCTCTCGTCCCCCCTATTTTCCTGCGGCCTGCCAGTATTCAAAGTGGCTCTAATAACAGTAAATTCATAAAGAGTAAACTAATAATAATTTGAATAAATTTGATATTACATGAAAAAATCATATGTCATGGTTCAAGACTCCCTCCACACTGTCTCTCCCACCAAACTCACCAAAGGGACCCCAAGGAGCACACCCCAAGTCAATCCATGGATAGCGGTGGGGGAGGTTCTGTGGGGCCACAGGGGGCATATGGGGGCCAGGCTACAGGAAAAAAAAGGGGAGTACATATAATAATATAAATTTTTGGACATAGCCTCCAGTCCAATACTCTAGGCTAACATAGCCTCTACAAAAAAGGGGACCCAGGGGAGAGGAACGGGACAGGTGCCAGTTCCACCCAGGGAAAAAGAATTCATCAACAAGGAACCAGCAGATTAGCAAAAATATGAAAAATTTAATATTTGAGTTGAATAATTCCACATATACACCAAACACAAAATCAAAAATTATGACAATAAGTGAACCAAGACCTGACACTAAGAAAATAAAATAGACAACGTTGTCTAGGAACAGAACAACACACAGATGGCCACCACTAAACACACACAACAAGAACGCCCAGCTGGATTAATGAGTGAAAAGATACACAGCAAAACATGAAGCGTCTCATAAGTATCTCAGAAGGTTGTGGGTCAAGGCTGGGAGATTGGTGTATGCAGCCGTATGGTTAGGGGGGAGTCCGCCTATGTATGTAGCCGCTCCGTACCATCTGAGATGATTCAAGTGGGATTGGCATGATCCACTAGCCTGCTCAACTTCGGTATCCCGGGACTGGTGAGACTGTATCTGTTCATATTCTAATCGTGACTGATGTCACCATAGTTACACAGTTGTCTCCCACCCACTGTTAATTTCATTCACAGTGATTATTACCGATGCAGGCACATCTACACCTTTGCACCATCCCCACATAGCGGCTCATCTACTTCACCAGTCATTGTATGACACTCAGCTGTTAGTGTCTCAATCAGCTATGTCCATGCAATACATCTCAAGGCTCCCCTAAGGCCTGGCATTGGCATTCTACAAGGCGGACTCCCCCCTAACCATACGGCTGCATACACCAATCTCCCAGCCTTGACCCACAACCTTCTGAGATACTTATGAGACGCTTCATGTTTTGCTGTGTATCTTTTCACTCATTAATCCAGCTGGGCGTTCTTGTTGTGTGTGTTTAGTGGTGGCCATCTGTGTGTTGTTCTGTTCCTAGACAACGTTGTCTATTTTATTTTCTTAGTGTCAGGTCTTGGTTCACTTATTGTCATAATTTTTGATTTTGTGTTTGGTGTATATGTGGAATTATTCAACTCAAATATTAAATTTTTCATATTTTTGCTAATCTGCTGGTTCCTTGTTGATGAATTCTTTTTCCCTGGGTGGAACTGGCACCTGTCCCGTTCCTCTCCCCTGGGTCCCCTTTTTTGTAGAGGCTATGTTAGCCTAGAGTATTGGACTGGAGGCTATGTCCAAAAATTTATATTATTATATGTACTCCCCTTTTTTTTCCTGTAGCCTGGCCCCCATATGCCCCCTGTGGCCCCACAGAACCTCCCCCACCGCTATCCATGGATTGACTTGGGGTGTGCTCCTTGGGGTCCCTTTGGTGAGTTTGGTGGGAGAGACAGTGTGGAGGGAGTCTTGAACCATGACATATGATTTTTTCATGTAATATCAAATTTATTCAAATTATTATTAGTTTACTCTTTATGAATTTACTGTTATTAGAGCCACTTTGAATACTGGCAGGCCGCAGGAAAATAGGGGGGACGAGAGACCGCCCCAGTCCTGAACCGTACCAGGCCACATGCCCTCAACATTGGGAAGGTGCTTTGGGGTAGTCATGTTGATGGGGAGAAGGGCCTCATCCCCACAACCCTTGCCTGGTGGTTGTGGGGGTCTGCGGGCGGGGGGCTTATCGGAATCTGGAAGCCCCCTTTAACATGGGGACCCCCAGTACCCAGCCCCCCCTGTGTAAATTGGTAATGGGGTACAAATGTACCCCTACCATTTCACAAAAAAAGTGTCAAAAATGTGTATGACACTCAGCTGTTAGTGTCTCAATCAGCTATGTCCATGCAATACATCTCAAGGCTCCCCTAAGGCCTGGCATTGGCATTCTACAAGGCGGACTCCCCCCTAACCATACGGCTGCATACACCAATCTCCCAGCCTTGACCCACAACCTTCTGAGATACTTATGAGACGCTTCATGTTTTGCTGTGTATCTTTTCACTCATTAATCCAGCTGGGCGTTCTTGTTGTGTGTGTTTAGTGGTGGCCATCTGTGTGTTGTTCTGTTCCTAGACAACGTTGTCTATTTTATTTTCTTAGTGTCAGGTCTTGGTTCACTTATTGTCATAATTTTTGATTTTGTGTTTGGTGTATATGTGGAATTATTCAACTCAAATATTAAATTTTTCATATTTTTGCTAATCTGCTGGTTCCTTGTTGATGAATTCTTTTTCCCTGGGTGGAACTGGCACCTGTCCCGTTCCTCTCCCCTGGGTCCCCTTTTTTGTAGAGGCTATGTTAGCCTAGAGTATTGGACTGGAGGCTATGTCCAAAAATTTATATTATTATATGTACTCCCCTTTTTTTTCCTGTAGCCTGGCCCCCATATGCCCCCTGTGGCCCCACAGAACCTCCCCCACCGCTATCCATGGATTGACTTGGGGTGTGCTCCTTGGGGTCCCTTTGGTGAGTTTGGTGGGAGAGACAGTGTGGAGGGAGTCTTGAACCATGACATATGATTTTTTCATGTAATATCAAATTTATTCAAATTATTATTAGTTTACTCTTTATGAATTTACTGTTATTAGAGCCACTTTGAATACTGGCAGGCCGCAGGAAAATAGGGGGGACGAGAGACCGCCCCAGTCCTGAACCGTACCAGGCCACATGCCCTCAACATTGGGAAGGTGCTTTGGGGTAGTCATGTTGATGGGGAGAAGGGCCTCATCCCCACAACCCTTGCCTGGTGGTTGTGGGGGTCTGCGGGCGGGGGGCTTATCGGAATCTGGAAGCCCCCTTTAACATGGGGACCCCCAGTACCCAGCCCCCCCTGTGTAAATTGGTAATGGGGTACAAATGTACCCCTACCATTTCACAAAAAAAGTGTCAAAAATGTGTATGACACTCAGCTGTTAGTGTCTCAATCAGCTATGTCCATGCAATACATCTCAAGGCTCCCCTAAGGCCTGGCATTGGCATTCTACAAGGCGGACTCCCCCCTAACCATACGGCTGCATACACCAATCTCCCAGCCTTGACCCACAACCTTCTGAGATACTTATGAGACGCTTCATGTTTTGCTGTGTATCTTTTCACTCATTAATCCAGCTGGGCGTTCTTGTTGTGTGTGTTTAGTGGTGGCCATCTGTGTGTTGTTCTGTTCCTAGACAACGTTGTCTATTTTATTTTCTTAGTGTCAGGTCTTGGTTCACTTATTGTCATAATTTTTGATTTTGTGTTTGGTGTATATGTGGAATTATTCAACTCAAATATTAAATTTTTCATATTTTTGCTAATCTGCTGGTTCCTTGTTGATGAATTCTTTTTCCCTGGGTGGAACTGGCACCTGTCCCGTTCCTCTCCCCTGGGTCCCCTTTTTTGTGATATGCCTTTAATTCAGAGGAACACACCCTACTATCTCAATTAGATTCCCCGGGTGTCATGCAATTAGCTTTATCCATATACAGATGTAGTTAGGGTATTTCCCTCATCTGTTATTATTTTTCATATTGAATCAATTTGAGTCTCCTGGATCATAAATTCCCTCCCTTCCCCTCCTTGTTGTTTTAACATAGCCTCTATTATACTTAGAAAACTCTCCTATTGAAAAGTGTTGATGCAGGGGCGTCAGGAGTTCAAAACAGACACAAACGTGAGGGTGTAACACCATCACATATGCACCACTGTCAAGAAGAAGTAAAGAATAGTTCAATGATCTATAGGGGATAGTGATAATAAATAATGCAGCAATACAAGGGAACCTAGATGCAGCCCAACATATAAAACCCTCCAGTATTGCTGTCATTTTCACATACAAAGGCACTCTTCAGATACTGATAAACCAGCCCATGAAGGGTAGGTTGCATATAAGTATCCAGGCAAAAGCCCACTCATTAGTGAACCAGTAAATGAAGGACCCACACACCACAACAATGGGGCAAATAAGGCAAAGGTTGAAAGTGCAGGTACAAGTTCCAAAAACTACATACCAATAGGGTAGTCTATCAATGTACAGCCATAGCAGTAAAGGCAAAAAAAGATCCATAAATACCTTGTGTTAAGTGGTATATAAAGCAATGGTCACTCCCGTCCTCCAGTTGGTGTATTGCTAGAGAGGCCGGCCTTATATACCCCCCACTCGGTCGGCGTCTGATGTCACAGACTGAGCGCGGACGAGATGTGGCCACTGCGCATGCTCCAGCATAGACCCTCCGTTGGCCTACAAGGACCAGAATACCAAGCGGCGGGGGGAAGCAGTGACGTGACACAGTTGACCAATCCAATGGGAGCGGGCAGAGCCAGCCCTCCATGTCCACACAGCCAGATATACTGGAATGGGCTGATTGGGACCAGGGAAAAACCACTGCAGGCCAGGATCGTAAACCACTGGCGCTAAAAACGGGCAGCCAGAGCAGGCACCTGCCCACTAAGGACAGGGACCCGGGGCGTCCATGCAGCCACACGCAATACCCACCACCCAACGCAATGGACAGCCCAGAAAACAGCTCCAGTGTGTCACAATGACAAAAATGGAGGGTTGCGATGGGGACACGGTGTACCCCATTGTATGTCAACCTGTACCTGGGGGGATGGGAGAGGGAACTTTTTGCATGCGAGGACATGTCTAGTCTCCTGCAACATGTCATCTCGTGGCACAGATATATTGACGACGTTTTACTTTTTTGGTCTGGCACTAGGGATGAACTTTATAGATAAACTAGCTGTTAATAGCTATAACCTTAGGCGTGTGCAGCCTATTGCATTAGGGTGTTCACCCCAAAGCTCAAGCACACATACGTGTATATGTATATATATATATATATATATATATATATATATATATATATATATATATATATATATACACACACACACGCATTATATTGTCAGAAGTACTGGGTCGCCTGCCTTTCCATGCACATGAACTTAATGGCATCTCAGTCTTAGTCCGTAGAGTTCAATATTGAGTTGGCCCACTTTTGCAGCTATAACAGCTTCAACTCTTCTAGGAAGGTTATCCACAAGCTTTAGGAGTGTGTCTATAGAAATGTTTGGCCATTCTTCCAGAAGTGCATTTGTGAGGTCAGGCACTGATGTTGGATGAGAAGGCCTGGTTTGCAGTATCCGCTCTAATTCATCCCAAAGGTGTTCTATGGGGTTGAGGTCAGGACTCTGTGCAGGCCAGTCAAGTTCCTCCACCCCAAACTCGCTCATCCATGTCTTTATGGACCTTGCTATGTACACTGGTCCAAATCATTTGTTGGAGGGGGATTATGGTGTGGGGTTGTTTTTCAGGGGTTGGGCATTGACTTAGCAGGGGTGGTAGAAAATCTACTTCAAGTGCAATCATTCACATTATAATCAAAACTAAAACATATAAACTTAAGTGTAACAATCTAAAAAATGTAAATTCCAAAATGCTATAATGATGGGAACCTTCCAACTAAAAAGTTGTTGCACTTGAAGGTAATTTGTATTGCAATTATCTGTAGATCTGTCCACCATCCCTGCTATGTTTTATTTGTTATGTCTTGTTTTCAGTTTGATGTGTATTATATTTGAAGTTGCGTATCACAGAGACCATGATTGTGGTAATATTGAAGTTTATTGAGATTTCCATACATTAGAGGGTTTCACCATTATTAAGTTATTGGTTAGTAAGTTAGTGCTGATGGGCACTGATAGGCAGCACTGATGGGCACTGATTGGTAGCACTGATGGGCGCTGATTGGCAGCATTGATTAACACTGATAGGCAGCATTGATTGGCACTGATAGGCAGCATTGATTGGCAGCATTGGTTGGCACTGATAGGCAGCACTGATTGGCATTGATAAGCAGCACTGGCACTGATAGGCAGCACTGATTGGCACTGGTTGACAGGAATTGGTTGGCACTGATAGGGGAGAGGGGGAGTTTCACATTCAGGAGATTGCAAAACTTGCCAGAGCCACTCAGTGTGTGACACTGTCAGGTAATGTCACTGCTTGCAGGGAGAGAGACCAGCTGTCAAAAGCCAGCGGTGATGTTGGGCTGAGCAGGACTGAACAGCTATCAAACATCAGCCAATGGGATGGCCTATAGCAGATTGACAGCTGGGCAGTGGTTCATTTATCCTGACTGGGCGTCATATAACATCCAGCAGGATAACAGCCGCCGTGCGCCCGTGGGGGCGTGTATCGCGGCGATCGGCGGAGGCTCTTTACCACGTGATCAGCCATGTCCAATCACGGCTGATCACGATGTCAATAAGAAAAGCCATTGATCAGCTTTTCCTCACTCGCGTCTGACAGACGCGAGTAGAGGAGAGCCGATCGGCGGCTCTCCTGACAGGGGAGTCTGCGCTGATTGTTTATCAGTGCAGCCCCCCCTCGGATGCCCACACTAGACCACCAGGGAAACCACCAGGACCACCAGGGAAGGGGGCAACATGTGGATAGAGCCAGGTATGTACCCCATGGCCATCCACATGTACAAATTATGCCCAATCTGTGCCAATCAGTGCCCACAAATGGGCACTGACTGGCACCATTATATATCAGTGATGCCCAGCAATGCCAATCATCAGTGTCATCAGTGCCACCAATCAGTGTCATCAGTGCCACCCATCAGTGTCCATTGGTGCCACCTGTCAGTGCCCATCCGTGCCCATCAGTGCCCACCTATCAGTGCCCATCTGTGCCACCTATCAGTGCCACCCATAAATACCCATCAGTGCCACCCATAAATATCCATCAATGCCACCTACATGCCCATCAGTGCTGCCTATCAGTGCCACCTATGAGTGCCCATCAGTGCCGCATACCAGTGCCACCTATCAGTGCCCATCAGTGCCACCTATCAGTGCCCATTAGTGTCGCCTATCAGTGCCCGTCATCAGTGCCCGTCAGTGCCACCTCATCAGTGCTACCTCATCGGTGCCCATCAGTGCCACCTTATCAGTGCCCATCAGTGCAGCCATATCAGTGCCCATCACTGAAGAAGAAAACATACTTATTTACAAAAAATTTTAACAGAAACAAAGAAAAACTTGTTTTTTTTCAAAATTTTTGGTCTTTTTTTGTTGCGCAAAAAATAAAAACCACAGAGGTGATCAAATACCACTAAAAGAAAGCTCTATTTGTGGGCACAAAATGATAAAAAATTTGTTTGAGTACAGTGTTGTATGACCGCACAATTGTCATTCAAATTGCGACAGCGCTGAAAGCTGAAAATTGGCCTGGGCAGGAAGGTGTCTAAGTGCCTGGTATTGAAGTGGTTAAGCTAGAAAGAGAGGACCTTATCTTTCTGAAAAGCCCGAAGTAATGAACAGCCAGTTAGAGTAATTACTAAACACTCAAGACAACACCCTCAGTTGAGGGAGGTAAGTAATGAACAGTCAGTTAGAGTAATTACCCAACACTCAAGACAACACACTCAGTTGAGGGACGTATTAACCAAATTTTGGCCATTATTAAACAGCAGACACCACTGTCAACAAATATATTAAACACTACCCGGAGATTACATATCGATGAGCACCATCCCTCAGGGATTGACTGGTCAGGAGCCACTTTTCCCCTGTGGTTCATGACAATTCATCCCATATGGGCACTTTTGCCAATGGGAGATGCAATACTTGTCGCTTTATTTCCAATGGTCATGAGGTTACACTTCCGAATGGTCAAACTCATGTTGTTGCACATAGAGTCACATGTCATACAGTTGGAGTTGTATATCTAGTTAAATGCCTATGTGGATGTTTTTATGTTCGTAAAACGAAACGCCTCTTCTTTAAACGTATAAAAGATCACACCACTCCCATTTCCAAATGCCTCATGACTACTGCCATCAGTAGGCATGTAGGGCTTCAACATGATTTCCATATCAATACAATCAAGTTTATGGCTCTAGAGCATGTGCCTTCACATGCGAGGGGTGGTAGTATTGACTGTACCTTATTACAGTTAGAAACCCAGTGGATCCATGATTAGGATGCTACAACCTATCCAGGTTTAAATGAATATATAAGCTTTAAATCTTTTTTATAATGCTAGATTAGATTCATCCATACCTTATGCTCTATTGCACACATTTGACATGGATGACCTGTGTACAGATATAAAGCCATGAATATTTTCTCATATCCTTCTTTCCTCTGTACACCTGGTTATTACCAGTGCCTTTCCACTCTTTCGGGCCGGCTGATTTGTGTTACTGTGTGAATTAGAATGAAGTATTTTGATATTATACACACGTGTCATAGTCTTTCAAAAATTGTTTAGTAAACTTTATCTTTATTGATGAAACAATTGTTCTATGATATGTGATTCTAAATGTATCTTTGTAATATTTGTTCAATTGCTGGTTGTACTCTTTCAATGTCATGGTTCATGTCGATGGCATGCACCCACTGGTTGATTCACCAGTTTATGGTTGCACCTATACATAATTTCTCCCTCCTTCACCCTTTTATTCTCTCTCCCTCCCTTTTTGTCATTGTGGCACACTGGTGCTGTTCGGGGCTGTCCATTGCGTTGGGTTGTGAGTATTACGTGTGGCTGCACGGATGCCCCAGGCCCCTGTCCTTAGTGGGCAGGTTCTCGCTCTGGCTGCCTGTTTTTAGCGCCAGTGGTTTACGATCCTGGCCTGCAGTGCTTTCTCCCTGGTCCAAATCAGCCCATTCCAGTATATCTGGCTGTGTGGACACGGAGGGCTGGCTCCGCCCACTCCCCTTGGATTGGTCAACTGCGTCACGTGACGTGTTTGCGTCATGTCACTGCTTTCCCCCGCCGCTTGGTATTCTGGTACTTGTAGGCAAACGGAGGGTCTATGCTGGAGCATGCACAGTGGCCACTCTCATCGTGCTCAGTCGGCGACGTCAGGCGCTGACCTAATTGTGGGTATATAAGGCCGGCCTCTCTAGCAATACACCAGCTGGAGGGCAGGGGTGACCATATCTTTATATACCACTTAACACAAGGTATTTATGGATCTTTTTTTTCCCTTTACTGCTATGGCTGTGCATTGATAGACTACCTTATTGGTATGCAGTTTTTGGAACTTGTACCTGCACTTTCAACCTTTGATTGACTTATTTGCACCCTTATTGTGGTGTGTGGGTCCTCCATGTACTGGTTCACTAATGAATGGGCTTTTGCCTGGATACTAATATGCAACCTACCCTTCATGGGCTGGTTTATCAGTATCTGAAGAGTGCCTTTGTATTTAAAAATGACTGCAATACTGGAGGGTTTTGAATCTTGGGCTGCATCTAGGTTGCCTTGTATTGCTGCATTATATATTATCACTATCCCCTATAGTATGATTGAACTATTCTTTACTTCTTCTTGACAGTGGTCCATATGTGATAGTGTTATACCCTCACGTTTGTGTCTGTTTTTATATTATGGCACCCCTGCATCAACACTTTTTTATAGCAGAGTTTTGTAAGTATAATAGAGGCTATGTTAGCCTAGAGTATTGGACTGGAATGTCCAAGAATGTATATTATATGTATTCCCCTTTTTTCTTGTTTGTTTTCCTGTAGCCTGGCCCCCATATGTCCCCTGTGGCCACACAGAACCTTCCCCACCGCTATCCGTGGATTGACTTGGTGTGTGCTCCTTGGGGTCCCTTTGGTGAGTTTGGTGGGAGAGACAGGGTGGAGGGAGTCTTGAACCATGACATATGATTTAGTAATGTAATATCAAATTTATTCAAATGTTTATTAATTAACTCTTTATGAATTTACTGTTATTAGAGCCGCTTTGAATACTGGTGGTCTGTATAATCCCCTGAAGAAGCCATTGATGGCGAAACATGTAGAGGCATGACATTCATCAGTAACCACCTTATGTACATGGATACTTTGGCCAGTACAACAGTTTTGTAAATACACTCTGCTTTCACTTTTATGAACCTCTTTTGCTACGTGAAAGTGCTAACCACTTCACCACTGTGCTGCCCAAATTAAGCTTTGTGCAACCAGAGGCAAGTGGGTATAACCAAAGACAAAAGGAGAAAAGGGAATCGATTGTGAACAGAAACTACATCAGGGGTGCCCAACCTTTTGAGGAGCGAGGGTCACTTTAGCGACTTGGTAACAGATCACAGGCCACAATGAGCGTAGCAGGCAGATGGCAGGTCTGTGTCCACTCTGCATATGTAGAGCAGACACAGATGCAGCCCGTTCTACCCTAAGGGCCCTCTCAGTGTTGCCAACCTAACAGATTGAAATTTACTGACACAACACCCAGAATTTACTGGCACAGCCAAGTTTTCACTGACATTTCCAAAAGTTACAAAATTACAGTTTTAAGTACAAATGTCACTATTTAGGCTACAAACAAGTACAATATGTAATTAGCAATGTGATTTAAGGTAGATAATAAGGCAAAAAACATATTTCTTATTTTATTTTCGATATAGTAAATAAGTATCTTAGGGACAGGACTCAGGAGGGCAAGAAATTAGAATAGGCAGCACACACATGAAATTGACTCTCATGGTGATACTGAGAGCAGTGTGCAGCAGTACAGATCACCGACACGACACGTCCCCTCCTGAGTCACAGTAACAGTCTCTCTCCAAGCCAGGTGGTTCCTCCAGTCTAAACAGCACTGAAGGTCCCGCTCCCGGCCTGCCTTCCTCCAATCCCACAGACCCACACACAAGGCTCTGGCCGCTCCGCTTGGCTCCCTTGCACCATGACATCACAGGACATGCTCAGGCACCGCCTCCACCAGAGCTGCCCGAACACACTGTAGCACGTACTCCTATGGTCTCGGCTGGCTCCGGGCCGAGCGTCACAGCCATATTCTTTACTGGCAACCTTTTCTTTCTACTGGCAGGAGAAAATTGCCTGTTTTTTACTGGCTGCCAGTAAAAATGCTGACGGATGGCCCTCTGATCTGCCCAGACAGAAGGGGACTGATCCCTTTCTGTTTTTTTAAGGAGATCAGATTGCAGATAGGCGGGTTTAAGCAGACACAAGTCTGTTTACATCTTCTGCTCTATAGAGGTGAATGGAGGGTCCAATTGGGTCTGCCTGAAAAACAGACAGGCAGATCCGATCGCACCAATCATGTGAAAGGGGCCTAAGGCTGCTTTCACACTGATGCACAGCGGTTTACCTGCATCTCAACTGACCCCAATCTTCACTTCTTCCTCAGGATTCCTGCAGCTGGTTGCTGCTGTCCCCCAGGGGGTTATAACTGGTGGCCACTGCTGGCTGTCCTCCAGGGCTGGTACTGCTGTTGGGTACTGCGAACAGGTGCTGGTACTGCTGGCTGGTACTGGTACTGCTGGCAGTTACTGCTGGTTGTTACTGGTACTGCTGGTGGGTACTGCTGGCTGGTACTGGTACTGCTGTTTGGTACTTTTACTGCACTGGTACTGCTGGCTGGTACTGGTACTGCTGGTGGGTACTGGTACTGCTGGCGGGTATTGCTGGCTGGTACTGTTGGTGGGTACTGGTACTGCTGGCTGGCACTGGTACTGCTGGCTGGTACTGGTACTGCTGGTGGGTACTGATACTGCTGGTGGGTACTGGTACTGCTGGAGGGTATTGCTGGCTGGTACTGCTGGTGGGTACTGGTACTGCTGGCTGGTACTGGTACTGCTGGTGGGTACTGATACTGCTGGCTGGTATTGGTACTGCTGGCTGGTACTGGTACTGCTGGTGGGTACTGGTACTGGTGGCTGGTACTGGTGGCTGGTACTGGTGGCTGGTACTGCTGGCTCTGGCACTGCTGGCTGCTGTCTGTGATCGTGGGTTCCCATGCATTAGTGTGACAGAAGCATGCGGCTGCAGTAGAGAGCAGAGCCGTCACAGGCGGAGTACATTTGGTATCACTCCGCCTGTGAAGGAGCCAGCGCTATACGGGAAGCATCGGCTCTGCTTCCTCTAGCGGCAGCTCTGTTCTTCACACTGATGCTCGGAGATGGTGGGTCGGGAACCCGTGATCTGGGCTTGCTGACCCACCATCTCAGAGAAAGGCATGGTGGGCCACATCGGAGGGTGCCGTGGCCTGCGGGCCAGAGGTTGGGCACCCCTGAACTACATGGAGACGTATGACAATTATGAATAAAGATGACTAAAAGAGTAATAGAAATAAAAATGGTTTATATTGAAAAAAACATGTAGCAATAGGTGTAACAGATGAGTAGTGGATGCAAGAGAATGTAAACAGTCTACCTAGACCAAACAACAGAAAGAGATTATATATGTAACTAACACGTTAAGGTAGTAAGAAGCTGCCTTATAGACTAAATACATTTTTTTTTGCTACAAAGGGCAAACAGTCTGTGAAGTATTGTAAATGTTGTAAATTAATAAAAAATGGATGAAATAAAAAAAAGACTTGCAAGGAAGAAAGGAGAAAGGGAACTGTGAATTGATACTAATGCTAAATAAATTACATGGAAAAATCATGCTGTGGTGTAAGGATAGAATGATATTAATGATATGAGAGAACATGAACCCAGTAGAATTGACAAGTATGTAAATATACAGGATGACTGAATGCTTGGGGATATGTCAGAAGGTCCCTATAAACTAATTAAGACCATCTTTAAGCAGTATATTTAGTATATAAGGTTGATTTACTAAAGGCAAATAAGCCGTTTACTTTGCAAGGGAATTTTCTCTATGCAAAGAAATTTCTCTTAGCTTAGTGAATGCAGTGAAAATTCATTTTGTGAAGAATACCCAAACACGGGAAGGGGGAAAAAAAGTATTTTTGCTTGCGCATAATTGGATGATGAAAGTCAGCAGAGCTTCTCCTCATTCACTAAGCTAAGGAAAATTTCCCTTGTAAAGTGAAAATTCCTTTGCAAATTGAACATTTGAATATTTGCCTTTAGTAAATCAACCCCTATGTATACACAATGTCTAAGTATTCTGCATAGCTTATTAAATCTATTAAAATCTTCTGCTTCAGGAATATCTCCAATAATAGCAGCTTTGAGGAGATTATAATCCTCGTTGCTGGGTGTCAAAAAATGTTTTAAATTGCTATGCTCTATAAAGCCCACTTTCAGGATGGTGGGTAAAAAATGTGTGTTAGCTCTAGGAGGAGCAGAAGAGAATGTGATATCTGTCTTAGGCCCCTTTCATATGGACGTGTCCGTGTACAGGCTCCGCTTTGGTCAGCAGGGATCGCTCCGGCGATCCCTGCAGAGCAGGCAGATGACAGGTCTGTCTCTGCACACTGTGCAGGGACCGACCTGTTAGAGTGCCGCTCTCCTCTATGGGGGACCAGATGAAGACGGAGTCCGTTTTCATCCGATCCAATGACGGATGGAAAAGTAGGGTTTTCCTCCATCATCATAAACGGAGCATAGCGGAGACTGATGTCATCGGATGTCAGCAGATGTTCATCTGCTGACATCTGCTATCCCATAGGGATACATGTATGTGTGTTTTCTTCCAAAAACGGATGGATGAAAAATGGACATAAGGTCCGCCTGTGTGAAAGGGGGCTTAAAGAGGAACGTCACTCTTGTTTTTAAAAAAGTGGAAGTCAAACAAGCAAGTACTTACCAGCCCATGGAGTACAGCACTGTCTTCCCCAGAGTCAGTTCTTTGCTGGGTTTTGGATCCCCAGGGCCGCCATATTAGATGTGGGACCCAACTGTGACTTCCTGATGTCTGGCTCCCCACTGCTCACAGCAGTATAAAACTGGTCCTACAGACTCCTGGAAAATATGAAATGTGCCAGAAGAGTGTGGGTTGGGGTTGGAAGGGATAAACTGACATCATCCTTGCCTAGGTGAGAATTAAGGAAGCATGAGCAGGTACATGTCAAAAAAAGGTACCTGTTACACACCTCCCCCAAAAAAAAACCAAACACAGCAAATCTGTTAGAGGCGAGGGAGTAGTAGAATCAGCAGTATTTTCCCTTTTAAGTGATGGTTAACTTTAATCCCCACTCCCACAGGCTTCAGTGTTGTTTTCTTCTCATTGACACTTTGGGCTATATGCAGTCCAGTCCCTTTGATGTCATCATGTACAATTCAGGGCTATTAATGATGCATTTTACATGAAGGAGGCATAAGACCATGGCCTGGAACATCTTAAGACAGGAGGCTTTCCAAGTCTGAATAGTGTGGCCCATATATTGTAAAAGACAATGGGAGTGTCTTGTACTATAGGAAATGATAGTACTGGTATTTTGGCTAATGGTTTGACAACTTAAACATGCAGGTATACCACATTTGAAATATGAAAATATGGAGGGTGTTCTTGGAACAATTGATTTATTATGGATGGGTGAGTGGATATTGCTATAAGAGTTAGGATAATTTCAGGGGTTGACGCTCCAAGAAAAATAACCCTGAGCTTAGCTGGTAATTCTATTTTGGATCAGAGGTGAGTAGATACCAATCTTTAGAAAGAATATTCTTGATCTTTTTGAGATGTTCATTAAACCTAGTAACAAAGCTAGAAATAGGAAATAAGTATTCCTTTTAGAGGCTTTTTAAAGGCACATGTCCTGGGATAGACTATTAGCTCACTTATGTGCCCTTTCCACGAGCTCCACTGGACACTAAGATTTTTTTTTAAAGCTTTTGCTTGATCTAGAAAGTCTGTGTCATAAGTACAGTTCCTTATCAGCCTGTCAAAATTGCTATAGAGAATAGTCCACAGCCATGGATTTATAGTGACAGTTATTGAAATTAGGATAGTTATGGCCATCGACACTGAAAAAAAGTGGGTGATGATTAGCCCATCTAGGTTCACCTAAACACCCGGGTACCAAATAGAAAATCAGTGAATATCGCTGGTAAAAACATAATTCCCAAGTGTTTTCATGAAGGTATTAAATAAATGATAGGATGTCAAGCAGTTCATCCTTCCAAATCATTATGAGATCATCAATAAATCTCTTGTATCTGTCTTAGAAAGAAGCAGGTTCATTTTCGAAGTAACCTATATAAAGGTTAGCAAAACTGGGTGAAAAATGGGTCTGCATGGCTGTGCCCCTTTTTTGAAGATAATAGGCATAAAAAAATAAATGTCAGAATGATTATCGAGGAACTCAGCTAAACATAATGTTTCAAATTCTCAACATATTTATATAGCAGTTGTTTGGAACCCTTATTTAGTTATATACTGTATATATTTATGTATTTATTTATTTATTTTATTTTCATGTTATAGGTCTTGTTAGAGCCAAATATGACTGGTTTTATCATATGAATTATTTTTGTATCATGTCCGGTTCCCATTGACTCTGCAAATATTTCATTCTTTGTATTCCTGTTTAATTTGTGGCCCTAATGAAGTAAGAGTGTTGCTACCCTCATAATGCATTGGCTGTGCAAAGGGGAAATAAGGTGTGCGGCCTACCCTGCTAGGTCTCCCATAGGGGACTAGAGTGATAATAGTGCAAGTATGAGGGTAAATGGCGCTACCTATATAATGAAAGGCGACAGACCCTGTTCACTTGTTAGGTGCTATGTGCCTCTATAGTGACTATTGAATGTGCATATGCCAATAGTATAAATAGTATTGTAAATAGTAATAGTAAATAGTATTGAGCAAAAATACTATATGCCTAGTGTTTAATTTTGTTACAAATAACCTAATTTCTTTATATAGCCAAATACCATGTTAAAAGGTAGCTTTACATATACCATATTTTAAACATGTGGTGTGATGTGGGAGGGACCCCATTATTGCATATGTTTGTTTCTTCTTCCAAAACACATTGATAAAATGTTTTTTTAAATGGAGATATAGTGTTTTTAGATGGCTGTGTTTTTTAACCATTTCTCAAAAGTATCCTTATAACTGACCATCAGTGTTTTGATACTAGCAGTTTGGCGGTGAATAGGTGATGGTTAACTGCAGTAGACAAAAGTATGTTGTCAACCACCTGGCTATGCTATCAGGCACGCATGTTTTGATCACATGAATGGATGAATAAGAATTACAAATCTGTTGGTCAACAGGCCTCTTTACATATATGTTTTCAACTGTCCATTAAAATAGAGAGGCAACTAGTACCTTCAATGGCATCCAACATATTTCTTTCATGACATATTTAATTTTAAATAGGTGTATTTCCTAGCATTTACATAGGAAATGTGGCTCCATCACCCTTGAAGCCAAAATACAGACACAACAATAGCAATAGATGAATGAGTGCTTTTATGCTTTAATTTATTACATCTTATGAGACTATAGGATATTTGATCTGCCAAGTTTAGTGCCATGGATCTTCTTTCTTACTGCTGTAATTGTATATCTATGAAGGTGCTCATTCTTTTTGTAGAGGGGATTGGTGGGACATAGTTCCTGCATTATTTCCATGGGAATAACTCTTTCCCGTTAGCTCTCTTTTTATCTGAATTTCTGTTCATCTCTAGAGCAGATATAAACATTACCAAACACGTTAAAAAAGATGAACATTTTTAGGAGGTGTGTATAGATTTTCAAAGCACTTTACTCATTCCATTCTATGTTTGCTGAAAAATGATGTAATAAATGTTGCTGTACACAGTATGCATCAAATTGATTATCTTTTCAATGTGATGATAAAAGCATAGATATATTTCCAGAGAAATCATCCAACTATTAAACCAAAACAAATCAACCTTGACTTTGGTCTCTAGTGTCAAGGTTTTGCCTTGAATTTATCGCAAGAATATAAGCATGTCGGATTCATTTTCTAGTGTAAAAGTTTTCGAAAAAAGGTTTTTGTAAATAAAGCTTGCTGCAGTGGCTATTAGCCATAAAGAAAATATATTACTGTAAACAATCTTTCAAGTAACTACAGTAAAGTGAGCACTCAACTGTGTGTACTGAGTAGAACAACGCAAACACACATTAACTAGTAGAACAAGGTAAAAATAAAAAAATTCCAATTTCCAATTCCTACTAGCTAACACTACTACATTTCTTTATTTATGATCCAAAGGGTGCAATTTTCAATGAAATTAACTTCTGTTCTCCTGATTTTTTAAAGTGTCTGTAAACTCAAAATCTATATTTTAGTTTATGAGAAAAAAAATAACTAAAGAAAACAGGACTTTAACGGTACCACAAGAAATATATAAAAAAGCCAAACTTTTATTAGTACAAAGGTTAAAACAATTTAAGTATGTTAAAATACTAGGATAATGTATATCAAACATTCAAACATGTATTAAGCCACACTCTTATGCTGCGTACACACAGTTGGTCAAACTTTCCGACATAAAATGTGTGATCGGAGCTTGTTGTCGGAAATTCTGACCGTGTGTAGGCCCCATCGGACAGTTTCCATCGGAATTTCCGTCGCACAAAATTTGAGATCTGGTTCTCAAATTTTCTGACAACAAAATCCGTTCACGCAAATTCCGATCGTGTGTACACAATTCCGACGTACAAAGTTCCACGCATGCTCGGAATCAAGCAGAAGAGCTGCACTGGCTATTGAACCTAATTTTTCTCGGCTCGTCGTACCTGTTGTACGTCACTGCGTTCTTGACGTTCGGAAATTTCCAACAACTTTGTGTGACCATGTGTATGCAAGACAAGTTTGAGCCAACATCCGTCGAAAAAAATCCATGGATTTTGTTGTCGGAAAGTCCGATCAATGTCCGATCGTGTGTACAGGGCATTAGACGCAGAATTTTCTGTACATCTCTAAAGTCATGAGACAGCAAAATACATTTCATACATGTTTGTAGATATGCCAATTTATTCATAGGACACAATGAAATTATATGACCAACAGTGGCATAATCCTGGAAGTAATGGATAAAAGACAGCTGATGTATATTTAATTGGCCCAGGAGACCCATCACGGATTTAGATGGCAAATTATTTCCTATTACAATGCTGGAGGTGAGGAAGGGATATGTATTATAAAAGAGTCAATAGGGGGCTTTTTTTATATATAAAAAATGGCTACTTTTTATGTAGCACAATTCAGAGAATCTTTCTAAAGGATAAATAAGCTATATTTATCCAATCATGGGGCCTGATGTTTCCAACTACACCCATGCTCCCCCTATATTTTAGTATGTTTTACATCTTACCTTCCAGTAAATTGTGTCCTTAAAGTAGACATAAAGGCAAAACTTTTTTTTTCCATTTTGGATAGAGTAAAGGGGGGGGGGGGGGGTATAACCGCTTTCGGGGGGGTTTGACATCTGTGTCCCATTGGGGAGATTTCCCTTCATTTCCTGTCCCATAGTCAATACAGGAAGTGAGAGGAAAAGTGAGGGAATCCCTGCCTATCACCAGGGTCAATACTGGAAGATTTTCCCTCTATTATGCCCCATACACACGGTTGGATTTTCCGACGGAAAATGTGTGATAGGACCTTGTTGTCGGAAATTCCGACCGTGTGTAGGCTCCATCACACATTTTCCATCGGATTTTCCGACACACAAAGTTTGAGAACAGGATATAAAATTTTCCGACAACAAAATCCGTCGTCAGAAATTCAGATCGTGTGTACACAAATCCGACGGACAAAGTGCCACGCATGCTCAGAATAAATAAAGAGATGAAAGCTATTGGCCACTGCCCCGTTTATAGTCCCGACATACGTGTTTTACGTCACCGCGTTTAGAACGATCAGATTTTCCCACAACTTTGTGTGACTGTGTGTATGCAAGACAAGTTTGAGCCAACATCTGTCGGAAAAAATCCTAGGATTTTGTTGTTGGAATGTCCGAACAAAGTCCGACCGTGTGTACGGGGCATTACTGTTCTGAGGACAACCCAAATATTGAGGGTTTCTTTTACTTTCACGTCTTATACTTTCAGCTCTTTATGTTTCAAACTGACAATGCTAAGCTGTTGCCTCGTATTTACCATCAGCGCTGTCATCCTGCAGTGCCCACTCCTTAAGTTGACTGTAGGGCTGTCTATCAGGTCTGCAGGAGACATGCACAGACCCAAAAAGGCAACCCAACAGCCGTCATTCTAGGAAAAATGTCAACTCTATACACCGAAGCATGATGCTATACATACTATAATATAGAATTTGGGTTTACATCTAATTTAAGGTTATATGCACATATAAGCTCTTGTGCATCCATGTACTCATATGCAGGAATGAGCTCCCTAATATCTCCTTAATATCCATATACACATGTAATCATAGGTGTGACCAGTCCCATCAAGTTACATGTAATGAAAAGTTTATGCAACAGTGGCAAGGTTAATTTTGCCTGTCCCTATAACAGGGTCCGTATGCCTGGAGAGTGAGAAGGATTGGCTGATCATGTCACCACTGTGATTGGTTGTTACAGTGGTTAGATAATTAGGAGCTGGTCCAGCTGACTCCAGATCATCAGTATAGACAGTCACTGTGCTGGGCGTCACAGCCCAGCCTCTTTGCCACTGCACATATGCCTTATGTGGGCGAGAGGAGGTTATACTGTATGTACAATGGAAGAGCCACATCTTATTTTTTATTATCTGCTTTGCAGTGCTATGCATTGGTTCTGCATTACTGCTCAATGATTCATCTGATGCATCAAAAAGAGTACCGATCTGTGTGTGGTTTTAGCTCTGACATTCACCACCAGGAATCCATGGACAATTTCCCTCATGGGAAATTGGGTCAAATTGAAATGACAATTTTATTGTCACTAGATGACTGGGTCAGAGCACCTCCAAAATTGCAGCTCTTGTGGATGTTCCCAGTCTGCAGTGGTCGGGACCTACCAAATGTATTCCAAGTAAGGAAAAGCAGAAAACCAGCGACAGGATCATGGGTGGCCAAGACTCACTAATGCACGTGGTGAGTCCAATCCAATAGAAGGTTTACTAGTTCAAATTGCTGAAAAAGTTCATGTTAGTTCCAAAAGAAAGGTGTGAGAACACAGTGCAACACAGTTTGTTATACACTCACCAACCACTGTATTAGGTACACCTTGCTAGAATTGGGTTGAATCCCCTTTTGCCTTCAGAACTGTCTTAATTAGCCGTGGCATAGATTCAAAAAGGTGTTGGAAACATTCCTCAGAGATTTTGGTCTATATTGACATGACCCTTTATTCGCCCCCCCCCCCCCCCCCCCCAATCATGGCTCATTCCCACCCCACAGTATAAAAGTATTCTTTCAATGGCAGCCATTTACAGTATGATTTTGGCGTGGAGAGAGATAGAACAGAGCTCTGTTCAGTGCTATTAGTTCATTAGTGTGCTATGCTGTGCTATTTTGCTTCAATTATCAGTGGAGAATATTAGTTTAGTGTCAGTCTAGGGATAGTGTGAGTGTAGTGAGGAGGACCATTATTCAGCTTTTCATAGTGTACAGCTAGAGTAGGGACAGCTCAGATAGTTTTACTGTAGTGTAGTGAGACCGTGTCATTCATACATACATTAGTGTACAGTAGGGACAGCTCACATAGTTTCAGTGTAGTGTAGTGGGGACTGTGTCAGTAATCTTTACATTAGTGTCTAGCTAGAGTAGGGACAGTTCAGATAGCGTCAGTGTAGTGACGGTTGAACACCGGCTATTTGATTGCATTACTGCCAGTTTAACGCCATTTACTTCTGTGTGCGTTACTGCCAGTTTGACGCCATATAGTTTTGTGTGTGTTACTGCCAGTTTAACGGCATATCATTTTTTTGTGCGTTACTGCCAGTTTAACGCCATATAGTTTTTTTGGGGGTTACTGCCAGTTTAACGCCATATAGTTCTGTGTGCGTTACTGCCAGTTTAACGCCATTTACTTCTGTGTGCGTTACTGTCAGTTTAATGCCATATAGTTATGTGTGTCACTGTATGTTTTGCGCATTATATTGCAGTATATTATAGTGTATCCGTGGAGTGTGTCTGTGTAGTGTGAGTACTCAAATTAAAGTGCACCAAACAGCACTTTACGTTAATTAAAGTGCATCTACGTACAGATTTCCACTTCTTCTTTACATTTGCTTATAAGCACCGCCCCCTCCCTCCCAATAATGTCTTGGAGGACAACAAGGAGAGGCAGACGTTCCCTTGGCACTGTAAGGGGGCCAGCAACAAATGTATCCACAGGCAAAGGTGGACATGGTGGTCAGTCCTCAGGCAGGGCATCATTTCCTCTGTTTAGTGAATTTGCCGTGCTATCCAGCCACAGCATTCAGAGGAGGTGGTGGACTGGCTTACTAAACCTTCCTCATCCTCCTCATCCTCTGTCACACAAGCAGAGACAAGTGTGCAGTCCCCTGCAGTTGCCAGAGTGGATAAACCTGCCTCCTTGTCCACATCTATTCCTGCCATAGCTCCAACATCAGTCATGGAGGAGTCAGTTGAGCTATTTGACCACAGCGTCAGCCACTTGCTCCTTGATGATGGCCAGCTATTACTGGATTCAGATGTTGGTTCTGAGGTTGAGGATGACAGGATCATAAGCCTAGAGAGAGGGGAGAACACTGGTAGACAAATTGTCATTCATGTTTCCCCAGCCGCAGAATATTGACAAGTTGTCTCCAGTGGTAACGATGATGATGGAGGAGACCAATTTTTCTGCACCTGTTTGACAGGTGCATATCATTGCAATTTTTTACAGCAAGGCCAATTCTTTCTTTTATCAAGATTACCTCTATAGGGTTATGGTGGGAAGATGCCATGGACACCCAAAGACCAATTTTTACGCACCCATTACTTCTATCCAAAGACAAAGTGACACCAGAATGTATCCAAAAAATCTCTAATCTTGTTCCCAGTGCAGTACATTGTGGCCTCATCATACACACTGGCTTCCCAGCTGTTGCTGAGCAAAATAAAGGCAGCTTGCAGGGAAATGTCATTTTTTTTGGCTTTATAAATGCAATTATTGCTGCAGCAGATTCTAGACATGGTACAGATCTGCCACTTTACAGGTAGACTAAGGGGTCTATATTGGAAGTAATTTTTCTTTTTTTTGCTTTCACTTTAAAAATCAAAAAATCACTGCTCGTTGAAAAATGACATTTTTCGCAAACTTTTCTTTTATTGATACATGTCCTCCAGGGCAGGACCCGGACCATTGTATGCCCAATTACTTGCATATAAGCCTTCAAATGGGCACTTTTGATTTTTGACGATTGGGTCCCATTGACTTTAATGGGGTTCATTATTCGGGTCCGAACTTTCGATGTGTTCGAAAGTTCTGGTGCGAACTGAACAGGGGTCCGTTCGGCTCATCCCTAGTGCACACTCAATCCACAACTTTTCCAAGTGGATGTTTATCAATATATACTTTATTAGGTACACCTGTTCAATTGCTTGGTAACACAAATTGCTAATCAGCCAATCACATGGCAGCAACTCAATGCATTTAGGCATCTAGACGTAGTGAATATAACTTGCTGCAGTTTAAACCGAGCATCAGAATGGGGAAGAAAGGGGATTTAAGTGACTTTGAACCTAGCATGGTTGCTGGTGCCAGATGGGCTGGTCTGACTATTGCAAAAACTGCTGATATACTGGGATTTTCATGAACAACCATCTCTAGGGTTTACAGAGAACAGTCTGAAAAAAAAAATATCCAATGGTTAACTCAAATAACCCCTTGTTGCAATCAAGGTTTGTAGAATACTATCTCTGAATGCACAAAATATTGAACTTTGAAGTAGATGGGCTGCAGCAGCAGAAGACCACACCGGGTGCCACTCCTTTCAGCTGAGAACAGGAAACTGAGGCTACAGTTCACACAGGCTCACCAAAATTGGACAATAGAAGACTAGAAAAACGTTGCCAGGTCTGATGTGTCTCAATTTCAGCTGTGGCATTCATTTAGTAGGCTTTGAATTTGGCATAAACAACATGAAAGTATGAATCCAAACTGCCTTTTATCAATGGTTTAGGCTGGTGGTGGTGGTGTAATGCTGTGGGAGATATTCTCTTGGCACACTTTGGGCCCCTTAGTACCAATTGAGCATCGTTTAAATGCCACGGCCTACCTGAGTATTGTTGCTGACCATGTCCATCCCTTTATGACTACAGTGTACTCATCTTCTGATGGCTACTTCCAGCAGGATAATGCACCATGTCACAAAGCTCAAATCATCTCACCACTGGTTTCTTGAACGTGAAAATGAGTTCACTGTACTCCAATGGCCTCCACAGTCACCAGATCTCAATCCAATAGAGCACCTTTGGAATGTGGTGAAATGGGAGCTTCGCATCATGGATGTGCAGCCAACAAATCTGCAGCAACTGCGTGATGCTATCATGTCAATATAGACCAAAATCTATGAGGAATGTTTCCAACACATTATTGAATCTACCCTATGAAAAATTAAGGCAGTTCTGAAGGCAAAGGGGGGTCCAACCCGGTACCTGCAAGGTGTACCTAATAAAGTGGCCGGTGAGTGTATATATTTATATGACAATAAAAACATTGCAATAATATTCCAATATCTGTGCTTACTGAAAATACATTATACCTTCCCTTTAATCCAGAAAGCATTAGTGAGCACTGTACAGGGCAGTATTGTGGTATTCACCTTGTCAAGAGGTGATGATCTAGCAATAATAGGGAAACAACATGCATGTAATTGATGTATACTCCAGAGTCAAACTGAACAAGACATCTCTGCTGTTGCTGACAACAGCAGATAATATTGCAGTCATCTGTGGCCTAGACCATGACCTACTAGCAAGAGAGCATGCATCTGAATTAGTTTCATTTATTGTAATCAGCTGAACTCCAAAGCAGTCATCGTTACAGGTGAAAGATCTTCTCCCCTGGCAGAAGCTACCGTCTTAAATGCCATTTTATGTGGTCTTTTCTGAAAAATGTTTTCCTAAAAGACAAACTCTTGTCTACTGAAAAAGGAGGATATTGGTTTTAAAAGCAGCCCCCCAGCCATAGTGTTTTATTCCATTTTGGATATATAGGGAAGGGTTAGACCCTCTGTTAGATTTTATATTGCCATCTGTGTTTTCTATTGGGAAGATTTCCCTTTGCTTTCTACCAGAACTAGCAGTGATGGGAGATCTCTCCAATAGATTAAAAAACAGGAGAAAGGTTAGAACGTTTGTAATTGTTTTTTTTTTTTGTATGAGCATTACAAGAAAATTCTCTCCAACGTGGTTAAAAACAGAGATAAAAACCTGACAAAAATGTTAACGCTCCTGAGGGCCCTATCACATAAGTGCATTCTGTTCCAATCGACAGGGAATCTGTGAGCTAATCCACTGCTGATTGGAGCAGAGCAGGCAGATGACAAGTCAATGTCCACTCAGTTTATGCAGAGTGTACACAGACAGAGCCCGCTCTGTTCTTTGGGCAGCCGGGAGTAAACAGACTTTGCTGTCTGTTTACACCTAGCTGCCTCCGATCCGGTCTGCTCAAATGGAAGAGGATGCAGTCAACCTCCATTTTTTTTTTTTTTTTTTAACAGGCCTAATTGGCCTCTGAGTTAAGCAGATATAAATGGGCATGTCAGTTAACACCCACCAGTTCATGGGAATGCATGGATCTTCCAATCAGGTCCACCTAAAAAATTGTCCGGCACGTGATTGGATAGCCCGTGTGAAAGGGCACTAAAAGGGAGAATTAGGAGCTGTTCTACAGTGGTTAAGCAATACGGTTTTAAAAAGGCTTAATTTTCACCCTATTAACTGGACAGTGAAGGAGCAGCAGCACAATAATTAGGTATTCCTTCTGCTCTGTTCTCCTGTAAGCATGTTTGCAGTTTTAGACTGACAGTATTATGCAAAGCAATAAAGCCATGATGATTAGCACAGAAGTCAGAACCTCCATCTCTTAGTACTGATGTGCGGAGGACCACATGGAGCTAATGTAAATACATTTCAGATATTTATACTAGTATTTAAAATGCATTTAATTATGTTTAATGAGCACAAATAATAAACACACACAAGTAACTAATGTTTTTTTATCTACCTTGAGTGTAGCTTTAATTTTTCATTTTGATTGAAGTGTTCCTTTAAGGCTGAAACCAAATAACCTCATATTATGTACGTATTGTGGCCATTAATGCCCCTGAATACAGCTCTTTTTGATTATACCAATTATATGTAATAGTATGATGACCAATAATGTGCATGTAATGATATAATAATACATACACTAATGGATTAGTTCGTAAAATATATTTGATAATCAGTTTCATGTGAATAATAAAGAATAATGAAGGTTACTTTTAAGATATCACTATATCTAATAGAAAATAACACATCCTTTTAAACATAATAACTCATTTAATGTAACATATAAAACTAAAGGAAAAGAGAGAATATTTGCAAAAAAAAAAAAGAATCGCTAATACAGTACATGTGCGGGTTTCTAAGCAGGGATCAGTAATAGGATAATGAACTATAATTGGGAACAATGTGCATGATGAATGGACACTAAATAATTACACATAACAGTTGTGGTACATTAGCAGCCATTAAATTGTGGAAGAAGCGACATGGAGTCTTCACTGCTTGAATTATGCTTATGACCTTTGTGATGACCTCTACGTTTTATTATAATCTTTGGAGCTTTGAGTAGCATTATATTCTGTATTAAAAGGACTGAAACTCTGAAGGGTATGACCATTTTAGTATGTATATTTGGAAGCAGAAAGATAGTAAACAGAGCTTGTGCTTAGAATATATGCTTTAACCACTTGCCGACCAGCCGCCGCAGTTGTACTGTGGCAACATGGCTCGGCTGCGTGACTCGCCATTATGTTACGTCGCTCCCTCTGGTGGCCACTAGGGGCGTGCTTGCCCGCAGCTCGCCCCCGGAGCCAATCGCTCGTAACACAGAGATCCTGGTTCTCTGAGGGGAGAAGTGACAGATCGTCTGTTCATACAAAGTATGAACAGCGATCTGTCATCTCTCCTAGTCAGTCCCATCCCCCCTTCAGTTAGAACACACACTAGGGAACACAATGAACCCCTTGATCGCCCTCTAGTGTTAACCCCTACACTGCCAGTGACATTTTTACAGTAATCAATGCATTTTTATAGCTTTAATCGCTGTATTAATGCCAATGGTCCCAAAAATGTGTCAAAATTGGCCGATGTGTCTACCATAATGTCGCAGTCACAATAAAAATCGCAGATCGCTGCCATTACTAGTGAAAAAGAAAAATAATAAAAATGCCATAAAACTATCCCCTGTTTTGTAGACGCTATAACTTTTGCACAAACCAATCAATATACGCTTATTGCGATTTTTTTTTTACCAAAAATATGTAGAAGAATACTTAACGGCCTAAACTGAGGAAAAAAAATAGTTTTTTTATATATTTTTGGGGGATATTTATTATTATTATACAAAAAGTAAAAAATAATGCATTTTTTCAAAATTGTTGCTCTTTTTTTGTTTATAGTGCAAAAAAAAAAAATCACAGAGGTGATCAAATACCACCAAAAGAAAGCTCTGTTTGTGGCAAAAAAGGACGTCAATTTTGTTTGGGTGCAACGTCACATGACCACGCAATTGTCAGTTAAAACAACGCAGTTCCGAATCGCAAAAAGTGCTCTGGTCAGGAAGGGGGTGAAATCTTCCAGGGCTGAAGCAGTTAAAATATTCAGAAGTACTGTATGTTTTGATCAAACTAAAAGTTTCAGAAAAACAAGGCCCTCTATGCATTTACCATTATTAGCTGTTCATAGTTTTGTTTCCTATTTATGGCTATAAACTATAAAACTGCACAATATATGAAATAACAAATTAAGCGACCCTTGCGCAACTTTTACAAAATGGTGTATGTGTGTTCAAATGTGCCTGTTGCTGGACTTTCTATTGTTTCACACACCAGTAAGAATAATACAAAGACCACAACAATCCAGCACTGTACTGCATGTGATAATCATATCATTGCTGTGAAATACTTATATCATCATATATTGTGCATTGCAAAAATTGAAACAATGTATCAAATAAAAAATTAAAATCGATAAAAGTCCCGTCACGTCTTTTTTTTTCTTTCTCTACTCCAATCACTCCAAGAATGGTGCTCCGTGCAATATCTTCTGTGATTTCACCACGTGATACACACACCTCCACCTTTATCTACTCACCTTGTATTCTGACCTATAATAAGTCTTTATGCACCTGCCCTTTTAAAGGGATAAAAAAAACTCTGATATGATGAAATATCCCAGATGATCATAAAAATATCACTTCTTATCTCCAGAGAGTTTAATCCAAATATAAACAGTTGTTAGCAATTAGCCAGGTTCACAATAAATGTATCAGGGGATGAACACCATTGGGGTACATCTATGGTGGATGTAGATGGTGTTTTTCCCAGATGAAACTGGAAATATTTATTTAACATTTTCAGTTTGCCAGGATGCGGAAAGGAGAAGCTTATTTGGCCCGACTTCTCCTGAGGATCGTAAGGAGTGCACTTCATTCTGCACGCATCGGGTGCACTCTGTAATTGCTGTGTCCTTCGGACACAGCTGATCACAGGTCAAGGTTAAGGGGCAATCACTGTGGCCCTTTACCATGTGATTAACTGTGTCCAATCAAAGCTGATCGTATGTAAAAACATTTGCCGGTTATTGGCATTCCTTTCCTTACGCACTGTCACAGCATGAGGAAAGGAGAGCCGGTGACCAGCAAGTGTGACAGGGGACATTTACACAGATAATCATGGCACTGATTATCAGTGCAACCCCAACAGTGCTAATAAGTGCCCATCAGTGGACATCAGTGCAGCTTATCAGTGCCCAACAGTGCCACCTATCAGTGCCCATCAGTGCAGCCTCATCAGTGCCCATCAGTGCCACCTATCAGTGCCCATCAGTGCAGCCTCATCAGTGCCCATCAGTGCCACCTATCAGTGCCCATCAGTGCCACCTATCAGTGCCCATCAGTGCAGCCTCATCAGTGCCCATCAGTGCAGCCTCATCAGTGCCCATCGGTGCAGTCTCATCATGCCCATCAGTGAAGAAGAAAAATTACTTAAAAATGACTTATTCGCGAAATAACCACTGGTTATTGTGCTGATGAGTCATCGGTTTTTAAGGATGCGGCAGCAAATATCCTGGTCCACTCCTTAACAAGCAGCTATTCTTCACACAGAATTTTAATCGATCTATCATTTTTCAACCAATTCAAATTGTTCAGAAAATTCGGAATTCATTTGAAAACAAATATAACGAAACAAAATTAAAGAAATTTCAACAAAATTTGTTACTATTTCATTAGGAGATTCGGATACATCTGAATAACCCAAAATTTGTCCGAATGTATATTTAGATCAAAATGAATTGCACATATCTAGTGTGTAGGCAGTTCAAGCAAATAAGGCTGGTTTCACACAGGCTTTGTCTGTAGTCTGCATCCGCCTGCACATCAGGGCATTTCCCTGCTGAGCAGACAAATGATAGGTCCGTGTCCACTCCCCTATGCACGCTGTGTCTGCTCTGTTCTCTATGGGGCTGTCAGATAGAAAAGAACTGCCTGTCCATTTCCATCCAACTGTCATCTGATCCGCTGTTTTTGGCAGACAGGATCATATCGGATGCTGGCGGGTGTCAGTGGACCCATGTCCGTTGACATCCTCCACTCCACAGAGAGCTATGTATGGTCTGATCAGGTCCACCTGAAAAACTGACAGGCGAACCTGATCGGACAGCCCATGTGCTTTCATTCTGAGGATTAATCCAGAAAACATCCTCCCCATTATTACCTCTAACCAGCAGCAGTAAATCAGTCTGATTGTTCCAGGGAGGTTTTGTGACTTTTATAGATTGAAGTGGTTGTAAAATCTAAACTTTTTTTTACTTTAATGCATTCCCACTAGTTGTTTTGGCCCCGTCCCTAAACACTTTCCTGGCTCCTCCAACAAGCCATTGCTGCTCTCTCTTCCTCTGTTCACAGGACACACTGAGTGCAGTGGGAGCTATATGCTCCTGCTGCTTTCAGTCAAATTCTGTGAGGAGGGAGCAAGGAGCAGGGACATGTTGTGTATTTCTATGGATGCACACAGCACAGTTCGGTAGTGTGCCCCCTTAGCACAAGGCTTGCCGAGAGCTGTGAGTTCCAGAAGTATCACATGTGTTTTATTTTAATGAAAAAATGCCATTACAACCACTTGAAAGTACATTTCCACCTTTTGCAGCCATATTTGTTTGTTATGTGTTCCTTTTCACAAAGTATATCTAAAAATACATAACACAGCTTTCTTATGCTGTTCACTGGACCCTAGAGGCAGCTTGTATTGTTCAGAACAACAAGCTTATTTAGTGATACTTCAGAAAGAGATTGGACAAAATGTAAATTAAAGTAGAATTTCACTCCAAATTTAACTAAATCCCTAAAATGCTCCCCCCCTCAACACCTATACTGACTAACCTGTGTAAGAAAGATATATATATATAACTACCTATTTTTAGCCTGCTTCAGTCCTGTCACATGAATGGACTCCCCAGTGTCAGTCAGTGGTGGCTGCAGGGAAGAGGATGGAGCCTGGCAATAGATGGACCCTAGAAAACCTATGGCCAACATTGCCACTCTAGGTTTTACCCATCATTGTTGAGCAATCTCTCCTGCAGCCGCCATTGGCTGACACAGGGGATCAAGTGACCAGACCATAGCAGACTGAAAATAGGTAAGTATCTACATCTTTCCTACACAGGTTATAGAAGGGGAAGGGAGAATGTTTAAGACTACTGAGTTTAGCCTGGAATTCTACTTTAACATACAATGCAGAATCCAAGCCTAGATATATTTAATCCTTTTGGAGGACAAACAGTGTGTATATATATCTAGTTTACAACTGATAATGAAGATCTGCCAGCACAGTACAGATAAGGTTAATTATGGTAAACATAAGTGTCATACCCCCTCAAAAATATTAAATACAAGAGAAGAGATAAATAGGATTTTTTCATTTTTGGAGCTTTTAGAAAAAAGCATGTACAAGGGTAATCACTAGTTTTATTTAAAAAAAAATATGTTTTATATGCTTTATAATTGGAAATACATAACAAATATAATGTAAGTGCTATACCAATTTTGCTGCAAATATAGTAATGCATTTTATGAAAGACTTACGTATATATATAGAGCTGGAAAAAATTGATAACGATAACAAAGGTCCCCTGTGAGTAATTTATAAATTAATGTGGTAAAAACTATCATTTACTTTTAATTAATTGGGTATTGCATGCAGAGTCTTTTAACATGTAAAACCATTGCCTCCGTTTCTTTACAGATCCATATGTAAAGGTGTCCCTCCTTTGTGATGGGCGCAGGCTCAAAAAGAAGAAAACTACCATTAAAAGGAATACCTTGAACCCTACATATAATGAGGCCATCATCTTTGATATCCCACCAGAAAGCATGGACCAAGTCAGTCTTCTGATCTCAATCATGGATTATGACAGGTGGGAAATCATTTATTTTTATTAAAAACATATTCTGCTGATGAGGGTAATGCCATCAAAGTGTGCTACATGACCTTAATACAACTATATAGCTATTAAGTATGTACATTTTTAAAGGTTCAAATATTTTAGAATAGTGTGTTGATAATGATAGCAATGATGCTGCTGATTAATTATTATTATACCTTTATCATTGCATATTATCATCATCGTGATTTGACATACAATTGTTTTCTTCATAGTCATTCAAAAAAAATATTGCTTAAAAATTTATTTGTTTAGCTAAGGCATTACTACTTTTCTTCATACAAGGCTGCCTCTGCCACTCTTATAAACACCTGTACCCAGTTTAGCAAGATATAGCTCACAAAGTCGCAGAGCTGCTTGTCAAAATCTTCTGGATTGGTTCTAAGCATTTGCTGTGCATTCACAATTAAATTATATCAAGATTGCAAGATACAACACTGCCAAATATGGTCTCTGGGGAGCCCTTTGGAGAAGACTGCCTTTTGTTTTCAAAGAGAAACCAGAAGGGAAATGTCAGTTGCCGACAGTTTAAAACCATTTTTGTGATATAAAGTGACTTAAATTGGTGCCAACCAGTGACTATATAATAAATGAGTGAAGCTGCCCCTTTAAAGTGAATAAACCACTTTGAAATAATAAGGGTGAATGAAAAAAAGGTATGGCGCTCATTTGCTTTATTCCTACCATTATCTATCTCAATTGACTGGTAGCATCTTCTTTATCACAGTGATTGGATTTTCCTTGGTTTATGCAAGATTTATTATGATTATACAATTTTTTATGAATTATTGGTTGAAAGTTATGAACCATTAAGATCCAAACAGATAATTTATTGTAGTAGGTGAGAACATTAATTATCTATATATGAGGTAGTGCCATACCTTTTTTTCATACACCCTTATTAAAACCATTTTTCCTTTGTAAATGTCAGTAAATGGAAAGTTTTAACAAACATTTTTGGATTGTTACATGTTCCCAGGGGAGTGCCCATACCTCCAATGCTATTTTTCTAATAACCCTTTGCCTGTTAGCCCTGAAAATGGGCATTTTTTTGTTTCCATTCATTTTAATGGAGTTCAAGTTCAGCATCTAAACCTCTTTAAAATTTGCTAAACTCTGCTCACAGCAAGCCCACGGCAATTTGGCTCATCGCTAATGGAGATTTCTTACTTTTTGTACCAAAATAGTTCGTACAAAGTCTCAAAATGATTTTGACAACTTGCTCAGTGGTTTTTGTGGGCAATATTTTGCTTGATCAGTATAAAGTGAGCATTAGATTTGCAGAGGGCTTTGCTGGGGTCTTAGTACAGTATAAAGTGTAGCTGCACTAAAGATGCAATTACGCTTTAAGTATTTCTTAAAGTGTAATTCGTAGAAAAAAGAACATTTTGGGAATTGAGTGGTGTGTTTAAACTGCCAACATCCTAAATAGCATCATAGAGAGAGCATGCACCAAAGTACATTGGGAGACGCCCCCTTGCACTTTAAATGGCAGAAAAAGAGTACAAAGGGTTAAAGTAGATAAAAAGGGCATAAAGGTGCCAACTTTATTAGTATACAAAAAGTAGAAAAAATATATTGCGTATAGACACATTAGCTTAAAATATATTATAGCAGTACATCAATGAATCAACATAAACAAAAATAGTATATATAATATAATAAATATATAATAATTATTTTTGCATTGGTATACATTTTCCTTCCTCGGGGGTAGTTTTAAAGTTGGGTAGTTATTTTCTTGTCTGTAACATAAATTTATGTTACAGACAAGACATTTATTTATCTTACAGACGTATTTATGTTACAGACAAGAAAATAACTACCCCTGAGGAAGGAAAATGTATACCAATGCAAAAATAATTTCCGAAACATGTCAGGTATATGTTTAAGAATCTAATTTGCTGACCTCAATCTGTTTTGGGCAGCACTTTGTTTTATTCTTTATTTTATTTTATTTCTTTATTTTTTGTTTATGTTGATTCATTGATGTACTGCTATAATATATTTTAAATTAATTGTGTCTATACACAATATATTTTTTCTACTTTTTGTATACTAATAAAGTTGGCACCTTTGTGCCCTTTTTATCTACTTTGACCCTTTATACTCTATTTCTGCCATTTAAAGTCCAAGGGGACGTCTCCCAATGCACTTTGGTGCATGCTCTCTCTATGATTAAAGTGTAATTCCACTTTTATTGAGAAAAAAACAATCCCCTTTGAGTGATCAATGTACATGACAAGGATTTTAACAAATCTTGTTGCAGATTCCTACTTTTTTCCATTCTGAAGAAAAAGCTGTTTGTTTCACCATGTCCTTTCCAGATCGATTCCGAAATGGAAGGGCCTGTGTTAATTATAACTACCTGGTGCACTATACTATATTCATTTATATCCTATATACATTTATGCTATATACATTTATTCATCAATAACTCTTGGTGGAGCTGCTGGTTTAAAACGGGCTGTTACCTTCACTCCCGCCACCTCTGTTTCACCGGCAGCGGGTCTAGGGTCCCGTTGAGTTTACCTCTGGACGATGTAGGAACCAAACACTTGAGTATCTTTTCCAATGCTTTATTGAACAGGTAATAAAGGAAGTAGCAGGAAAGAGGCAGTAGGAAAGTTGCAGGGAACCTCAAATACCTTTTCGTAGTATTTCTTTAGTATGTTGTTAGGAATTGAACTCTTGTAGTTGAATGCACTCCCCTTGTGGGATTCAATCTTTGCCCGCCTGGATAGGCCTCTCTCACTTACCTACTAGCCAGTACGTAGCACGAACAAAAGTCTCTGCCACAGACTTGTTTGGAACAAAACCTGTACGATCCTCTGCCACAGGATGTAATGGTTTTACGATGAGTATCAGACACAGCACTTGAACCTTTAAGCCAACCCGGCAGTACTATGCAGTAAGATTACTTCAGGATACGTCCTCCAACCGAGTCACCAGGCCCCTCTCCAGACCAGCACTCTGCATGATCCTTCTATGATGGGTCCTCCCCTGGGATCTTCTCAGTTGTCCAGCTTCTTCTCACAGGATAGACAGCCCAGGACCATTCCTCTGCCGCTGTGGTAGGCCCCAGACAGGCTTCTGGGCCCACCCACACGCCGCAGCGACGTGGGCCTCCGGAACGGAGGACCACGAGGTGATATTCCTAATGCATACCTGTTGGCCAGGAGGGCCAGCAGGTGGCTGAAAACGAACCCCTAAACATGGCGTCTGTCCCATAAATACCCTTTCCCAGAATGCAACTCGGAGGACCACCTCCACCGAGTTGTCCCCGGGACAGAGGAGCACTCATACGCTTCAACACGTTGCTTTTCCAACACCAGCCCATGGTGACAACGACACCTACCGGCGCAGTGTGGAGTCAGAGGCAAACCTAACTTCACCTAACAAGAAACCCACTAGATTTACCCATCAGCAGTAGATTAAAAATCTACCAGCGCTACACATTTGTTTGACAAAAGTTGTCCTTTAGGAAGAGCAATGGCTTCCAAATTATGTTCATATCCAAGTATAGCAAATGTCATAATGGAAAGAATGTATCTTATATATGCAGCCACCAAAGCTTGCCATTAGAAAATACATTTTCACAACAGTATAAAACTACAATTTATTCAGGCATGCCAATAAAACATAAAGTAGAACTTCAGGTTAACATCTAAATATACAGTTGAAGTAAAGCCTGATCAGTTTTGTTTTATAACAAAGTAGATTCAAATCTGGGTTTGGAAAAAGCTGTGTTACAGTATGTGATATATTTGGATTTTACTAATGCATTTGATATTAGACTTTATAATAACCTGGTACAGGAGTTGAGAATACAAGGATTAAGGGGGAATGAAGGATTGACAAATGGATACGAAATGAAGCTTTCTTGTAACAGAACATTATTAAAAAAGGGGCTTAAAGTGAACATATGCAGGTATGGGGAAGCAATAAACAGCTGGCAAGATGAATCAGCTGACAGCGCAATAATAGTAATAATATTACTTACCTGCATATTCATAGTCAAAGTGTAAAAACAAATCATTTTTAGATGATCCCTATTTACATAAACATTTGTATGCACCAACCCACACCCTACATGTTGCCATCTTGCTAATGGCACAATATTCTGTGGAAACATTAAAACTCAGCAGCAGTGGGTCATTAAACAAAAAGATCTTCACGAAATGGCCAATGGCAGTTAAGTTTTGAATGGCAAATGAAATTTAAAGTACATCTATCATTCAAAAAGCATGCTTTGCATCAATCAATAGAGTAAATCATCCCAGTATTTTAAAATTGCACTATATTTTGAGCACAAAAAGACTTTTTTCTTTTATTGAACAAAGCTGAATCTGATTTATGAAGCTCTTAGCTCATATATGACTTAGCCTGTGGCAAAAATGAATCTGATGTGTGTGTGCAATTTTCCCACCCAGATACTCATATATGTGATGATATGGTTGTTTACCTGTCAAAAGGATTGGCACACATATGCCACTCCCATGTGAATCCTCAGTTTCTATTTGTGCTTTGTTGCCTCCTGCATTACCAGGTCCAAAGATAAGGTGATGGGACTTTAAATATACCCCCAAAGGTTAATGATACAGAACAAATTTAAAAACAGATCTTTATTTTTGTACATTTAAAAGAATCATACAAATGTAAAATAAATTACATATATAAACAGATGCTTATATCACTCTTTTAAATATAAAAAAATAATTTTTTGTTATTTTAATTATTTGTTATTTTAAATAATTGCATCATTAACCTTTGGAGGTGTATTGGAGGTATATTTAAAGTCCCATCACCTTATCTTTGGACAAGTTGTATTTACAAGGGATAATTACCCTCCAGTGGTCGAATACTGTGTACAACACCACCTCCCCATAGCATTTGATTACTCCTGCATTACCTGGCTGCTAGTTGAACAATGAATAGGCATCATGATGATGTTAATTCACTGTCAAATGTGGCGTCTTAAGGCAGAGAAGTGACACAAAAACCTAAAAAGCTGAATCAGGAAACACAAAAACTAGTTGAAAAAGGATTCAACCTGCAGTCGGTAGAGAACTCAGTTCTTCTATAACCGAGGTGTCCTTTTATGAAAGTGCGGTAAAATACCGCTTTTCAGTTCTCAGGCATTCTCAGAGGAGATCGCTCTCCTCTGAGTGCCTGTTTATGAAAGTGTGTAGATCGCTTCTCATGTTGAGTTGAGGAGAGATCTACAAACGCCGGGAACTCCTGAGAACGGCTCCTCTCACTATAATCTCGTGTGATATAGCGGGATTACAGTATGAGGAACCATAAAATACAAAGTTTAACACAAATCAGCACACATTATTCCCCAACATATTAATAAAATAATAAAGTTAAATTCCCCCTACACAATATACATTAACCTAATTATAAAAAAAACATTGTTTTTATCAATATTTAAAGATCATACATGTCCCTATTTAACCCCTTCCCGCCGACCGAACGCATATATGCGTCCTCGGCTTTCCGGGGTTATACCGGGATGATGCCCGCAGCTGCAGGCATCATCCCGGTACCGTTGTTTTCAGCGGGCGATCGGCTACCCGAATATAACAACCGATGCGGCTAAAAGCCGCTCGGTTGTTATACCGGAGGAGCGGGAGGGGACATCCCCCCCCTCCCGCCGCCTCCCGCCGCTGTTACCGGGCCTCCCGTGCGATCGGGAGGCCCGGTGTCCGGTCCGCTGCCTTCGGCGGCTGGGGGCGGGCTGGAACGAAGCTGCGAGCGGCTTCGTTCCAGCCTTCTTCTTGTAAATGCGGAAGCGACGCCATGACGTCACTTCCCGTTTACTCGGCTGCCAATGGCGCCGAATTTAAAAAAGTACACAGTATTCAGAATCGCCGTTTTCGGCGATCTGAATACTTTGAAGTGTAAAGGAGGGATGGGGGGTCTTTTAGACCCCCCATCCCTCCATAAAGAGTACCTGTCACCACATATTACTGTCACAAGGGATGTTTACATTGCTTGTGACAGCAATAAAAGTAAAAAAAAAAAAAAAAAAATTTAAACACAATTTATAAAGTACAAAAATAAATAAATTAAATAAAAAAAAAAAAAAAAAATTTTTTTAAAGTGCCCCTGTCCCCGCGAGCTCGCGCAGCGAAGAAAACGCATACGGAAGTCGCGCCCGCATATGTAAACGGTGTTCAAACCACACATGTGAGGTATCGCCGCGATCGTCAGAGCGAGAGCAATAATTCTAGCCCTAGACCTCCTCTGTAGCTCAAACCTGGTAACCGTAAAATTTTTTTAAAGCGTCGCCTATGGAAATTCAAAGGTACCGTAGTTCGTCGCCATTCCACGAGTGCGTGCAATTATAAAGGGTGACATGTTTGGTATCTATTTACTCGGCGTAACATCATCTTTCACATTATACAAATAAATTGGGGTAACTTTACTGTTTGGATTTTTTAAAATTCATGAAAGTGTCACTTTTCCAAAAATTTGCGTTTAAAACACCGCTGCACAAATACCGTGTGATAAAAAATATTGCAACAATCGTCATTTTATTCTCTAGATTCTTTGCTAAAAAAATATATATAATGTTTGGGGGTTCTAAGTAATTTTCTAGCAAAAAATATGGATTTTAACTTGTAAACACCAAATTTCAAAAATAGGCTTAGTCATGAAAGGGTTAAATGTGAATGGTGTATAGTAAATGAATGTAATGCAGCTATACACCATTCATATAAATGCAAAATACATTTATAATCATTAAAAAAATAATTTTAATAAAGTATACAAGTATAAATATTTATTAATAAATTAAAATAAAATATATTTCATAATTGATAAACATAAAAATTGATAAACTGGTGCAATGCGAGAACACTGCGAATCCACTGCGGGTTCCCGCATCGCACCGACTCACATGTCAGTTCACACTGCCGTATGCGAATCGCTGGGGAGTGTCAATACATTGTTAAGGACACCCCCAGTTCAGCTTGCATATCGCACTGCGAACTGACAGTCCGGACATGCGATCCGATTCTGGTCCGAACAGAAAAAAGGGTCCTGTGCGTGTTTGCACGGAATGCGGTGCGATATCAGCCATACTACCTGTACAGCTGATATCGCAACGCACAGACATCGCTTGTAATGTGAATGGCAGTGTGCTGCGAATTACATGCGATGCCTGTGCGATGTCCGGCATCACACAAGTGTGAACTGGGCCTAAAAGTTAACACTCCCAAATCAGTTCGCATATCGCAGTGTGATCTGCAAACTCGGACAGTAATCGAATCGCATGGGTGTGAACACCCATGCGATCCGATTCTGCTGTGGACCAAAAAAAGGGTCCTGTAAGAGTTTTGTCCGAGTGCAATGCAAATTTAGCAATACTATCTGTATGGCTGAAATCGCATTGCACAGAGATCGGATGTGATTTTGCACTGCAGTGCGGTGCGAATCACATCCGATCTCGGACACCGCAGCAGTGGGAACTGGCCCGAAATCATATTGCATTTGCACCAAAATGGTACAGGACCCTTTATTTGGTCCGCACTGGAATCGGATCGCATGGGTGTGAACACCCATGCGATCCAATTCCTGCACCATTACATAGTTCGCACTGCGATCTGTGAAATGATCTGGGGGTGTCATTAACTTTACATTGACACCCGCAGTGGTGCGCAGATGTCAATGTAGGTGCGATGTGAAAACCCACTTAGGAATCACGCTGGTTCACGCATTGCACAAGTGTGAACCCAGCCAGAGACGTGAACATCTAAAAAAAAATATATACATATATCTATATATATATCTATATATATATATCTATATATATATATATATCTATATATATAATATATAGATATATAATATATATATCTATTATATATATATATGTAAAAATATATATAATAGATGTATCTATATATAGATATATCTATAGATAGATATAGTCTATATATATCAATAAATATCTATTTATCTATCTATCTATATATATATATATATATATAGATACATATATATCTATATATATATATATAGATATATATATAGATATATATATATCTATATATATATATAGATATATATATATATATATATATACACACTATAAATTTCACCAGTTTCATGCTTCTCACTCTGATTCTCCACTTCTGAAATGGTGAATCAGAAAGTGAGAATTCTGTCACAGATCGCCAGTGAGGTGCTGAGATCGTACCTTCATAAACTGGCCGTTTCTGTGAAGTCAGTTACAAATTCTCACTGTGCTGAGATAATCAGCGGAGAACGTGTTCTCCACTGATTATCTCAGTTTCATAAACTGGTTATGAGCTGAGATCAGCGGTGAGACTTGGGATCGCTGCTGATCTCAGTTTCATAAAAGGACACCCTATAGCAGGGAGCCAATATATGTGCACTACAGAGGTTCAGATGCAGGAAAGTGAAGCATGTAGAAGGAAAAAAAATATCTCGTCCTGAAACTTTCACAAGAGAGTGCAAAAAGGGGTAAATGGTCCTTTGTGTTACAAGGTGCACATATTCTTTATTAAGAGTAGTATGCGGTTGATATTACCAGGAGACAAAATAAGTTAGCATTGTGCCACTGCAAAAATGAATATGTTGCTACAACCAGTGACTCTAGAATAGCTTTACGTGCTCAGAGGCACATTAAATTTGAGTGGCAAATGTAAACATTTCCTTTCATTGTTATTAGGGTTGGCCACAATGAAATTATTGGAGTATGCAGAGTAGGTAACAGCACAGAAGGACTTGGAAGAGACCACTGGAATGAAATGCTGGCATATCCACGGAAGCCTATAACCCATTGGCATCCATTGGTGGAGATGAAGAAGTCATTCAAAGAGGTTTGTTTCATTATTTACAGTTTCCAATTTATGTTATATGCAAGAGGATGAAACAAAAAGAATGTCCCTTAAAAGTCTAACTGTTTGGAAGTTCAATATTGTAGAGCATTATAATAAAAACATTTATGACCTTTTTAAGTGTTGTGTATTACCTACCTTACTCCTGATTGCATTTTAAGTAACCATTGTTACTAATGTTTATAATTTCTTGCTGCTCTGGGCTATTTACAGACACAGCTACAGTATCTCACAGAATTGAATACACCCCTCACATTTTTGTAAATATTTTATTCTATCTTTTCATGTGACAACACTGAAGAAATTACACTTTGCTACAATGTAAAGTAGTGAGTGTACAGCTTGTACAACAGTGTAAATTTGCTGTCCCCTCAAAATAAATGAACACACAGCCAATAATGTCTAAACCGCTGGCAACAAAAGTGAGTACACCCCTAAGTGAAATGTCCAAATTGGGCCCAAAGTGTCAATATTTAGTGTGGCCACCATTATTTTCCAGCACTGCCTTAACCCTCTTGGGCATGGAGTTCACCAGAGCTTCACAGGTTGCCACTGGAGACCTCTTCCACTCCTCCATGATGACATCACGAGCTGGTGGATGTTAGAGACCTTGCGCTCCTCCACCTTCCGTTTGAGGATGCCCCCACAGATGCTCAATAGGGTTTAGGTCTGGAGACATGCTTGGCCAGTCCATCACCTTTACCCTCAGCTTCTTTAGCAAGGCAGTGGTCATCTTGGAGGTGTGTTTGGGGTTGTTATCATTTTGGAATACTGCCCTGCGGCCCAGTCTCCGAAGGGAGGGGATCAAGTTCTGCTTCGGTATGTCACAGAACATGTTGGCATTCATGGTTCCCTCAATGAACTTTAGCTCCCCAGTGCTGGCAGCACTCATGCAGCCCCAGAACATGACACTCCCACCACCATGCTTGACTGTAGGCAAGACCCACTTGTCTTTGTACTCCTCACCTGGTTGCTGCCACACATGCTTGATACCATCTGAACCAAATAAGTTTATCTTGGTCTCATCAGACCACAGGACATGGTTCCAGTAATCCATGTCCTTAGTCTGCTTGTCTTCAGCAAACTGTTTGCCGACTTTCTTGTACATCATCTTTAGAAGAGGCTTCCTTATGGGACAACAGCCATGCAGACCAATTTGGTGCAGTGTGCTGGGCATGGTCTGAGCACTGACAGGCTGACCCCCCCACCCCTTCAATCTCTGCAGCAATGCTGGCAGCACTCATACATTTTATTTCCCAAAGAAGACCTCTGGATATTTGGACATTTGGACATTTTCACTTGAGTTATTTTGAGGGGACAGCTAATTTACATTGTTATTCAAGCTGTACACTCACTACTTTACATTGTAGCAAAGTGTCATTACTTCAGTGTTGTCACACAAAAAGATATAATAAAATATTTACAAAAATGTGAGGGGTGTACTCACTTTTGTGAGATACTGTATGTGTATAGAATACAGTTCTGTCCACAGAATACTTCTACAGCAGGGCTTAGCTTGCATATATCTAGCATTCTGTGGTCAAAGCTGCATCTGTGGTGGCATACCCTCCAGCTGTCAGCTGTCACCCCGCACTCTGCCTGCAGCTGGGGCTCCCCTCTACCGACACCGGCTCCGGTCCTACGAGCAGCGGGACCTCCTTCAAACCCGATCCCGGCCTGTCCTCTACTCCTTCCTGATCACACAACCACGTCCGCTCCCTCCGATCCACCCCAAAACAATACCCGCTCCGACCGGAGGAAGGATGGGAGCTCTACTGGTGGGAGAGCTGGAGGAACCGGGGGCGCCGCACTCTGCTACTACTGGGACTGTCAGCTGCCCTCTACAGGAAAACACCGGCTACTCCAGTAGAACTCCCATCCTTCCTCCGGTCAGAGCGGGCATTGTTTTGGGGTGGATCGGAGGGAGCGGACGTGGTTGTGTGATCGGGAAGGAGTAGAGGACAGGCCGAGATCGGGTTTGGAGGAGGTCCCGCTGCTCGTAGGACCGGAGCCGCTGTCGGTAGAGGGGAGCCCCAGCTGCAGGCAGAGTGCGGGGGTGACAGCTGACAGCTGGAGGGGGAGGAGGGAGGAGATCTGCCCCGGACACTGACCGAGGATCTCCGCCAGACACGGCTGGTCTGCACCGTGCATGAGCAGACAAGACACTGGGTTGATGTCCTGAGGAAGTAGCGTCAATGACCGCAGCAAGCCCCTGCGATACGGAGCCCGGCTGCAATTCAGACTCACTTCCAAAGGGATCTTTCCTTCATGTCTCCATGGACCACGAGTAGATTCCGGACAGCTGGAGTGAAATGGTATATACACGGATGGAATTTGGATCTTTCGTTTAAACCTGATTGTAAGGTTTATCACGGTTATTTGCCAAAACATGAGAGTGTGAGGCATATTCATCCGGTGAGTTTTGAATCTGAAGGGAGAGGAATCACTGGCACGTTTGATTTTGGTGGACATTTTAGAAATCTGCACATCATTCACGGTGTCTTTCCTATTGATGGACTTTACAACATCACTTCTACAACCTAATTTTTTACATATTTTTGTGACACAGGGTGGCTATATGTGATATACTAATTATTGTTTTGTGAGATATATATAATATGTGTTCTTGATATCACTTAGTATACTGGTCACACACATGGTCACTTACCATTACCACTAGCGCTGCTTATATTAATTTTCTGGCATTTGCGAATTAATAGAGTTCACATTATTTACACATTTAAAGTGGCAGCTCTGGAAGTTTCACACTCCTTTACACATTTATTTATATATTTTGTTTTATACACATTGTTTGAGGCACTTACTTTCCTAAGCGCAGTGGTGGGAACTCAAGGTGGGCGTATTTGAATACTTGATCACCATTATTTACATGATTCATTACATTGTTGGTGTTGAGCGCCGGATGGTCTCCCTTATACAGTATATAACACTTCTTCTGCTGAATCTTTAGCCTATTGTGTTAGGCTTTTTTTCTGTTTTGATTGGAGGTTCTTTAACCACTTAAGGACCGGAAGATTTTCCCCCTTAATGACCAGGCCATTTTTTTCGATACGGAGCTGCGTCGCTTTGACTGGCAATTGCGCGGTCGCGCAACGCTCTACCTAAACAAAATTGATGTCCTTTTTTCCCACAAATAGAGCTTTCTTTTGGTGGTATTTGATCACCTCTGAGGTTTTTCTTTTTTTGTGCTATAAGCACAAAACAAACAAACAATATTTTTTACTTTTTGCTATAATAAATATCCAAAAAACACATTTCTTCCTCAGTTTAAGCCAATATGTATTCTTCTACATATTTTTGGTAAAAAAATCCCAATTAGCAAATATTGATTGATTTGCGTAAAAGTTATCGTGTCTACAAAATAGAGTATAGATTTATGGCATTTTTATTATTACTTTTTTTACTAGTATTGGCAGTGATGTGCAATTTTTAGCGGGACTGCGACATTGCAGCGGATAGATCGGAAACTTTTGACACTTTTTTGGGACCAGTGGCATTTATACAGCGATCAGTGCTATAAAAATGCACTGATTACTGTATAAATGACACTGGCAAGAAAAGGGGTTAACACCAGGGGCGATCAAATGGTTAAATGTTCCCTAGGGAGGTGCTTTCTAACTGGTGGAGGGAGGGGACTGACAGGGAGTGGAGAGAGATCGCTGTTCTTAATCACTAGTGTAGCACTAACCCCCGAAGGAGCTGCTGATTTATTTGGGCCTGTACTCTGCTTTATACCCCCTTGAATATCTCAGTCCCCCTGACACAGCTGTGGTGTAATAGTGTGCAGTCAGAACGAAATCACAAAGGCAAGTTCACAATACTCAATATAATATACCTGTTTGTAGTTACCTTACCCTCCTCTTGGCTGGTGATGAAGAGTAAAACAACACTCACACAGTTGTACTTAAATAATAACCGTATTTACTGTTATCGTATTAGAAGGGTTAAACTACAATGGTTGTACTGTTAGACCAACATAGTCTGACAGACAACTAAACTTTACAAAGGTACAATACAGGTGTATAATGTCTGAAATAATATATGAGAGGTATCACAAAGTAAATAGGATAACTTTCAGAGTGAGTGTATCTCACTCTGAGCAATGTCCTATTTCCTGCGCACTTAAAGATATACTAAATCAAATGCTGACTTTGATTAAGTACAATACAACACTAAGGAGCTCCCTCCTGTAATATCACACCGCCCTGATATAGTAAAATAACCCAAGGCCTTATATGTCACTGAACAGTCCTTCTTTATCTTCTCTTCTTCGCTAGAAAGACAAAGTAGGTTTTGTAATCCAAAGGGTTAATGAACTCCTGGTCAAAGTATCCTGAGATATAAGACAAAGTTCTAGTGCAGCAGCACTATAACTAACATTGATGCAGTGACTTAGTATTGAATCCTCTTGACTCTACTTGTGGGACTATGGGTCCCAGCAACTCTGTCTTGTGTAAACTGAGGTATGAAAGTGCGTCAAGAAACTTGGGGGCAACAGCCCTCTCACCCAACCAGGACAGTGTTGTCAGAAGACTCCTTTCTGACGTACAGCGTTCTGTCTCTACAGTATGTCAGTTCATTCGCTACGGCCATGCCGTCACGCTGTACCACTTCACAGACGACCAGGGGTCCTCGGTTACCTCCTTCAAGGGTCTCTGAATCGATCACACTGCTGCTCCAGCATGCTGTGATGTAAGGCTGGATCAAAGACTACTCACAGACGACCGGAAGTCCTCGGTTACCTCCTTCAAGGGTCTCTGGATCGATCACACTGCTGCTCCAGCACGCTGTGATGTAAGGCCGGATCAAAGACTACTCACAGACGACCGGAAGTCCTCGGATACCTCCTTCAAGGGTCTCTGGATCGATCACACTGCTGCTCCAGCATGCTGTGATGTAAGGCCGGATCAAAGACTACTCACAGACGACCGGAAGTCCTCGGATACCTCCTTCAAGGGTCTCTGGATCGATCACACTGCTGCTCCAGCATGCTGTGATGTAAGGCCGGATCAAAGACTACTCACAGACGACCGGAAGTCCTCGGATACCTCCTTCAAGGGTCTCTGGATCGATCACACTGCTGCTCCAGCACTCTGTGATCTAAGTCAGGATCGCTGGCTGCTGTTCTGCTCCACACAGGGTAGGCCGCACTGGGCTGGGGACCTCACACAGATCCTCCCAGGCTGGCCATGCGTCTCCAAGAGACTTAAGATGGCCGCTCCCAGCCTTTTTATAAGCTTCCCACAATGCAGTTCTGCTCCCCAAGGATCATGGGAGTCATTGTGCATTGTGGGCAGGTCAAGTTAATGTCCAGATATAAACAAACAAAAACTTCCAGGTCAAACTCCGGAACAGTAAAAATAAACTAAAGATCCAGTCCTTTTGTACTTTGGCCGCTAGATGGCGCCAGAGGATAAGATATAACATTAACATTAAAGCGGGGTCCCACCCAATTTTTGAACAATATCTGTATGTATTTTCTTCTTTGCCTAGATGCTGACATGCCATTTAAAAAAATTTAAATTGCCGTAATTACCTTTTATTTTTCTATTCTTCTTTGCACTTCCTGGTTCTCCTCCCGTGGGAGTAGGCGTGTTTCTAGCCTCTCCCAGACTCCTGGGAGCTAGTCTCAGGCTTCCCAGGATGCCACTGAGCATGTGCGGGAATGAGCGGTGAATGCTGGGAGCACAGCATTCACCACATCCAGGAAATAAATGCTTGTGGGCTTCAAATGCCCACAATGAAGATGGAAACCGCCTGCAGTGAATAATATAAGTTATTCTTTCCGACGAAATCTGACACAGGCGGAGATATTACACACAATATGTGAGTATGTAATGCTGAGAAGAAAAGTTTGTGAATGAACTAAAAAAAAAAAAAAACGATAGATAGGTGGACCCCCGCTTTAAGTTACATCAAAAATGTGTCCTCGCTACACTAGGAACAGACAATGTCACTCTACCCCCTTGACAGAACAAGGATCTGTTTGTTTACACTGGCAGATCCCCATTCTGTCTCTCTGTGGAGCGATCGCGGGTAGCTGAAGGACATTGAGTTCGCCGGATCCGCTGATTGGCTCCCCCGCTAGCAAATGGGCATGTGCGTCCACAGATCGATGTGTAAGCACCCGACGTACAATGGTGGCAATTCACACAGGAGAGCCAACCTGCCGCAGTATAACTGCGGCAGCTGGTCGTTAAGTAGTTAACTGGTCTGGTCGAATATTCTTAAAGCTTTTTTCTCTTAAGAATGAATGTTAGGGAATGGTACATTTGTCCTGCAAAAGGATACAAATGGAAACCAACTTTTCACACATATTACAAACATTACAGGTATTACTCTTGACTTTTGAGGGAATTCAGAGACATTCGCAAAGCAAATGTTTAATAAAAAGACCCCCTAATGCTGGGCTTTAAATTTGAGGCTTTATAATTATGTTATTTTCAAACATACACTGGGAATGGTTGAGGTTTTTAAGTAGCACTGTAAAAATAGAGCTGCTGGGAAATTAAATTTGTCTAGGCTTTATAAGAGCATATTTATGAATTATTGCTAATGGTACTTTATTTCACTTAGAAAGATTTGGTGGCTCTCAATGCTGCTGTTAACATAACAGTTGTTATATATTCTTACAAGAGCCTGATTGTCCCTACAATGCTCTCAAACCACAGGCTGGATTGCAAAGCACAGTCATTAACTGTACGTATTGGGAGGTACATTTAAAATTTCCCTGCTTCCTACACTCATAAAGCAATGCCTATTTAAAATCCATTCAGATGGGTAATTTACATGAAAGCATTAAGACTGAGAAGAGCTTTTTTAGAATAAAGTAAAAAAAAAATGCTGTTCTACCATTCATAATCAGACCTGGGTAGAGTAGGATATACTTGGGTTTAGGATTTCTACCAGTTACCATGGCTTGATAACCAATGCCTACTCTGATAAACTTATTGATTAGATAGAATGAGTCCAGAGACGGGTAACAAAAATGGTAAAAGGTGTGGGGGTAAAACATATCGAGAGTGACTTCAGGAACTTAATATGTACAGTCTGAAGGAAAGAAGGGAAAGGGGAGACATGACTGAAACCTTTAAATACATCAAGGGGGTGAATGAGGTTCAAGAAAGCAGTATTTTTAATATGAAACCAAAATCAAGAACACGGGGACATGACCTCAAACTAACTGGAGGAAAGGTCAAAACGAATCTTAGAAAGTATTATTTTACTGAAAGGGTAGTTGATGATTGAAATAAACTAACAGAGGTAGTGAGACAGTCATTAGTAAATGGCTTTAAACATATTTGGGATAAACATAGATCTATAGTCAGACAACAAGGTTATTAAAAAAAAAATTAAAAAAACAACCCCAAGACAAAAAAAAAATGGGCAGGCTCGATGGACTACTCAGTTTTTCTTTGCTGTCACTTTTCTACGTTTCTATGTTCATCCCAAGACCAGCAGTAAAAGTGACCGTATTCATCTGCTCAATTAGTAAAAAAAAAAATTCAAGAGTCATGAGCTGTATTGTTATACATCTAAAAAAGAGAGAATCCCTTAAAAAAAAAAAAAAAAACATTTGGACAACTGACTTTAGTACCTAGACCATGGAGTTGATTTACTAAAGGCAACTCCACTGTGCACTACAAGTGCACTTGGAGGTGCAGCCACTGTAGATCTGAGTGGAAGATGTGAAATGAGGGGAAACTCTGCTGATTTCCAATCATGTACAAGCAAAAATGCTGTTTTTTATTTTCCTTGCAAGCCCCCTTCAGATCTACAGCGACTGCACTTCCAAGTGCACCTGTAGTGCAAAGTGGATTTGCCTTTAGTAAATAAACCCCCATGACCTTTATAAACTGAGTGGGCATGTTCATTCTTGTGGCTCTTGGCATGGTTTTGATTTACCTATCTTTTACGAAAACCACGCCAACTGCAGATTTAAAAAAACGTCATATAGTGGAGAAAAAGACCATATTGAGTTATCAACTTGTTCTAAAAGACAGTGACAGGCAGCATTGGGCACTAAATTACTTTATATAGAAAAAAAAATGAGCATTTGCTCAGATCTTTCTGTTTTGTGAGTTGGACCAGAATTTCTGAAAAAAAAGCAATCTGTTAGTTCTCTAGGTAACAATGAAATTACTGAAGCATGAAGAACAAAGTGCTTCGTGATATGTTAATGTAGTAAGTTTCTAATGAACATACAAGCAGATTATGGGTTTGACCCACAAAATGAATGCCTCAGTTAATCCATTTGTGCTACTGCTATAATGTAATACTAATGACACAATTATTAAATTAAAATAATTCCCTACAAATTAGAATTCGAGAAGGAGTGGATAGCACCATACGCCGGTAACAAGTATCTGTAGAACAAAGTGGAAGCTCCGCACACCATCTCCACTGATTGTTGCTGCGGATTATTTAGATAGTCTCTATAGTGCTTAATAAGTTAACTTAATAAGTGAAGTCAAACTACCACCCTACTTTAAGATGACTGCTCATGCACAGAAGCAGCTACTTTAATCCATGTATTAAAGTGCTTTTGATACCCATTTGTGTATCTAAACTATAATCTGGTTGGGACAAAAACACATAGCAGAGACAGGTAACCACTGCAGTGCACTGTAGGGAGGATTTTACTGTTGTAAAGAAACTGAAGATGAACTATCATGCCTATAGTTGCCACCCTGACATGTTACAGTCATTGGGGGCCGAAGTCAGAACAGTTCAGGCAGGCATACAGGAGCACAGAGAGGAGCTCACCAATGTGGCAATGCTCATTCAAACAGAAATTAGTTCTGAATAGCAATGTCACCCTTGAGCTTCCACTTTAAAGCTGAACCACAAAATAATAAAGCACAGCTTCATGTCTCATAGTTAACCACATGCCGACCAGCGCACGACGATGTACGTCAGCACAATGGCACGGGCAGGGCAAATGGGCACACAGGTACGTCCCCTTTAAATTGCGGCATTGTGGGCATGCGCGATGTCCGCCGGGGGGCCTGCGATCGTGTCATGTAGTGGCAGAATGGGGAGATGCCTATGTAAACAAGGCATTTCCCTGTTCTGCCTAGCAACATGACAGAGATCTACTGCTCCCTGCCATCGGGACTCGGAGCAGTGATCTGTCATGTTCTAGTGAGACAATCCCCCCACAGTTAGAATCAGTCCCTAGGACACACTTAACCCCTTGATCGCCCCCTAGTGTTTAACTGCTTCCCTGACAGTGTCATTTACACAGTAATCATGATAAAAATCGCAGATCGCCACCATTACTAATAAAAAAAAACAATAATAAAAATGCCATAAATCTATTCCCTATTTTGTAGATGCTATAACTTTTGCACAAACCAATCAATATGCGCTTATTTCAATTTTCTTTTTTTGCCAAAAATATGTAGAAGAATACGTATCAGCCTAAACTGAGGAAGAATTTTTTTTATATATATTTTTTGGGGATATTTATTAGAGCAAAAATTAAAAAATATAGCTTTTTTCAAAATTGTCGCTCTTTTTTTGTTTATAGCGCAAAAAATAAACGCAGAGGTGATGAAATACCACCAAAAGAAAGCTCTATTTGTGGGAAAAAAAGGACGTCAATTTTGTTTGGGTGCAACGTCGCATGACCGCACAATTGTTAGTTAAAGCGACGCAATGCCGTATCGCAAAAAGTGCTCTGGTCAGGAGGCTGAAGTGGTTAAAGATTCTATGAATTTGTCCAAGTCTGTATGTGCAATTAAAATGTCACTTTCTTTTTTCACTTTTAACATAAAAAAACTGGAAACCTCTTGGAGAGAAGTAAAGCTTATGGCAGTTAGAGGTTTTGACCCATTTAGTCCATGAACAACACCTTTTTATTGTAAATGTCACTGAAGTTTAAACTTTTAAAAGTAAAAATAGTAAAGATGCTCACTATTTCCTTTAGTGGTTGGAAAAGCCTTTTCTCATAAGATATTTGAACTTTTTTATTTATAAAAAGAATATTGAAACCAAACAAACCACTTCGGGTCCATTTCCTGATTTAGTTTTATTTTGTTACTGGGGCCTGACTTTTCCAGAGTTGATGGCTTAGCCTCATCAACTGCCATCTAATAGTCCAGTGAGAGAACCTTTACAAGGCACTAAGACCCCTTTTACACTGAAGGCGTTTTTCAGGCGCTTTAGCGCCATTAAAATAGTCAGCGGTGCTTTGCGGAAGCTTTTAACCCTTTAATCGGCCAATAGCGGGGGTTAAAAATGTCCCGCTAGTGGCCGAAAAGCGCCTCTAAAATGACGGTAAAGCCCTGCTAAAACTAGCGGCGCTTTACCGCTAACGTTACCGCTAACGTGGCCATGCTGTCAGTGTAAAATGGGCTCTAAGGCAGATGGCTACTGCACATTCAGAGGGATTTAAACTAGCCCTAAACAACTGATCTCTGGTGGCAGTTTTCGTTGGAACTATTTGTGCTCGATTCAGGCAAGCATTTGCGCCAGTGCCAGTAACATTATTGACACACGTGGCAAACTCAGGTAGTTCTTACTACTTTAATAATTATAACGGACTCATGAGCTGCTATGTGATGTTATAATGAGATGATATGGAACTGCTGCAAATACCCTATTAGTGTACTCAATCACTAAAAAACTAAAAATAGAACAATGGTGCGCTGCTCCTTTAAAAGTGCACAATAACTAAAATCAAAAAGCGTTACAATGATAATACTCCTAAGAAAAATACATTTCTATAAAAGTTCCCAAGTGATGTCCCGCAAACCATGAAACAAATATGTAATAAACAGATATAATGCATACATGTACTAAAAAGTGTGTCATACATAAAGAAAACACGTATTCAGTGCTCTATTCCATATAATCACATCCAAATATAATAATTATCAAGTCCTCTTATGGTATCCAGTGAATAAAGTGTCTGTGATATTCAACACAACAATAGTGATGTGCGGCAATGTGCCATCCAGGAAAAACACCAATCCACCTCTGTGTGCAATGCTTGCTCACCTTATCTAAATAGGACACTCTGGGCTTTAAATATATTATCCTTGCAGATCCACGATCCAGCTATTTGCACCAGCTTTGTTATGGTGCCCTTTAAGAGGCTGACTCCACCCCAGATGTCACTGCCCAGTGTGATGATAATGAAGTCTGAGTACCCCAAAGCAGCAGTGTTATTGGTCACAGCAGTCAATGTTATTGGTCACCTTTCTGTTTTCTGATGCCTTCATCTCTCACAGACACAGCTGGAGAGTGCAAAATCAGGCTCATATCTGCAAAGAAACCAATCAGCGTCAAACCTCAGCTTGTCCAATTAATCTTTGGCAATAAAGCCGGGAAGCTGATTGGTTTCTATACAGAAGTGAACCTGGTTTTGCACTCTCCCTGCTGTAGCAAATTGGATCCTGCTTTTCTGGGGGGGTTTGCCTTCCTCTGGATCAACTGTGGGTATAGGATTGGGTATATGGGATTGTATGATATTTTTTATTTTATTTTATTTTATATGGTTGAACTAGATGGACTTGTGCCTTTTTTCAACCTGACTATCCATGTAACGCTATAGTAACTAAACCCCAACCTGTCTCTTCCTCGGGCCATAGAACCTCTTAATTGTTAAAGAATTACCAGCAAAGAGCTCTATCCCCTGATCCTAGATTCCCTGGCCAAAAACGAATCGTAATCAGGGATACAGGTGATGTCATTAACCAAATATTGCAATGCTAATATTTGGGGACATGACTTTTCACTGGGTGGGTGGAGTCTGATGGGAAGTGAGAGACTAGCTCTCTATCAGGACCACTCCACAGCGCACTGCCAATCAAACCTAATGTATTAGTTGTTTTTTTTTTTACATTTATTTCTTATTTTGAATGTACTTTTGTAAATGCACCTGCCTGCAGTGACACACTCCCTATTCTATTTGTGCCATCTGTGATGCCGGAACCTATTGAGTCCCATAGGAGTCTCCTGTATGTGCCTTCTTCCGCTTTGAACTACAACTGTATGTGCAGAGTTCTGAGCACCACAAAGGCAGTGTGAAAGGGACATAGAACTGTTGTCCATCACTGCTGGGGAGAGGCAGGAGTGGGGTAACTTTTGCTCCCCCACGCATTCTGCCTGTTTGTGTGGATCTCAGAATGCTGCATGAACATCTGTAGCACAAAGAGGAGACTCCTACGGGACTCCATAGGTCTCGGCGGCACAAGGGGGAGTGTGTCAGCGTGACTGGAGGACAATTTCAAAAGTAAACCCAGTGGAGGAAATCTATAGAAAAAAACAGCTAATACATGTAAGTTATGTTATTATCTTTTTATATTGTCTTACGAAAAAAAAAATGGACTTTACTGTCACTTTAAGTAGTATACACACACACTAGATTAATAGTGGAAAATAATGATAAGGTATACTTAGGCGTGATGATTTTTTTTCTTTGCTGAAGAAAGAAATTTATAGAAAACAAATTAACTCCCTATTGACATCAATGTTTCCCTGATTAAACACTGTTAACTACAACAACGTTAATGATTTCCAATATGCTAAGAGTTTTTAATGAATTCATTGCTATATTTTTCATGATCATGTCATGTCTGCACTTTTGTTGCATGAGAAGCTTTTCATAAACGCCCCTTCTGTAATGGCATATTGACTTTTTCCCATCTTTTACGTCCCTTGACATAAATTTAACTTTGCAATACTGACAGAAATTGTCAATGTTGCTTTTGAATACAAATAGAACATTAAGTCTACTGAGCCATACAAGATTTACTGAATATTTTTCTTCTGTTTGCAAATAACATTGAACTGCTTTAAAATGTCAAATTTTAAAAGAAGAACAATATAATTATTTAGAAGAGAATAGAATAGACTATTGAGTATTATGGTTCACCCATTAAAGGAGATCTATCCTATATTACAGGATTCAGAAAACAGGGGTAATTGAGGTTTACACCTTACATCACTGCACAGACAGCTTATTATAAATTGAACCTATATCCAAACCACTACCTCTTTCCCTCTTAGCTGTTAAAATCAGGACTTCATGTCAAGGGAAGATGACCCCTACCAGTGCTGTGACTTGTTTCCCCTATTCTAACAACCCAGCCTAACTAACCGTCTAGTGTAGTACCTGAGTTAGAAAGGGAACACGCTGCTTGAATGTTTCCTGTTCCTTGTACTTAAGAAAAATCTCCGCAATAACTTTCCCCAACCAGTAATATCAGTGCTCAGCTGAAATAAGTGATTTCGTATGGCAGATTGGCCTTGTGGCTAGGTCATGTTATAAATTATAGTAGGCGATGGCATCTTTTTCTCCTTATTTTGCTTTTGAAATGAATTGAAAAATTGTAGACATCTATAGGATCTTAGTCCACAAGCTTCTGAATAATCTAGGGGATTTTAGAGAAGTAATTGTTGCGCAAAATTGGCCTACACGTCACATAAACACCTAGATAATCATTATAATAATGAAGACTGGTATTACACTTGCCTTGCCAGATTCTACAGAGATACATGAAGCTTACCTAGATGCATGACAACCAAGGCAGAGAGAGGGGAGTAAGGATCTTGTGGTCTTACTTCTGTGGTCTCTAGCCTAGACCAAACTATTAAAAAATGCATATTGGGCTATTAGCTCACAATATACAATACTTTCTAAGCATTCATGCTTTGCGACACCAGCTTTTAATATCTTTGTGTGAATCCTTAAAGTGTGAACAAAGGTAGCAAAAAAAAAAGACGCAGTTATGTAGAAAATTTCCCAGTATGTTTATTACAGACCTTTACGTTTACAAACCTTTACCTTTAAAAATATAGCGTGAAACTATTATAAAATCAGCTAATAGGATCCTCCTGTTCTGCATCTTATTTCAAAAGTTGAAGCCTATAACATATGACACAAGATATTATTCCTCTATGGGCAGGGTGAGAATCAGAGATGTTTGCGGGAATTCTGTTCGGCCCCCAGATGAATGTTTTATATCACCGGATGTTTTAAGCATGCATGTTAATGCATTCCAACAAAGCTTCTCCATAAGTGAAATTCTTCAATACTATCACTTGGTGTCCCTCCTGGCATATTGGCAGAATGAAGCAACAGCTTGGGTGCAACTGAATTTAAGGAGTGCATCAAATAAACTAAAGGGAGTTTATGCTATCTGTGCTATGTGGTTTATATGCAAAAAAATGGACACTTGATCTTGCTGGCCAGGGTGCAGATAAGTACATGTGCATTTGCATGATTTTATTCTAATTACTGTTGGTGTACAAGGAAGTAAGAAAAGGAAACATTAGCTGCTTGTTATTGGCAGTATAATGAAGTGATGTCCTGATTTTGGGATATACATTATATTACATACAGTATATGTGTATATATATTATCTATCAATCTATAGATATATATACACAAAAGTATTGGGATGCCTGCCTTTACCCACACATGAACTTTAACGGCATCCCAGTCTTAGTCCATAGGGTTCAATACTGAGTTGGCAGGCCCATGCACTACATGGTTTTGGTAAATCTAAAGGAAATCAGACAACAAAAGTAGTGTGTATGGGTTCTTAGTCCGTAGGGTTCAATATTGAGTTGGCCCACCCTTTGGAGCTATAACAGCTTCAATTCTTCTGGAAAGGCTGTCCACAAGGTTTAGGAGTGTGTCTATGGGAATTTTTGACCATTCTTCCAGAAGCACATTTGTGAGGTCAGCCACTGATGTGGACGAGAAGGCCTGGCTTGCAGTCTCCACTCTAATTCATCCCGAAGGTGTTCTATCGGGTTGAGGTCAGAACTCTGTGCAGGCCAGTCAAGTTCCTCCACCCCAAACTTGCTCATCCATGTCTTTATGGACCTTGCTTTGTGCACTGGTCGAAATCATTTGGTGGAGGGGGTTATGGTGTGAGGTTGTTTTTCAGGGGTTGAGCTTGGCCCCTTAGTTCCAGTGAAGGTAACTCTTAAGGTGCCAGCATACCAAGACATTTTGGACAATTTCATGCTCCCAACTTTGTGAGAACAGTTTGGGAATGGACCTTTTCTGTTCCAACATGACTGCACATCAGTGCACAAAGCAAGGTCCATAAAGACATGGATGAGCGAGTTTGGGGAGAGGAACTTGAGTGGTTTGCACAAAGTCCTGACCTCAACCCGATAGAACACCTTTGAGATGAATTAGAGTGGAGACTGCAAGCCAAGCCTTCTCGTCCACACCAGTGCCTAACCTCACAAATGCTCTTCTGGAAGAATGGTCAAACATTCCCATAGACAAACTCCTAAACCTTGTGGACAGCCTTCCCAGAAGAGCTGAAGCTGTTATAGATGCAAAGGGTGGGCCAACTCAATATTGAACCCTACGGACTAAGACCCCATACACGCTACTTTTGTTGTCTGATTTCCTTTAGATTTACAAAAAACATGCAGTGCAATAGCCTACCTGATTGCATACAAATTGAAAGTGTTTCGGTTTGACCTCATACTATATGGTTTTGGTAAATCTAAAGGAAAAAAAAAATCTAAAGAAAATTGATGAGCTCCAGTGTGTTCGCACAACCCACGTGCAGAGCCCGCCAGGAAGTTGGCGCTGTGCTGCGCTAATCACAGGCAGTGAGACATTTCCCGATCTCTGCAGCCGTGCATCAGGACAATGTCTCTCTGCCTTTGATTAGCCCAGTGCAGTGCTGACTTCCTAGCGGGCTCTGCATGTGGGCTGTGCGAACAAGCCAGAGCTTATCCTTAGTCCTGAAGTTGTAAGTCCAACTCCAGCCAAAGCTGTGATGGGAAATCTCTCAAAAAGGGATACAAACAATAAATGGTGAAGATTCTTGTAGTCCAGCAAAAGACAACAGGTCTGGGCTGATAACACTGCTTGAGATTTCAATACAGCAGAGGCAAAGTTGTCAACTTAAACAGTACATTAGGCACTCACTGGATATCTGACAGGAACAACAGGTATTTTTCTGTACTTGCAGCATCTTATAAAGAGAGATCGACCATGGGGAAATGTGCATGTTATGCAGAGATGTACTGGATTTTTTTATTTTTATATTATGCCTACACATTACATAAATTCCGCTAAGGCCAATCATTTTCCATTAATTTTCTTTTTTTTTCCACAGTGGCAAGGACGAGCTGCTAGCTTTGACAGCCAGGGGTCATGCCCCTCCCCAAAGCCTCCACCAACTCCTTGAAATCACCAGCTGTCTGCAAATGAAATTTTGTAACGACCTTTGAAGTCTTGTTGAAGAACCCTGCTGATGAGCTCTCAACTCTTAAACAGCTGGTCACCAAATCTAAAATGTCTGGTGGACTTTACTGAGCTCAAGTCAAAAACAGGACAAGTATATAAGTGGTTTGGTTTTGTCTTGGTCTGTTGTCTCCTAAGTATGTTATACTATGGTGTTTTTAATCATTTAACTCCTTGCTTGGACTAAGGACTACTAGGGCAGACTGACCAATTTTGGAATCTAAGAAAAGGTGGTACAATTTTATTGTATGAAGTAATTATTGTTATTGGACAATGAATGTACATTGAAGTGTTCTTCTTTGTAGGAAACTTGGAAGATGTACTGGCAGTGGCTGCGAGTGTTTATAACCAGTCACTGATCCACTGACACTAAAGACCATAGGAAAAAAATGATTAATATTTATAAATGAAAACTTGTTTATATGTGATATATCATCAATGTGTGTTGTCTTTGATGATATTACTTTGTGCAAATTGACAATATTAATGCTTTTACATTTTGAGCTTTGTTGATGCTTACAATAACATTCACAGAGAGCTTAGTTGTTCAATGAAGCCAACTTTTATCTTTTTATGAGCGTTGGTCTTTTTACACCCCACTCATGGAAATTTTAAGAATGCATGAGTATGCAGTTGTCTTAATGCTTAGGAGATCCTCACATACCGGATCCCTGTTCAGTACTCAGGAAATCAATACAGACTGCAGTGATATCAAGACACTGATCAAAATGTCAGCAAAGCTTTCTGCATGTCACTTGCAAGCCCTTTGCTTGTGAATGTTTTGTAAGTTCCTTGTAGTTTGCTTTTATTAAGTTCACCATGCCCTTCTATGATCAGATCACTAACCCTATGATTTTATTATAACCCATTAATGCACATTGGTTTATATTGCTCATCACACTGCAGACTATGGGGGTTTTTTACGAAAGGCAAATCCACTTTGCACTACAAGTGCACTTTCAAGTGCAGTCACTGTAGATCTGAGGGGGACATGCAAGGAAAATAAAAAACAGCATTTTAGCTTGCACATGATTGGATGATAAAATCAGCAGAGCTTCCCCTCAGATCTACAGTGACTGCACTTGAAAGTGCACTTGTAGTGCAAAGTAGATTTGCCTTTCGTAAATAACCTCCAATGGCTACCTTTTTTTTTTTGACTAAATATATTCAACATGAGTCTGTACACCATTTTTCCTTTGCAATTGTAACTTTTATATTATTGTCCAGTCACCCTGATTATGAATTCAGTTATTGTTAAATGTGCACACTTAAAGTGCCAGTAAAAACCCCAAAAAGCAGCCTTCTTGTCCAAGTAATTCCATTGGTAGGCTCACTAGTTAGCCTCTTAACAGCTTGGAATGAATTAACATGTGAACCAATACCATGCAATCTTTTTAGCAAATGTTGGTAGGATACAAAATAATTCAGGGTTAAGGTTAGAGTTTGTAAACTTCAAACTATATATTTTGTCAGTAATATTAACTTGCTTATTTAAGACAACTGTTATTTCAAAGGGCCAGTAAAAGAAAAAACACCAGTTGATTTAAACATTTAAAACAAAATGAAATCTTCAGCCCTCACTCATGACACTTTCAGTGATCTCTTTTATAGTCTTTAGCTATTCGGGGAGGGAACTAATGGTGCTTGAATTTGTTCCATGTAAAAATTACAAGATCTACAATTGCAGTTACACCTATAGTCACTATTTGATGTAGGGGACTGTTAAAGCATATATTTACCATTCAGAACAATTTGACAATACAGGCATACCCCACTTTTAAGTACACAATGGGGTTTATTTACTAAAGCTGAAAAGTGCAAAATCAGGCTCACTTTTGCATAGAAACCAATGAGCTTCTAACCCCAGCTTGTTTAATTAAGCTTTGGTAATAAAACCTGGAAGCTCATTGGTTTCTATGCAGAAGTGAGCTGATTTTGCACTTTTCAGCTTTAGTAAATAAACCCCATTGTGTACTTAAAAGTGGGGTATGCCTGTACTAGGGACGGATGCATGTGTACCATAATTATGTATATATTACATGTATGCTGTGCATACTCAATATAAATTGTGATGAAAGTAAAGGTAGAATTACATAATTGGATACCCTAAGTGCACAGCTGGAACTATTTACATTCTTTCAAATGAGATTTCTTGCACTAAGGATCACCAACATCCAAGATGATTACATACCATGGTTTATTTAAATAACAGTGCAAAAGCAGAGATGTGCAGTAACTTGCAAGAATCAAGCAGAAATTAGCTTTAAACAGCCTGATTCTAAACTACTAAACCTACTACGGAGTTGGTTTAGTTTAAAGAACATTAATGCTTTTTGCAATGTGGTATTAAATAAAAACAAAAATGGTTTTAAGATTATGTTTATCCATATAAAAAATGTGTTTTTAAACATACTTTCATACATTATGTTTTTGTTTGTAACTGTCTGTGCAGCTAGTATATTTTTATGCATCATATATATTTTTGGTAATTATAATCAAAAACAATGATTAGCAGCCATAAAGATCTATGAAATATTTAAAAGTCATGGGTCTATCTAGAGTAATGTAGCACGCCATTATAAACATAACACTAGAGCAGGCTTAATTGATTTGACAAATACATTTAAATACACATTGCACAACTTCGTAGTTATAGTGTTTCAAAACTCTGCACATTATGGAACTACAAACATCCCACACTAAGCTTTGTTAGAAAAAAAAAAAAAAAAGCAATGGTCAATGAGATGATTAAGGGTGTCTTTGTGGGAATAAGTGGTGGGCCAGACAAGAAATGCATAGGTTAAATGCAATCTTTAATGATATGTATGCAGCAAGCCAACAGTTGAATCTAATAAGGCAGTGCAAAGAACAATGTGCAGTACACATAGACTTTAATGAAACAAGAAAAGCCGCTCCAGATGAGTGAGTCTCCGGTTAATCCCCACACACCCTAGTCAGGTGCTAACCCAGCTCACATGATGTGTAACATATGGAAATGATTCCAGACGGCTACACTTCCAAAAAACCTTTTATTGAAGCTTCATATGAGAAGTGGTTGACAGATGGAGCAGGGGACAAAGAAGTAGCTGCGCTTTGCGCAAATGTTAGCGCTTTGTCATTACCTATTGGAACCAGTTACCACAATTGCCTATATACTGCTCTAATGTGTCATCATTGGGTTACAGGTGGACTAACCAATTAAAATTAGTACTCAGCTGGTGTTACAAAGAAAACCCGGCTAGAATACACGGTACTTACACTCAAATCTGATGTAAAGAGTTTGGTCCAAATCCACTGCCAGAAAAAATCTGATACACCAATTGAACACGGAGCGAACTCGACACATCAGTCAAAATCATTTTATAGTTACAACAACATACACAAAATAATAGAAAACATGTATATATGTATACACACAGTGAAGTTGATGTTGAGAACAAATGATTTTAAAAGCAAAGTGTTAGAACATCATGAGGACCGATACTGGCATATTCCGAAAGTATGTGCAATGTGCATAGTCTTGAATGAACGTCAATGGCTAAAAAAAAAAAAAAAAAGTAGGAGAGAAAATAGGCGCTAATAGACTGCAGGAAACTAGCTAAGACAGAGAAAAAAATATAAATATATAGGAAAGAAATAGGTGCTGATAGACTGCAGGAAACTAGCTAAGAGAGGAGGGAAAAAATATATATAAATAAATAAAAAATAAAATGTAGGAGAGAAGAAAGGGGGAAATGTATAACCAATACAATGGGACTTTAAATGAGGTGCATAAGGGGAGATGCACCCCCATCCCTAATCTGGATAAAAAATAAATAATAATTAATAATACATAAATATTAATGAATAATAAAAGTCCCAAACCTTTTATTTTTTATTAAAATGTAGGAGAGAAATGGGTGCTAATAGACTTCAGGAAACTAGCTAAGAAAAAAAATGAATAAATGTATAGGAAAGAAATAGGTGCTAATAGACTGCAGGGAACTAGCTAAGAGAAAAAAAAAAGAAAAAAGCAAGGAGAGGTCAATCATAAAAATGGGTAAGATCCCACTCAAAATTTAACCCATTGGGTATACGTGTTCTCAAATGGAAAATCCAAAGACCTCCTGCTTGCACAGCAACCTAAAGACATCACCTCCCCAGGTGGTCTTTTATCTCTTTCAATCCCCTGTATTTGTAGAGCTGCGAGATCGCCACCATGTGATCGATTAAAATGATTAGCAATATTTGTAGAGTGGTTCTTCTGTATATCACACACATGATCATGGAGGCGCTTCTGCCATCTCCTTGTTGTCCTGCCCACATATTGTATGTGGCAGATTTTACATGTAATCAAGTATATCAAATATCTGGTGTTACTTTTTATACAATCCTTGACACTGTAATTTCTGCCACTAACTGTAGACTTAAATCCTTCTCCCTTAATCAAACATGGACAAAAAGGGCAATCTTTTGTGCCACACTTGTAGCTCCCCTTAAAATCAAGCCAAGTAGTCCCCTGCTTATTACTAGATGTAAAATAGCTGGGGGATAAGGAGTTGCCTAGAGAGGACACACACCGAGAAACTATTCTAGCCCCACCCGATAGGACACACTGTCATTATATAAAATAGGTAAATGGCGTTCAACAATATTTTTAATCTTTCTAAACTCCATACTGAATGAAGTGGAGAACACGGGTGGCCCTTGCTTTTTAACGTCACGTGTTTTACCACCTAATCAATGACTCCTCTCAATTTTTCTAGCTATATTAATAGCCCTATTGACCTATTGAACCTTCAGAGTAACCCCGCTGCAAAAAATGATTCCTCATATTAAGAGTCTCCCTCTCAAAATCAGCATCCCTGCTACATATCCTTCGTAAATGTAAAAATTGGCCTACAGGAATGCCTCTAATGGAATGTGTGGGATGACCTGAGTCTGCCCTCAATATACTGTTTCCAGACAAGGGCTTCCTGTAAAGGTTAGTGACAACACGACCCTCACAGCCTTCCATGGTTACATCTACAAAATCGATAGAGCATCTATCCATTTGTCCAGTGAAACCGACATTTAAAGAATTATCATTCAAATGTGACAAAAAATTATCCAAAGTACCCAGCTCATTGGAACAAATGAATATCAGATCATCTATATAACGACTGAAAAATTTGATGTTTGAACGACACAGATTATCCAACCCAAAAATCTTCACCCTCTCCCACCAACCCATGTAAAGGTTGGCAAGAGAGGGTGAAAACCTAGCTCCCATTGCTGCTCCGCACCTTTGGAGAAAAAAATCCCTATCAAATGAGAAGTAATTATGGGTTAGAAGATAATCTAGGCATTCCAAGATTAACTCTTTCTGCACTTTAGAGTACAGGCTGCATTGATCTAGGAAAAAGGAAACTGCTTTAATGCCCAGAGAGTGCAGGATGCTAAAATATAGGCTGGACATATCACATGTGATCCACATGTCGCCCTCCATTCACTCATGATCCTGACAACATCTCAATAAATGATTTGTGTCACGCAAATAGCTGGGCAACCTAACAACCAAAGGCTGGAGTTGGTGGTCTAACCATTGTCCCATACTTTCATTCAAAGACCCAATGTCAGCCACAATGGGTCTACCCACAAGGGGGTTCAATCCCTTGTGGGTCTTGGGTAGATGATGAATAATGGGAGCAATGGGTGGATCAGGTATTAATATTTCTCCCTCCTGCACTGATAAAACACCAAGTCTTATGCCCTTATGTACCAAAGTAGTGAGCTCCAAACGGAATTCACCAATAGGATCCTTACTAAGTTTCTGGTACGTGGCCCATCAGAGAGCTGTCTCAAGGCTTACAACCTGTATGTGTCTGCGTCCTGAATGACAACCAAGCCCCCTTTGTCGGAATTCTTTATAACTATGGAGCAGTCTTCCCTTAACTGCTCAAGTGAACATTTTTCCTCAGTGCTCAGTTGTCATTCAGAACACATCCTCCAGACACCACATGTGAAGCCAGTCTAGTACGTTCCTGTTCAATCGCTTTTAGTGAAACTGAAACCATAAATCCCTGATCCTCCCCATCCTCTAATCGAGACTCATGGGCCAGATCAATCAGATCACATAAATTGCACTGATCCCTAAAATCTAACTCAAGATCAACCTGTGAGACATGTTTATCCTCTCTTTGCTTATCTTTAATATCACCAAAATAATGTTTACATAAAGTAATGCCCCTGTACACACGGTCGGATTTTCCGACGGAAAATGTGCGATCGGAGTGTGTTGTCGGAAATTCCGACAGTGTGTGGGCTCCATCGGACTTTTTCCATCGGATTTTCCAACACACAAAGTTTGAGAGCAGGCTATAAAATTTTCCGACAACAAAATCCGTTGTCGGAATTTCCGATCGTGTGTACACAAATCCGACGCACAAAGTGCCATGCATGCTCAGAATAAATAAATGAAGGCTATTGGCTGCTGCCCCATTTATAGTCCCGACGTACATGTTTTACGTCACCGCGTTCAGAATGATCGGATTTTCCGACAACTTTGTGTGACCGTGTGTATGCAAGACAAGTTTGAGCCAACATCCGTCCGAAAAAATCCTAGGATTTTGTTGTTGGAATGTCCGATCAATGTCCGACCGTGTGTACGGGGCATAAGAGAACGTGCAGACTTATTCAGATCCAGAATAGTATCAAACAAGTTGAAATGTGAAGGACAAAAGTTTAACCCCTTAAAGAGCAAAGAGAGATTAATCTCTGTCAGTGCCCTCTTGTTTAATGCTTTTGTTGGGGTCTTCTCAAGGGGTAACGATCCCTGCCACCCATATCTTCTTCTTGCCTCCTCATCGGATTTTCTTATATGTTTTTTCACCTGTTTCTTTTTCTTTTTGACATACTCTGGCACTCCGTTTAAATGCTGCGGCTGCCCGTGTCGGATATCTGACACATCTCTATCACCAGAATCAGTTGATAAATCAGCAACAGACATTTTTTATTATTTGTATTTTTTTTAGTTAGTTTCCTGCAGTCTATTAGCACCTATTTCTTTCTTATACATTTATTCATTTTTTTTTCTCTCTTAGCTAGTTTCCTGTAGTCTATTAGTACCTATTTCTCTCCTACAATTTATTTTTTATTTATTTATATATATTTTTTTCTTCCTCTATTAGCTAGTTTCCTGCAGTCTATTAGCACCTATTTCTCTCCTACTTTTTTTTTTTGCCATTGACATTCATTCAAGACTATGCACATTGTTTGGGAATATGCCAGTATCGGTCCCCATGATGTTCTAACCCATTTGTTCTCAATATCAACTTCATTGTGTGTATACATATATACATGTTTTCTATTATTTTGTGTATGTTTTTTTTTTTTTACAAATCATGACAGATGTGTCGAGTTTGCTCCAAGTTCAATTGGTGTATCAGATTTTTTCTGGCAGTGGATTTGGACCAAACTCTTTACATCAGATTTGAGTGTAAGTACTGTGTATTCTAGCCAGGTTTTCTTTGTAACACCAGCCGAGTACTAATTTTAATTGGTTAGTTCACCTGTGACCTAATGATGACACATTAGAGCCGTATATAGGTGATTGTGGTGACTGGTTCCAATAGGTATTGACTAAGCGCTAACATTTGCATGAAACACGTCTACCTCTTTGTCCCCTGCTCCTTCTGTCAACCACTTGTCATGTGAAGCTTCAATAAAAGGATTTTTGGCAGTTCAGCCATCTGGAATCATTTCCTTATGTTACACATCGACTTTACCTTTCACCATGTTGGAGAAATCATAACAATAAAAAATATGGTCATGGGGTGGTTTGCACTGTTATGGGCATCTTAGATAAGGCTAAATTCACCCAAACAGTTGTTTTAGGATTATAGACATGCTGCTGGTAGACTTAACCAGTAAATGAGCTGGTGTCATCCTAGGGAACTTCAATGTCAAGCTTTCTTCACCAGATTTCCTTGCAGATAATTTATTTCACCAACATTTACTCAAAACTGAAGTATAAATATTGGAAGGATTTACCATTCCCCAAGTCTTCTAGCTTACCAGTGTAATGCATTTGTTTTATCTTGTATGTTATGAAGAAGACAAATTTATGGAAAGTCACATAAAGTCATACTATCCTTTACTAGCCTGTGGGGTTGCATTAAATCACATTTATGACACAATATAATTTTAGATATGCTGCAACTTCAAAACCTGACATACAGTACACATTTTATTATCAAACTGCCATCCAATGTTGTATACAGATAGAAACATTTTGTTTATACCTAGAGGTAACAAATTCATACATATCTCAGAATCAGTTGATACTAACGCTAATCCTTGCAAACTGTTGACACACCAATAATAGGTGAACATTCTCAACCATAAATAATAAACTGGACAATATTTAAAATGAATAAGTCCTTTTCAGTTTAGAATCTGAAATGACTTAACTCTAATACATGGGGTATACATTTTATTTTCCTGGCAAAAAAAGGAAAAAATAAAATTAACCAGTTAAATGCACATTATTGTTAAGCTTTTTACTGCATAGGCATAGAAAAACCATTGGAAACGTAAGATAATAGTAAACATATTACATACAAATGCCAGTTTTATCCTCTTCCTGCCCACCTAAAGGGCCACTGGAAGGCTGAGGCAGTGTTCCAGTCACGTGGTCACTGTGATTGGCCCTCATAGCTGGTACAAACAGAGACTGAGAGCTGTCAGTGACAATTCTGTCAGTGTGTTTGGAACATGCAGTGATTGCACTCTCAGCGTACAACATCATAACCCATGGATGCATATTTGTGGCAAATGGGCATTAAAGTGGAACTTTAACCAAAACGTGATAGAAAATAATGTTCTTCAGAAATGAATAATTATTCAGCATTGCTCTTGTTACTTCTTGCCAGAGGCTGCCATTTTGCTAAAGACCAGAGCCCCTGAGCAGCAGTAAATCTTTAGGCTGTGTAAAGAGTATAGGCACTTATTTTTAATGTTTTACATAGCTATACCTGCAAAAGGGGCCAGCATGAAGTGATCTAGGAGGACTTAATTTTCAGACTAAAGTTCCACATTAAGGCTCACCCACCCTGCTGCTGCATTATGATGGTAGGAATAGGTTAATATCAGAGCAAAGAGGGCATTATTATTATTATTTTTATTATTATTATTATTATACAGGATTTATATAGCGCCAACAGTTTGCACAGCCCTTTACAACATGAGGGCAGACAGTACACTTACAATACAAATCAATACAGGAGGGATCAGTGGGCCCTGCTCGTTAGAGCTTACAATTAACTTTTGGTCAGTAATAGACTTGCTATCCATGGATCATGAAATATTCTAAAAAGAGATAGTTTGTCTGCTATCATTTGTTGTTAGGAAACAGGAATCTATTTAGACATTAGGAACCTGTTGACAAGAGTTATTGGGAGCCCTTGGCATACAGTATCTCACAAAAGTGAGTACACCCCTCACATTTTTGGAAATATTTTATTATATTTTTTCATGTGATAACAGTGAAGAAATGACACTTTGCTACAATGTAAAGTAGTGAGTGTACAGCTTGTATAACAGTGTAACAAAATAACTCAACACACAGCCATTAATGTCTAAACCGCTGGCAACAAAAGTGAGTATACACACCTAAGTGAAAATGTCCAAATTGGACCCAAAGTGTTAATATTTTGTGTGGCCACCATTTTTTTCCAGCACTGCCTTAACCCCCTTGGGCATGGAGTTCACTAGAGCTTCACAGGTTGCCACTGGAGTCCTCTTCCACTCCTCCATGACAACATCACAAAGCTGGTGGATGTTAGAGACCTTGCACTCCTCTACCTTCCATTTGAGGATGCTCCACAGATGCTCAATAGGGTTTAAAAAAGGAAAAGAAAGGCACCTCTAAGTGCAGTACGTAAAATTTAATAGAGTGCACAAAGGGTTAAAAGCACTTACAAGATTGTTGAGTTAAAAGACATGATAAAATCAGGAGTCCTCATCTGTGGCATGTGTCCATCCTCAGCATGGTAGTAGAGAGCAGTGTAGAGCCGTCCAGCAGCTGTAAAGCGTTCTCATGCGTGTTGAAAAGAGGAGGCAGCAGGGAAGCCTGTATTCACTGCGGGACACACAAGGCTGATGGTGTCAGTGTAGAGAAGGGGGTGGTAACGCGTTTCGGAGCATGTGCGGCTCCTTCATCAGACCTACGCCCACACTCCTCAAGCTGGCTTATAAATGGTGAGGGGAAGGAGCAAGGGGAGGAGTGTGGGCAGATACTAAATACACAATGATAAGGGAAGTGACAGATGTATTATGAGGACGGCCAAGATGACCGTGCACTCGCAAAATGGATTATTAACGTCAGTGCTATATACAATGAAGTCCTGAAGGAATTTGAAAAAGGGGTACAGGGCACAGATGTCAGTGGTTAAATTTAACAATAATAAATAAATAAATATACAAACATAAGGTTGACATTGAATTAATATACAGGTGTGTTACATGGTCGGCCGGGTGTCTATATGAATGTGTTATAAAGGCGGCCGGGCATTTGTACACATGCAAATAGGGTCGTTGGATATTGGATATACGCTCTTGACGTACTTTCGCCTGGAGGTATCAATGAAGAATTGGAAATTAGCACCTTACTCTAGATGATACCACATTTAACATACAGACTGTAATATTATGGTTCATTTATCATTCATCCCTGCTTATTATCATATCCATACGTCATGGTGTTTGCCTGTTATACATGTACATATCTGCCATCTGTCACAATCAAATACTATTTGTAGAGCATCCATTACATCTTATTACCTATTCCTATAAGTTAATTCCTTATAGTAGATTTGTGACCTTATTTGCGGGTGTGTAAATGCCCGGCCGCCCCTGTAACACACTCGCATACTTATTTACAGTCTATTATTATCTATTATTATCTATTATCGTCAGAGTATTGCTACAGGCATAATCTGCACTATTTGTATAAGTATCCACCACCTCCTATTATCCTTCTGTAGTTTTTTTTTTTTTTTTTTTTTTTTTATCCCCTTACAACAGATGCCTGGCCGCCCCTGTAACACAGGTGTATAGCTCCCCAGCTGCCCTTGTAACATGGCTACATATTTATTTATTATTTATTCATTGTTAATTCAACATTAGACTTACGACCTTATTTGCATGTGTACAAACGCCCGGCTGCCTTTGTAACACATGCACATAGATGCTTGGCTGCCCCGGTAACACATGTGTATATACGCCTGGCCGCCCTTGTAACACGGCTGTAGATTTATTCATTGTCAACTCAACATTAGACTTACGACCCTATTTGCATGTGTACAAATGCCCGGCCGCCTTTATAACACATTCATATAGACACCCGGCCGACCATGTAACACACCTGTATATTAATTCAATGTCAACCTTATGTTTGTATATTTATTTATTATTGTTAATTTAACCACTGACATCTGTGCCCTGTACCCCTGATTCAAATTCCTTCAGGACTTCATTGTATATAGCACTGACGTTAATAATCCATTTTGCGAGTGCACGGTCGTCTTGGCCGTCCTCATAATACATCTGTCACTTCCCTTATCATTGTGTATTTAGTATCTGCCCACACTCCTCCCCTTGCTCCTCCCCCTCACCATTTATAAGCCAGCTTGAGGAGTGTGGGCGTAGGTCTGACGAAGGAGCCGCACATGCTCCGAAACGCGTTACCACCCCCTTCTCTACACTGACACCATCAGCCTTGTGTGTCCCATAGTGAATACAGGCTTCCCTGCTGCCTCCTCTTTTCAACACGCATGAGAACGCTTTACAGCTGCTGGACGGCTCTACACTGCTCTCTACCACCATGCTGAGGATGGACACATGCCACAGATGAGGACTCCTGATTTTATCATGTCTTTTAACTCAACAATCTTGTAAGTGCTTTTAACCCTTTGTGCACTCTATTAAATTTTACATACTGCACTTAGAGGCGCCTTTCTTTTCCTTTTTTATATCTTCAGAGTTGCTTCTCCTCTAACCAAAGTGCTGCCAGAAGTGCCATCTCATCACTATCATCCCTCTGACCAGCTACCCACCTCCACCAGAGCGCCCTTATCACCTCTCTGTTTTATAGCTCAATAGGGTTTAGGTCTGGGGACATACTTGGCCAGTCCATCACCTTTACCTTCAGCTTCTTTAGCAAGGCAGTGGTCATCTTGGAGGTGCGTTTGTGGTCATTATGTTGGAATACTGCCCTCCAAAGGGAGGGGATCATGCTTTGCTTCAGTATGTCACAGTACATGTTGGCATTCATGGTTCCCTCAATGAACTGTAGCTCCCCAATTCCGGCAGAACTCATGCAGCCCTAGACCATGACACTCCCACCACCATGCTTGACTGTAGGCAAGGCACACTTGTCTTTGTACTTATCACCTGGTTCCCGCCACACACGCTTGACACCATCTGAACCAAATAAGTTTATCTTGGTCTCATCAGACCACAGGACATGGCTCCAGTAATCCATGTCCTTAGTCTGCTTGACTTCAGCAAACTGTTTGCGGGCTTTCTTGTGCATCATCTTTAGAAGAGGCTTCCTTCTGGGACGACAGCCATGCAGACCAATTTGATGCAGTGTGTGGCATATGGTCTGAGCACTGATAGGCTGACCCCCCCACCCTTCAACCTCTGCAGCAATGCTGGCAGCACTCATACGTCTATTTCCCAAAGATAACCTCTAGATATGACGCTGAGCATGTGCACTCAACGTCTTTGGTCGACCATGGCGAAGCCTGTCCTGAGAGGAACGTGTCCTGTTAAACCGCTGTATGGTTTTGGCCACCATGCTGCAGTTCAGTTTCAGGGTCTTGGCAATCTTCTTATAGCCTAGGCCATGTTTATGTGGAGCAACAATTTTTTTTTTCAGATCCTCAGAGAGTTCTTTGCCATGAGGTGCCATGTTGAACTTCCAGTGACCAGTATGAGGGAGTGAGAACGATAACACCAAATTTAACACACCTCCTCCCCATTCACATCTGAGACCTTGTAACACTAATGAGTCACATAACACCGGGGAGGGAAAATGGCTAATTGGGCCCAATTTGGACATTTTCACTTAGGGGTGTACTCACTTTTGTTGCCAGCGGTTTAGACATTAATGGCTAATGGTTATTTTGAGGGGACAGCAAATGTACACTGTTATACAAGCTGTACACTCACTACTTTACATTGTAGCAATGTGTCATTTCTTCAGTGTTACATGAAAAGATATAATAAAATATGTACATAAATATGAGGGGTGTACTCACTTTTGTGAGATACTGTAATTCCTTCATAAAATGCTTGTTTGTCTCCAGCTTCATTAAGTCACGGAGCAGAACAACTCAACACTCCTCATTTAAGTACCACTTCCAAGTTAGCTACTCAAAGTATTAAGGAAGGAAACTAGTTTTTAGTTGGAAAGGTCAGTAGTGGCCTCCTATATCTCAACAAGGCAAACCTAAAATATTTTTGTCAAATAAAGATGTAGTTCCATGATTTAAACTATCCTGCAGGAATTTAATGGTGAGGCAAAGACCTAAAATATTTTGCAGCTTTAATTGTGCTTGGATTTTAATACCACAAATAAAAATGATAGAAACAATCAAGACATCATTTGTTGAATATAAAATTGGGTCATATTAATGTAATTTGGAAACACAAATATAGTTTACCCTCAAATCAGATTTGCCTGCTGGATTTTAGACAAAATAGGATATTCTCTAATGCTGGATTTATCTTAGGCCCTTTGCATCCTAAAGTGCACATGTGCAAAGACTACAAACATTAATATTTTTACATATTCTTAACAAGCAGTAAAAGTGCTTTAAAACATCATAGACCTCTGCGGCTTCAGGTACTGTGAAGTAATTTATCCTCAAAGATTACAACAAAGACTCTTGTTTCACTGGGCAAAAGTTCTCTTTAAACCAACCCTGGTTTGCTTTATGCAAACAACAGCATTGTTGAATGTCTTAACTTCCCTCCTAAAAAGAAAAGAAAAAATCCTATTTTTACCGGATCCACAGTAAAGGCCATCAGGTAAGTTTTAGTCTTGGCCAGGGGTTATTAAAAATAAATTAACTCAGGAGTATCTCTTGGAATATCTGGTTTGCTAAAGAATGCGTCAAATGGGAAATAATGAAATTCAGTTTTTTTCTAACAATTACAGCGTGTCATTTATTTGTGGACTGCAGATGAAATGGGTCAATACAAATATTCTGTAGTCAACAGCTGGTAACTCATAGGGGTTGATCTACCAATAGAGAGTGCAAAATCTGGTGTAGCTGTGCATGGTAGCCAATCAGCTTCTAACTTCAGCTTGTTCAATTAAGCTTTAACAAAAAAAAACCTGGAAGCTGATTCTTTTCTATGCACAGCTGCAGCAGGTTTTTCACTCTCCGATTTTAGTAAATCAACCCTATAGAGTTATAAATAAACTATTGTGCAAGCAAGCAAAATGTGAACATTTCCAACACACTGGGTGCTTCTTAAACCTGTACAGCCATAACAGGAGAACATGCAGTGAATACTATTTACAGAGTTGCATTGTTTCACTGCCCTGCCTTATTATACCAAATATGTCTGAAGATTGGGGCAAGGTGGAGTCATGCCTTATGTTTACAGATATGTAGTCTGTTCTCCTGGAAGAGGGAAAGATTTTTATTTTTGATGATAAATGACCTTTGCAATTATATGTTTATCTAGAAAAGTATAAATTATTCTTAGTTGACCATTATAGTAGGTCACAATATGAAGACACATGTTTATTCCCCGTACGATAACAAAAGTGGTCAATTTTTCCATGTATTAAAGTGAACTTGTCATGAATATTAGTAAATTATAGCATTCACACCAGACATACATTTTAGAGTGTATTATTATATGTGTATTCTGAGACAGGTTTGGGGATGTTTTTACTTGTGTTGTGAAGGACACCATGTATTTGACTTGAATGGGAAAATGCAGGCTAGTGCACCAACAATGCAAGACTTTTGTCCAGTGTACCTCAATGCAGCACAATGGTGTGAAGATAGCCTATGTATTTTAAAAGGTAGCAGTATTTTGTGACGCAGAAAGATGTGAATCTTTTCCAGTGCCTAAAGTGCCTGCACATAACCCTATTTAAAAGCATGCACTTTTAACCAGAGACCTTTAAAGACAGGATGTACACTTTTATACATTCATCTTTCAGTAAAGTGGAAGGTAAGTTATGTCCTCTTCCCCAGCACCTACCTATCCATAATTTAAAAATGGAGTCGTTTACACAGTCATGTGGCTACTTCTGCCATATACATAGCCACGGCTATCAGTGGTGAAGAGGAATCCCATGACTGAAGTGCTTCTGTCATTTAATGAAGGCCAAACTGGAGGTGATTAAAGTATTAAACATACAAAACATGTAACACATTGCAGCTTACCAATCTTTAAATGTGGCTGCATTCATTTTCTTTTTTAGACTTTTTTCCTTCTGTTTTCACTTGGTTATGCAAGCAGTAACACACTTTCTGTATAAGACCCCTTTCACACTGGGGCGATTTTCAGGCATTTTAACGCTAAAAATATTGCCTGAAAAGCGCCTCTCAAGCCTCCCCAATGTGAAAGCCCGAGAGCTTTCACACTGGGGTGGTGCACTTGTAGGACGGGATAAAAAGAATCTTTGTGGCGGTTTTGGAGCGCTGCATACACCGCTCCTAAAGTGCACCTGCCCATTGAAATGAATGGGCAGCGCTGCCGAAGCGTCTGCAAAGCGCCTCAGCAGCACCGCAACACGGGCACTATTAACCCTTTCTTTAGCCGCTAGCGGGGGTAAAAACGCCCCGCTAGTGGCCAAAAAGCGCCGCTATAACAGCGGTAAAGCCTTTACCGCTAATGCCCGCACCGCCCCAGTGTGAAAGGGGTCTTAGATTGCCTACACTCTGGATGAAGGAACACAAAGACACCCGTGGACAGCAACATTGTTAATTTTTGGGGAGGGTAGTGTTAGATGTACTAGCAGATTTAGATACACTAAACAAATTGAAACCAAACTCCAGCTAACACTTTTTAAGCAGTTACAGCAGCATTTTTTTGGGGGGAGGGGGTAAATGTTCTACATAAATGACGAAAAGGCTGCTCATTGTAAGTACCCATGTCTGTGGTATATTGTTTATTTCATCCCTCTAAATGCTACATCTGCAAGACAGCTTGTTCTGTAAAAAAAAAAAAATAAATAAACAGACTTGATGGCCACCTCACCAGGTGAAAAAAAAAAAAAAATTAAATAATCTTTCCAAGTCAATGGAAAACTTAAAAACTCTAACCACACATTGGGGCAGAGCTTACAAAGAGCTAGGGACTTCCTCTTTTCCCCATTTAAATTGCCCCTAGGTCTGGAAGCTGGTTATTTAATCCCCCCTAGCGGTATTCCCAAGTGTGGCTCGAGGGGGAATTTCAGTACCAAAAGCGGTAACCCCGAGCCAGACTCGGGATCGCATCGCAGGATCCTTGTGGAGGTTGCTTACCTTGTCCCCTGGATCCTGCGATGTATCCCCGCTGTGTCTGCGAGCCACCATGTCTCGCTTGATTCACAGTGCCGAGCTCTGTTCCCTGCGAGCGTTGCGACACATGGGGACGGAGTTCAGCGCCAAATTCAAAAAGTAAAAAACACAGTATAGATACAGTATACTGTAATCTTACAGATTACAGTACTGTATCAAATAATTACACATCCCCTTTGTCCCTAGTGGTTTGTCCAGTGTCCTGCATGCAGTTTTATATTAAAAAACTGTTCTTTCTGCCAGGAAACTGGAGATTGTCCATAACAACCAAAAAATGTCCGTTTACGTCAAAAGTGCTTTTAGACCAGCTAGAAAACAGCGATAATAAATTAGAATCACTTGCAGAATTGAGTGATAGTGATTTGTGGGGAAATTCGTCATCAAACACTAAAAGTAATGACAGCGACAATTCTGCAACTGAGCAAATTTCAGTGTTTTTGATTTGATTACATTATTGAATAATTATTATTATATTATTATTTGTTATAATTATTTATAGTTATTTATTATATTATAATTTTTTATTTCATTTTTCAAACTTTATCATACCCAGGATGTCTACTAGACTCTTGTTTGAACAGATTTAAGTGAGATATTCCTAAGAATTACAGGTCTACAATATAAAACGCCAAATTTCCGTGCAAAATAATTGTACCGCTTTCAGCATCAAATATCTGAAATAATCATACCGCCAGGGAGGTTAAGCCTCATACACACAATCGGATTTTCCGCAGACAAAACCTCGGAATGCGCGTGCCTGGATTTTGTCTTGCATACAAATGGCAAGGAATTTTCGGCCAACAAACACGAACGTAGTGACGTACTTTGTGGTTTTTCAGCTCTTTAGCGCCGCCCTTTGGGCTCCTTCTGCTAATTTCGTGTTAGTAGACGTTTGGTGTGTGTTGATTTGTGGTTTACATTTCGCGCTTTTCATTTCATGTTTTTCAATTCATTTCTGAACGGCCGTTCGTCAACCAGACATGTAGCAGAATAGGAGGAGATAACTTGTTATTTATTATTGGGCTTGGAGTTATTGCTTTGAGTCCAGTCCAGGAACAGGAGGAGGAGGAGTTCTTGGACCAAAAATTGGTTGCCTTATTAATCGTGACCAATCGCCTTTGCTGCGGGAGCTCCAGGAGAACAATCTGGATCCGGATGATATCTCCAGATGATGGACCCCTGCTTTCACCAACTCTTGGCATTGTTGACCCCCTATATTAAGAAGCAGGACACATGCATGAGGCTTTTATTTTATTTTTTGGTTTAATAATGATTTAATTTGGTATATTGGTATATTTTCTATATTTTTTGGTTTAATAATGATTTCATTTGGTATATTTTCTATCTTTTTGGATGCATAGAATGCACATTTTGGTTAATTTCTATTGGCAGATAGCATGTCTAATTTTATTTGTTTTTTTTTAATGCACAAAAAAAAAAAAATTGTGGAGAATAATACTTGGCTATGTGTTTTACTTCAAATGACAGTTTGGTAGTAGGCAGTTACATTTAAAAAAAATACAATGTAAAATTGACAAGGGACACCAACATAGTTGTATCTTTGATCTTAAAAACTACGGGATAATGGTGTTGTGGTAACTTGCCCAAAAAAAAAAAAAAAAGAAAAAAAAAAAAGCATAATAATATTATTCTTGGTATCATTAGAAAATAAAAGCCTTTGAAAATTAGTTTGCAATAACTCCATCAGTATCACCAGCAAAGCAGCTTCATTATTATCCCATTAAAGAAGAAGAGAATTGTGCGCTACATTTTGAGATTTCATAACTTGCCGCGTCATGAATGTTAATTCTCCATTACGAACGCGAGTTTACAAGACCGACCGCTTCTGGCTCATCCTTACTTCCTAGCATGCGTGTTTGTACTTTGGACTTTTGTCCGACGGACTTGTGTACACACTATCGGAAAATCCGACAACAGACATTTGTCCGTGGAAAATTTTTAAGCCTGCCATCCAACATTTGTCCATGAAAAATCCGACAACAATTGTCCGATGGAGCGCACAAACGGTCGGATTTTCCGCCAACAGTCTGTCAACACACAATTCCCCTTGGAAAATCCAATCGTCTGTATGAGGCTTTAGGCACCAAGTGCTACAGTTATATGCTCCCACATACCCAGATGTACTGGGTCTTTCTCCGGGCCTTAGTGGGCAAAAAACGTGGCAGGGGAGTATGTGGAAGGTAAGTAATGGTTTATTACCATGACTACCATCAAGTGAACCTGTTACTTTGCCCTGAATGTGCAAAGTACAAGTTTGCTTCTATTTGTATAGCTAAAAACATTTTTAAAAGGCTACAGTACCAATTGAATAACAAGCAAAAGGTATGTACAGGCACCTTAAAGGATCTACTACATAAAACAGAAAAATGAATACATTTATATTAATGACAAGTTTTCTTTACAATTCTTTATATTAGCCACTCCAAACTTTACTGTGAAGGAAATCATTATTGTGTCATTAGCATACATAAGAGTAGTTCACATTCGGTTACATACTTGACCTATGGATAAATCTGGAGTTATATTTTGGCTCATGTAATCTACAACAAAAGATAAAACAGCTAAATATCCTCAGTTGCCCCCACAGGGCAGATTTATTCAAATCCTTCAGTAAGTCACATACTGCATTGTAGCAATGAATACTGATGCTGATGTTTCTAATTACTGTTTCTATACCTATTTCTGTATCAATGTATTTATTAGTATACTAAGGAAGATGGAAAAAGAAGCACAATATACGTGGTTCATTGTGATTTTTGTCAAATGTGTTAGACTGGTATTTTACTAAGTTACATTTCTCAAATGACATTGAAATAAAGTTTTCTATGATACAAATTAAATGTACACGTGTGATCTTGTATTTTTTTTCTAAATATGTAAATGTATCACAGCCTCCTCCTAATCTTTGGGAATATGTGCCGTAATAATTACAGTGTTTCCCCGAAAATAAGCCCTACCCTGAAAATAAGACCTAGCGTGATTTTCAGGGATGGCTGCAATATAAGCCCTACCCTGAAAATAAGCCCTAGTTAAAGTCCTTGTAAAAACATGTAATCCATTTTGTATAAAGATTATATAATGCGCAGTATGTCTCTTTATGTAACTTTATTGTGAAAAATACTTTATTTGCAGCGCCGCTGGGCACTCACGTGACCCACCGGAGATCTTTTCCTCTTCTCCTGATGTCAGCGGCCCCTCCCTCTGCAGTACTCGGAGAGGGGCTGACGTCAGTGGGGATCTTGGCCCTGTGCTTGGAGTGCAGAAGAAGAGCTCCGGTGGGTCACGTGAGCGCCCAGCGCTGTAAATAAGGTATTTTCCAGAATAAAATTACCCAAGGAGACACACTGCACATTATATCATCTTTTTTACAAAACAGATTACATAATTTTGCAATGACTTTAACCAAGGTTTTGAGATTAGAGAATTTCATAATGCTGACTCCTGAGAGAAGACAGGGGACACAGGAACTTTTAAAAAAATCATTTTTCCAGGTTTTTAGAACATAGAGAGGGGTAAATAACACAGAACAAGTACTGTGTTGTCTATCATGCTTTAAAGGATCAGGATATATTTTTTTCCAGAAGATGACATGACTATTTAAATAAATGTTGATTATTGTACATACCGTAAATAAATAAGACATCCCCTGAAAATAAGCCCTAGTGTGTTTTTTTTAGCCAAAATTAATATAAGACCATGTCTTATTTTTCGGGGGAAACACACTGTAGGCTAAGAGCTGTTTTTTTTCTCATTAACACTCATGACTTAAAATTATTTCAGGATTAGATACATGAAATACTATAAGTCTCTATAATATATACAGTATGTAGTCATCTGCTTGATAAACTTTATAAGATTGAGATTTACACAGGAATTTGCAAGCCTACTAAATTTCAAGTATAACTAAATAGTATAATAGCTTACACTTATACTAGCTTATCTCTGCAACAAACTCCCCACCCTTCCAAACCTTATCCAATTCCCACCCGGCCTATAGCAGAATGATGCCCGGGGGGTGGTTCCGTTATCCTGACTGGACGTCAAGCCAGCGCGTGCCTGCGGGGGGGCGTGCAGCGTGGCGATCAATGGTGTGGTATGTCACTCTGACACACCGCATCTCCGATTGTGGTAAGGAGCCTCTGACGGAGGCTCTTTACCATATGATCAGCTGTGACCAATCACAGCTGATCACAGCATGAACCAGGAAGTGCTGGTAATCGTCTTTTCCACGGTTCGCCTTGACAGGGAGAGCGGCGGGTCTCCTGTCAGAGAGGGGGGGGTGTGCGCTCATAATCAGCACATTGATTATCAGCACAGCCCTCATCAGAGGTGCCCAACACAGCTGCAAATCAGTGCCTATCAGCTGCCAGTCAGTGCCCACCCAAATCTCCAATCAGTGCCCATAAAAATGCCAATCAGTGACCTATCAGTAACGCCTGTCAGTGCCCTTCAGATGCCCATCGGTAATGCCTGTCAGTACCTCCTCATCAATGCTGCCTATCAGTGCCGCCTATCAGTGCCGCCTATCAGTGCGCCTATCAGTGCCACCTATCAGTGCTGCATATCAGTGCTCATCAATTCTAAATATTAGTGCCTCCTCATCAGTGCCCATCAGTGCCGCCTCATCAGTACTGCCTCATCAGTGCCCATCCATGAAGAAGAAAACAAATTTTTTTCTAACAGAAACGAAGAAAAACTTTTTTTAATTAAAACATTTTGGTATTTTTTAGTTTGTTTAGCAAAAAAATAAAAACCTCAGTGGTGATCAAATACCACCAAAAGAAAGCTCTATTTGTGGGAAGAAAAGGATAAAAATTTAGTTTGGGTACAGTGTTACATGACCGCGCAATTGTCATTCAAAGTGTGACAGCGCTGAAAGCTGAAAATTGTCCTGGGTAGGAGGGGGGGAAAGTGTCTGGTATTGAAGTGGTTAAACACCCATCCCTATCTAACTAATCAGTAATGATTAAATGGAAGAAAAATTTATGTAAAAGCTTCTTTTTCCTACTTAAATCTGCAGCCATCCAATGTGCTCTGCCTCACGTCTCTTGGACTGCAGAGTGGGAGGGTCTTTCTTCAAGTGCTTTCACCATAGTCTGGGTGACATGAACTCTTCTTAAAGTGAATCACCAGTATTCATTTCCAAAAAAGGCACTGGAGAGGGTCACATGACCACAAACCATTATTTAACTACATTCCTAAACAGCTACAATGGATACAAAAAAATCCTCCTTTGTGTGTATCAAATGCTTTTGCAAACCCTGATATTGCAACAAATTAAACAAGTTAAATTTATTTAGCTTGTTTAATTCGTTTTTGGAATTTATTTTGTTTATTCATACCTGAATCTATTTAAATTTTCCGGATTCGAAAAGTTTTTGAATTCGAATTAGAAAAGTTTTCAAATTTGAAAAGTTTTCGAATTGGAATAGTTTGCGATTTGTTTTCCAATTTCCAAAGAGAATAAAATAGAAAAGACGATAAAGGAATAGAATAGAAAAAAATATAATAAAAAATTTATGTAAATAACAAATCAAAACAAATTTTTTTTTTTTCGTTCTGCACATGTCTAACTCATATCCATTATTTGATCCTGGAGTTCCCCTATGGAGAAATTGGTAGCTCCGAAAAATAATGTAGATTTTTATGAGCACGAACACCAATTAATTTAATGGCACCACATCCCAAAATTTAGAAAATAGAAAACACGAAAATGGGACTTTAAAGGTGCAAGTGATTAGACACAATATCAAATATAGTATAAAAAAATTATTTTATTTTGATAAACAAAATAAGAATGTATGTGTTTAAAAGAAAGGGAAACAAGGGGAAAAGGAGATACAGTACTGGCTAGTACAATAGTATATATGCAACAATACAGCAATAGTGGATTCCCAACATGTTTGGCCCATAGGACAGGCTTTCTCAGGGGATGCTGGTCATGTGCAGCGTACAGAGCCTTCTATCAAAAAACAAATAATTTGAATATATTATAGTAATCCATTATTGATCTAAAAAATAACAGAAACAATAATAATTTATATGCAACTGCGTTTCTCATGTCAGGATGTCACTGCTTACCTATATCTCCTAAACACAAGGGAGAAACCAATAACTGCCGAGATGACTGATAATTGGCCGCTATAAGGAACCATGTGCTAAAGTGGCTGTAGATGGTAAATAAAGGGCAGCTAAAAGACAAAACAATAATGACCAATGTGTCATGGGAAAAGATGGAAAACCCGCACAAACAACCAAAAAAGCAGAATGTTTAGATGAATTTTGCTTACAATAGTAGTTTCAGCAGCTGGCTAATGCCAAGGGCCATACAGCTTCATGCCGTCAGATAAGATATATCTAATGAACATAATAAGGCTAGTTTAAATAGACTGCTGTAAACTGTCAGCAGAGAGAGATAATATCTTCAATGACCGAAAAATCATAGTCACTAAAAAGGAAACAAAAAACGCCATTCAAAAAGTGTCTATAGTTACCTGGATCAAAAAGACAGACATGCATGTGTCCCCTGGTTCCCGCAGCGTCTGCATGCCGCTGAAGGTGGCTTTAAATACAATCCATCCGGTGTGAACACCGGATGCGGAAGCAAGGACTGCGCTGCACCTGCGCAGATCTTGCTGCTCAGGCTCACTCAACCATCATCTCCGGATCCTAATGTCCGGATAGATGGATGGAAGTGGCGCTCCCTCTGGTGGTAGAAGGAGATGAATTCCTCCAGTCAAGTGCGAGGAGGGAATTCAAGCGAACAGGGACACATGCACATGGAGCGCAGCAGATCGGGTGCCCACTGAAACTACGGTCACCCAAATGCGCTAGGTGACTCGAGCAGACAATACAGCATAAAGGCAGAATGGTCAGCTTGATGTAAATACTTAAGGATACAGTGAGTGGCCAAAAACATCATAAAAACGCAGTTGCATTTAGAAAACATATTTTTAAATATTATATAAATCAAAAAAGAAGAAAAACAGCAATTAGTAAAATAAACATGGATGTGAAATATATATATTTTTGTAAATACACACATATACATATATATATATATATACATATACATATACATATACATATATCTATATAAATTAATTATATCAAAAAATTTGAAAAAAATAGAAAAAAAAATCAAGATAGTGTAACAATAGTTTTCCTTTTTTCCACCCCAAAACCTAGTATATATTGATCCCTTACCATTCTAGCCCCACCCCATTCTTTGCTTGTCTCCTCCCCCATCCCTCTCCCCTTCTAACCTGACAAGTGTGACAAGGTACGTTGGCTGTCAGTGCTATATAGACATTTCATCTAAGTGATAATGATCGTCTCTTCACAACTTCACAACTCTTGTGACCAAGTGAAATGTGTTTTCTTTTATATTTTCCTATTTCATGTCCACCTATACAGCTCATTGGCTGAAGAAATGTGTACATTCTATACTGTCACCTTGTATGTCAATTTAACCTCTTGTTTACTGGGCACTTACACCCCCCTCCTGCCCAGACCAATTTTCAGCTTTCTGCGCTGTCACTCTTTGAATGACAATTGCGGTCATACAACACTGTACCCAAATTAAATTTTGATCATTTTTTTCACACAGATAGAGCTTTCTTTTGGTGGTATTTAATTGCTGCTGTTTTTTTTTTGTTTATTTTTCACTAAATAAAACAAAAAAGGACTGAAAATTTTGAAAAAAAAAAAAACAAAACTGTTTCATAGTTTGTTATAAAATTTTGAAAACAGGTAATTTTTCTCCTTAACTGATGTGCGCTGATGGGCACTGAAAGGTGGCACTGATAGGGTGGCACTAATGGGCACTGATGAGGTGGCACTGATGGGTGGCACTGATATGGTTGGCACTGGGCACTGAAGGGCACTGATAGGTGGCACTGATAAGCAGCACTGATGATCACTGAAGGGTGGCACTGATGGGCACTGGTAGGCACTGGTAGGTGACACTAATAGGCAGTACTGATCTGTGGCACTGATTATGAGACACTGATGGGCATTGATTGGCAGCACTGGAGGGCATTGATGGGTGGCACTGTGGGCACTGGTAGGTACTGATAGGTGGCACTTGTAGGGGGAACAGTTGGCACTGGCAGCTGACATTGGTGGGCGCAGAAAATGCAACCACGGCTTTCTGTGTGAGGTGTGTATGTCCCTCTGACATAGCCAGTGATCAGCTTTTTTTTCCCATTCACACTGATAAAGGTTACCAAGCTTCTGTTTACATCAAGTGATCAGCCATCATTGGCTGACAGCTGATCACGTGGTAAGGGGCCGGGATCGATCTGTGATCAGCTGAGTCTCATAGACTCGGTAATCACAGAGCACGCCACACGCGACCCACAGGGTCGCGCAGACAGCACTTGCTCAGGAGGACGCCCTCCCCGCAATTAAGGCCTGTGCTGTAGCCATCTTTCGGCTATAGTGTGGGTGGCAGATAGTTAAAAAACACGACTGAATTCTAAAAGTAGCAGTAACAACCACTAAGCTACACAAAACTTGTGCAGAGAGCACCCACCAGGCTCACTGACTACTAGACATGTGCAATGCGTTTCCTTCAGAATAAATTTAACTAATTTCGACAAATTCGTTAACTCAGAAATATCCAAATTAACGAAAACCTGTTTAACAAATATTTCCAAATATTTGTAAATTCGAATATTCATAAATTTGTGAATTTGAATATTAGAAAATTTGTAAATTTGATTATTCGAATATTCGAAATATCAGAAATTTGAAAATCTGAAAATCCTAAATTAAGAAGAACGAAATTTCAAAAGAACGAAAACCCGGAAACCCGAAAATTTGAAAATCTAACTAATAATTATAATAATAATAATAATAATAATAATAATAATAATAATAACTACAGCATTACTAACTTTTAAATTATAGGTATTAGAATTTCCTTTCAAATTTGGCTGTTAGTGATTGTAACAAATACAAATTATCCGAAATAACGAATGCCGCATCTAAATGAATGAAATGTAACAAATTAATAATAATAAATATTAATAATATAAACGTTTTATTATTATTTATTATTATTAATTTGTTACATTCCATTCATTTAGATGCGGCATTCGTTATTTCGGATAATACGTAACTTCGGATAAATTAGTATTTGTTACTTTCATAAACAGCCAAATTTGAAAGGAAATTCCAATACCTATGATTTAATAGTTAGTTATTATTAGTCAGTTAGTTATTATTTCGAATTTTTCGAATACTTGGATTTTCACATTTTCAAATTTACGCATTTATAAATTTTTAGAATTTACGAATTTTCGAATTTACGAATTTTCAAATTTACGAATACTGCATCCAAATGAATGGAACATAACTAAATCACATTTTTCTGAAGTTACAAAATTATTCAAATTACGAATTTCGATCATAACCATGACCCGAAAAACGCAAAAAAAAAAAAAAAAAATGAATGAAACGAAAACTAAAACAACATTTTTTTTTTGGCAGTGCACGTCTTAACACCAAGTACATCATGATTCAAGTAAGATGCACACGCTTTCTATATCTGAGATATCTGAAATCTGAAAATTCTAAAATCCGAAAATAAGAACAAAAATCCAAACTTTCGAAAACCTGAAAATTCCAAAATCTGAAATAAACACTAATAATGTCTTAACTATGATTATTAGATTATAGGTATTGAAACTTCTTTTCAAATTTGTCTGTTAGTGAATGTAACAAATACGAATTTATCCAAAGTTTTTAATTATCCAACTAACGAATGCCGTATCTAAACGAATGGAATGTAACAAATTAATAAATAACAATAATAAAAACTTTTTTATTATTATTTATTAATTCGTTCTGTTCCATTTGTTTAGATATGGCATTCGTTATTTCGGATAATTCGTAACCTTGGATAAATTTGGATTCGTTAAGTTGACTAACAGCCAAATTTGAAAGGAAATTCCAATACCTATAATTTCATAGTTAGTTATTATTAGTTAGTTATTATTTTGAATTTTCGTTCACTGAATTTTCAGATTTTCTTTCTTATTTTTGGATTTTCAAATTTCTGCATTTCTGAATTTTCGAATTTTCAAATTTACGAATTTACGAATTATTGAATTTTTGAATTTTTACATTTCCGAATTTCTGGATTTTCAGATTTCCGCATTTCTGAACTTTTGAATCTCCAGATTTTTAAATTTATGTATTTTTGAATTTACGAGTTTTCAAATTTTCAAATTTTTTGAATTTTTGAATGTTCGAATTTCCGAATTTATGAATTTTCTAATTTACGAACAAATTTTTGAATTTTCTAATTTATGAATTTTCGAATTTTTGAATTTTCTCATTTATGAATTTACGAATTTTAGAATTTCAATTATAACGAATGACCCGAAAAAGGAAAAAAAAACAAACAAATGAAACAAAACTAAAAAGAACAAATTTTTTGGCAGTCCACATGTTTACAAAATATGCACTTGAGTGTTTATTTTCCCTGTTACCAAATAGCGGGCACATAACACAGGTAAATGTAATCCAGCTTCAGTTATCTAAGTTGGAAATTCCCCAGCTGCATATACTGTCCTCAACTCGCCTTCCATTCAGTTTCTAGGGGCTAAGAAACCATTGTGTAAACCAAGTCATAGCTTTAACCACCACCAGTTTTACTGCAGCAGGTTGGCTCAGCTGGGCAAAGCGACGTTACCTTACGTCGCTTTTCATTTTGGCCACTAGGGGCGCGCGATGACCGCCGGGCACCCGCGATCGCTCGTAACAGAGCGAGAACCAGGATCTGTGTGTGTAAACACACAAATCCCAGTTCTTTCAGGGGAATAGAGACAGATCGTGTGTTCATACCAAGTATGAACACCGATCTCTCCTCCCCTAATCAGTCCCATCCCCCCTACAGTTAGAACACACCTAGGGAACACAGTTAACCCCTTGATCACCCCCAAGTGTTAACCCCTTCCCTGCCAATGACAATTATACAGCAATCAGTGCATTTTTATAGCACTGATTGCTGTATAATTGTCAATGGTCTCAAAAATGTGTCAAAAGTGCCCAAAAGCGTCCAATCTTACAGTCCCGATAAAAATCGTTGATCGCCGCCATTACTAGTAAAAAAAAAAATAATAATAATAAAAATGCCATAAATCTTTCCCCTATTTTGTAGACGCTATAACTTTTGTGCAAACCAATCAATATTGTTTATTGTGATTTTTTTACCAAAAATATGTAGAACAATACATATCGGCCTAAACGGAGGACAATATATGTTTTTTTGAAAAAAACTGAAATATTTATTATAGCAACAACTAAAAGATATTGTGTTTTTTTCAAAATTGTTGCTCTTCTTTTGTTTATAGCGCAAAAAAAAAAAACTGCAGAGGTGATCAAATACCACCAAAAGAAAGCTCTATTTGTGGGAAAAAAAGGACGTCATTTTTGTTTGGGTGCAACGTCTCTCGGCCACACAATTGTCAGTTAAACTGACGCAGTTCCGAATTGTAAAAAACAGCCTGGTCATTGAGCAGCCAAATCTTCCGGGGCTGAAGTTGTTAAGCTTGCTATTAGTTGACCGTTCTCTCACAGTTCTATGTGACATTGCTAGGTATTTGAGTGACCAAACACCAAGCAACAACACTGTCGCATCATGGCAGGAAGTGTTTTGAGCCATCTGCTCCCTATTACCTGACAGCAACAAACAAAAATTTGCTGCACTAACATAAACAAAAAAAAGTTGAGAAATATGTGACATTAGCTAAAAGAAGACAAAGCCCCATAAGTGATACAGTCCTATGAAGAGTGATACAGTCCAATCTGTGTAAATCACTCCAAAAAACTGTGGAAGATTCAATATATTGCACGTCTTGATAGTAAGAATCATAAAGAAAGTTGAATCACCCAGGCGCGCCTCCACCATATAATGAGAGATGGCCGCTTACCAGAAGGAGTGGACTCTGGGTTATAAGAGTGATAAATGCAGTATGGTAATAAATCCTTTAAGGCAGAAGTCATCAACCCTTTTCCGTTTATAATGTAGCCGCAGACCTCAACACCCTTCTTTAAGTGTCAAATGGGAACACTCACATGGGAATAGTGGATGGTTCACCCATAGATCATACATACAGAATGAATCAGAGAAACTCCCATTGTGTAAAACTGTATAAAATGTATTACAAATAAAAAATCCCAACTACTCCATGAAAAGCAGTTAAAAACAAGCATATATGCAGTAAAAGTCAGTCCCGAGAATAAAGCCAACAACCTCGTAGGATCGGTGGCCATGGTGACGTCATGAGCATGGATTCAGCAGTGTTGTAAAACATTACAGAATGTAGGGTATAAGGCACAGGGTTACTATACAAAAAACAACAACATTATAGAAAACAGAAGACAACATATAAGCCTAAAGTGCAGAGAAGGAGAAAAATAAAGGAGAGGAAGATGGGAAAAAGTGTATTTAAGAGCAATTGAAGTGATGTCTCCCAAGCTTCACTCATCCACCGACACATGCATGGTTGCCATGTCTTATCAAACTTAGTTTAGTCATTGTGGAGGGTACATGAAAGTTTATAATTAATCATGACTCAATTCAATCCTTGTTTAACATATTTGAACATTATTACCAACTGGTTCCAACACCATGCAATTGCTATCCCTGCAACTAAGATCATATAAGAGAGGGTTTAGTCTTTTTAGGATATTCAATGTCTAGTTTCCAAAAAAGAACAATCTCTGGGGCTCTGATAATGTTCAGTCCTTTTAGGCCCCTTTCACACGATCATCCCGCAAAGATCTGCCTATCCATTTTTCAGACGGATCTGAGCGGGCCACCCATTGACTTGTATGGGCAGGTAGATTTCAGCGGAGATGTGTCCATCCGATCCGACAAGATCCGCTCAAAACAGACGGATGGCAATACGTTCGCCATCCGCCCAGCGCATCGGATCGCTCTCCCCATAGAGTACAGCGGAGCTCTGACAGGTCTGTCCCTGCACAGTGAGCAGAGATGGACCTGTTATCCGCTGACTCAGTGGGGATCAATGGAGGGATCCCCTGCTGAGCTAGCGGAGTCCACTGAGTGGATCCGCATGTGTGAAAGGGGCCTTACCGAGCAGATTAGATTGAATAATCTAATCTAAAAATGACTTCCCTTAGGGCATTGCCACTAATTTTGGAACATGGTTCTCACCTGTCCACAGCCTCTGAAACAATAAGAACTCATTTTCACTATCCTAGTCAGGACCATAGACCACCTCGGTAAAGTCGGGTAGACACGGGCAGAATGTCGGGAGACGTCGGCCGGTTCAAAAAAGCCATTCATCCGACTTCTGTCAGACGTGTATGCTGGAAAACCAGCAGCCAACCGACTCCCGATCAGTATTTTCAGACAATGGCAGAGAGCGCTAATCAGAGTGTTCTGGCATGGGGGCCTTCCCCCTTGTCAGAATACAACAGCTCAGCAGGGGAGATTGCTGCATTAATGTCAGATCATTATCACAGCATCTCCGACCGGATCTGACAGTTTTTCGTTCCGTGCAAAAAACTGTCATGGGCACCAGGCTTTAGGCTTTATAGTTAGAATCTCCCATTGTCATGTTCATTTAAATCTTAAAGTATTTGCTATATCTTATCACTCTGGTAGGTCTAATGTAATATTAAGGTCCCATTCCCAGATCCCCAGTGTTCCATATATATAGACTTTTGGCCTAGATCTATTTTAAAATCAAACACTATAATTTACAACTAGTGGCTCTATAACTCACCAGCATTTTGAATAAGCTAAAAAAAAATTGATATTCTTCTAGCCTTGGGGGAGTGCTAATAGATCTTGAGAAAGGTCAAAATTGACCTGAATGTTGGTATTTCTGAGCAGTGACTATCTTCTTGCCACTTTGTACCGTGAGAGTAATTATCTATAGCTGTATCTGTACGTACCCATGGCTCTTTTGGCTATCTGATATAATCCCAGAATAATGTATTTATTTAGTTTTAATCTTTCTTTCTAAGAAAATAAATGTTTAAATAGCTTTGAAAACATCTGTCTTTCCCTTTTGGCCTAAAACTATAAGACAAACAAAATATACGTGTCAGGTTCTCATCACTCCTACTCTTTTACCAGGATTGAGGCCAAATTATCTGAAACTTAGGCAGGAGCTTAGGGCCAATGATTGTAAATGGGATGTCTGAAATTACATTTTTACTACTGCTTGAGCCTTTGTACTCTCCACTCCTTTACACCACAGTTGGGCTTGTAACTTGGCAACTATGATATATAAATGGATATATTACACTTGTCTATTCACATTAGTGAAGGGATTGAATCACCGCACTGGTGCATCCGTCACTTTAGAAATTAGAATTATTTTACACCAATACTCCCTCTTCATAACACAGCGCCATCCCCTATATTTTGAGCTTATTAACTTGGCAACTGCATTTGTCCTAAGTTAGGATTCCGCCCTGTGCACTCAGGTCATTTCTACCTCTACCTGCAGCTGTCAGCGCTCTATTGCCTACCTTGCTGCTGTGCTTGCCCTCTGCTTTGCTATAAGAGAGATTTTTCAGAAGCAAAAAAACACCATTTTTGTTCGAACTGCAGCTGAGGTCTGTGGAGGAATTATGTTTGCTGCAGGCTGTCTGACACTAAAACAGCCCAACTTCAATCATAACAAACTATTGAGGAAAACATAAAAAATAACGTAATGCTAAAGTTTAGGTTTGAATTTAATTGCAAAGTTACATTGTTCCCGCTTGGAAAATTGAAAGTATATATATCTCTTACCTGAGCAATCCCTGTGGAACCTGCAAATCCCTTTAGTAGTCACCACTACTAGAGTGATAGCAGTTACCCTTCAGCATAATAACCACAGGGGGTTATGCTGTAATGTATTCCCTGATTGCACGAGGTGAAGAGGTGGGGCAGCGATTATTCAATCTCCACCTTCTCCAATCTGAGAATGCCTTGTATTCATTGAATAAAATACAGTATTTACTATGCAGAAGAATAGCTACTCTGCAATAGACTTAGTGGAGACTAATACAGTGATTTCAGCTTCCAAAGGGATTACTTTGGTAAGAGATATGCATACTTATATTGGTCCAAGCTGGCCCAATATAACTATATAGAAAAAGTCATACCTAAATTTCAACTTTGAAGTGGTAGTAAACTCTGTTCTACCACTTGTATCTACCTATAGTAGGGCTTACCTGTAGTTAATGTGAAAATCTCCTAAATTTGCACAGTTTAGGAGATATTCAGATTGCATGCAGCCAGTGACATTACCGGAGCATGCACTCTACAGGTCTGACCTTCAGAGCACGTGCCGTCAATGGCGGCTCCCGCACACATGCGCAGCAGTGATGTCATCATGCCCCCGGCCACTCATGTAGCCAGAGGTCACAAATACGGAAGGAAGACCTAGGGAAGGTGTCAGCCCTTCCAGCTGTGACAGCGTGGTGCTGGAGGGCTTCATTCTAAGGTAAGTCTCTCATAATGTGCTAGTATGCAATGCTATAATACGAGCACATTATGACATTGCCTTGCAGGGGATTTTTTTTGCCTTAACTGCCGTTTACTTCCGCTTTAAACTCCACCTGCTGGCTCAAAATAAAATTAAATTAAAAAAAAAAGTTAGTTCTTGCCAAAATAACTGCATAAATATTATTATATTTTAATATTACTATATTAATGGAAGTATACAATTTATGTACAAAGCCATTAAACATTCCAATTAAAACAACAATAGGCTGTATCTGAGATTCTGCAAGAGTTTGGATACTGTTGGGTTGATTTACCAAAGGCAAATACTCAGTTTGTAAGGGAAAGTCACCTTAACTTAGTGAATGAAGGTAAGCGCTGTTGACTTCCATTATCATATGCAAGTAAAAATACCATTGTTTTTTGTTTTTTCCTTCCATTGGGTTTTTTTTTTTTTTTTTGCAGAGTTAATTTTTCAGCATATTCACTAAACGATTCCCTTGCTTTTAGCAAATCAACTCCTATGTCTTAAATTATTTGTCCCTTAATTTGGTTTTACTTATTTTACTTACTTTTTACTAGTCTGATTTTTGCTTGGAAACCATAATCGTTAAAGGATGACAGGTAATGCTCTGTCAACTGTCTGTCCCCGTCATTCAGAAAGTGCATAAGGCTATCAAATAATAAATCTACATGGAAAAGGGGAACATAAACAACCAAAAGGAGTTTCTTATTTGCTGTGGTTATGATGTCAGGCAGTATGTCATCCAAATGCTGACTGTCAGACTCCAGGTTACCTCTTAACCCCTGACTATGGAGCTGAAGTTTCACACTCAGAAAAGATGGGTAAAACAAAAAATAAAAAAGGTTTAATATGTAAGCATGCACAAACATAAACATTTAAAGTCTCAATTTTTAGATTATGCAGTTTAATAAAGAATTGTTTTTAAAGACATCACATTATATCATTTATTTTAGACTGGAAAAAAAAAAAAAACAACAATTTACACCTTTATTCAGTCTAACACTAAATTGTGAAATGAGTTTGCACATTTTATTTTAACCTATTTTCGAATGCTAACATTCTTTTTTAAATGAAGTGTATCCCCTAAACTTTTAGCACTTTAATGACATCATAACCAAATTTTTTGTGCGTGCATCTTCGGCATTTTGAGACTAATTTACAAATTTGTTTCAAGTGTTAAAGTGGGTGCTTTGTTGATAAAAAGCTTTTCCTGCAAAAAACATTTGATGAAAGTTTTGCTTGTTTTCTAACACAAGATTAGCATTAAATTAATTTAGCTATAGAAATGATCCTAAAATATAAGTGTGGGAGATGTTATACTTGTAGTTGAAGCTAAACAAGATGGCCTACGCAGCAGGAACATACAGTAGGGCTGATTTACTAAAACTGGAGAGAGCAAAATCTGCTGCAGCTCTGCATAGAAATCAATCAGCTTCCAGGTTTTATTGTCCAAGTTTAATTGAACAAGCTGAAGTTAGAAGCCGATTGGCTACCATGCACAAGCTGCACTTGATTTTGCACGCTTCAATTTTAGTAAATCTACCCCAGTATGTCTGTCTTTTTGTAAACAAAATGTAAATTTGTTTTTAAATATTTTATTTTGTTACAATGCTATCAGTAACACCTTAAGGCTGAATTCACACATGTATGATTGAAGGGTATTTTACTGCAGTGTAAAATGTCTGTCACCACAAGGACACAAGCTGTGCTGCAGCTTGCTGCGATAAAATGCAGACATGCTGCATTTTAATACAGTACACTGTACAGAATCGCATGGCACTGTACATAGCGCATTGCGTTTGTACTAATAAAGTTGGAATAAAAAAAAAAAAACGGGAGCTGTGGATGATGTCCTGAAGGATTTTGTCAACAAGTTTCAGCCAATGATTCATGGCAGAGAGCTGCTGATCCACTGTGTCCAATCACAGCCCAGAGCCCTGTGTTGACAAACACACAGGGCTCTGTACAGAGGAAACAATCTGTCTGTTTCTTCTTCCTGCAAAACAAACTGAATTTTTAGTAAAAAGCAGCACACATTAACACTTGTTAGGAATACACTTAACCCTTTGATTACCACATGATGTTAACCCCTTCCCAGCCAGTGTCATTAGTACAGTGAAACTGTATAGTATTATGACTGATCACTGTATTAGTGATTAGACATGTGCACTGCCGAAAAATTTGTTTGTTTTTCTTTCATTCTTTTTTTTTGGGGGGTCATTTGTTATGATCGAAATTCGAAAATCCGAAAATTAAAAAAATAGAGAATTCAAAAATTTGAAAATCCAAAATAATAACTAAGTAACCAACAATACCTAACTATTAAATTCTAGGTATTGGAATTTCTTTTCAAATTTGGCTATTAGTGAACATAATGAAGGGAACGAGGTTACAAATTATCTGAAATAGCAAATAATAATAAGTTATTATTATTATTTTTTTTTATTATTATTAATTTGTTATGTTCCATTTGTCTCAATGCAGCATTCGATATTTTGGATAATTTGTAACTTCAGATAAATTTGTATTGGTTACATTCACTAACAGTCAAATTTGAAAGGAAATTCTAATACCTAGAATTTAATAGTTAGTAATAGTTATTATTTCGGATTTTCAAATTTTTGGATTTTTATTATTTTTGGATTTTCGTTCTTTTGAATATTCGGATGTTCATTCTTATTCTCATATTTTTAAATTTTCAGATTTCCAAATTTAGAAATTCCAAATTTTCGAATTTCTCGAATTTCCGAATTTTTGTAAACATTCGTTAAATGGGTTTTCATTCATTTTAATATTTCCGAATTAATTAATTTGTTGAATTTTTTTGAAAAACTATTTCGGAAGGAAACTAATTGCACGTGTCTACTGGGGATTTCAGTGTCAGTTAGTCTACCTCCCACCCAGTTTCAGTTAATGTCAGATTTCCCACTGCATCACAGTCCTACTATTAGTCGCTAATTACTAGTATAAAAAAAAATAAAAAATTCCAATATATATATATATATATATATATATATATATATATATATATATATATATACACACAGTATCTCACAAAAGTAAGTACACCCCTCACATTTGTGTAAATATCTTCTTCTATCTTTTCATGTGACAACACTGAAGAAATGACACTTTGCTACAATGTTGTAAGGGCTTACCTAGGTTGGAGTCCATGGCGCAGAGATGTACGCTCACCCTTGCAAATACACACAGCCCACGGTAACAAATTAATAAGCTACCTGGGCTGTGAATCTGTGCACGGGGGCTTGACAGGAATAGCCAAGGGATAGTCGAGGTAAAGCCATAGTCAGGGATTCCAGAAGACTGTGACGATAAGCAGAACCAGGGTCAGAAGCCGGAGTCAATCTTGGAACGCTGTAACTGGAACACAGGAATACTGGAACACGGGCATACTGGAACACGGGCATACTGGAACACGGGCATACTGGAACACGGGCATACTGGAACACGGGCATACTGGAACACGGGCATACTGGAACACGGGAATACTGGAACATGGGAATACTGGAACACGGGAATACTGGAACACAGGAATACTGGAACACAGGAATACTGGAACACAGGAATACTGGCCCCTTAGGCAAAACGGGAAACAATGAACTGACAAAGCACTCAGAGTAAAACAGTGTTTTATACCCAGCTGATTGGATAAACTGCCTCAGCTGAACCAGGAGTGACAGGTACTAATTGCAACAAGATCCAGAGTATGGCCCTAGTATTTCATGCAGAACTAGGCAAAGCTGGAAAGCACCCTGAAAGGAACTGAGGTGTGGCTCAGAGGCAAAGTAACAGGAGCACTAAACAGGCAGTCATAGGTTCAATACCTCTTTGAGCCACTTGTGGTGTGACCATGCCTGGCCATCTGCATGGCATGGTAGGGACCATGACAAATGTAAAGTAGTGAGTGTACAGCTTTTCTAAATTTGATGTGCCCTCAAAATAACTCAACACACAGCCATTAATGTCTAAACCACTGGCAACAAAAGTGAGTACACCCCTAAGTGAAAATGGCCCAATTAGCCATTTTCCCTCCCTGATGTCATGTGACTAATTAGTGTTACAAGGTTTCAGGTGTGAATGGTGAGCAGGTGTGTTAAATTTTGTGTTATCACTCTCACTCTCTCATACTGGTCACTGGAAGTTCAACATGGCACCTCATGGCAAAGAACTCTCTGAGGATCTGAAAAAAAGGATTGTTGCTCTACATAAAGATGGCCTAGGCTATAAGAAGATTGCCAAGACCCTGAAACTGAGCTGCATTGCGGTGGCCAAGACCATACAGCAGTTTAACAGGACAGGTTCCACTCAGAACAGACCTCGCCATGGTCAACCAAAGAAGTTGAGTGCACGTGCTCAGCGTCATATCCAGAGATTGTCTTTAGGAAATAGACGTATGAGTGCTGCCAGCATTACAGCAGAGGTTGAAGGAGTGGGGGGTCAGCCTGTCAGTGCTCAGACCATACCCGCCACACTGCATCAAATTGGTCTGCATGGCTGTTATCCCAGAAGGAAGCCTCTTCTAAAGATGATGCACAAGAAAGCCCGCAAACAGTACACTGAAGACAAGCAGACTAAGGACATGGATTACTGGAACCATGTCCTGTGGTCTGATGAGATCAAGATAAACTTATTTGGTTCAGTTGGTGTCAAGCATGTGTGGCAGCAACCAGGTGAGGAGTACAAAGACAAGTGTGTCTTGCCCACAGTCAAGCATAGTGGTGGGAGTGTCATGGTCTGGGGTTGCATGAGTGCTGCCAGCACTGGGGAGCCACAGTTCATTGAGGGAAACATGAATGCCAACATGTACCGTGACATACTGAAGCAGAGCATGATCCCCTCCCTTCGGAGACTGGGCCGCAGGGCAGTATTCCAACATGATAATGACCCCAAACACACATCCAAGATGACCACTGCCTTGCTAAAGAAGCTGAGGGTAAAGATGATGGACTGGCCAAGCATGTCGCCAGACCTAAACCCTATTGAGCATCTGTGGGGCATCCTCAAACGGAAGGTGGAGGAGCGCAAGGTCTCTAACATCCACCAGCTCCACGATCTCATCATGGAGGAGTGGAAGAGGACTGTGAAGCTTTGGTGAACTCCATGCCCAAGAGGGTTAAGGCAGTGCTGGAAAATAATGGTGGCCACACAAAATATTGACACTTTGGGCCCAATTTGGACATTTTCACTTAGGGGTGTACTCACATTTGTTGCCAGCGGTTTAGACATTAATGTCTGTGTGTTGAGTTATTTTGAGGGGACAGCAAATTTACACTGTTATACAAGCTGTACACTCACTACTTTACATTGTAGCGTAGCAAAGTGTCATTTCTTCAGTGTTGTCACATGAAAAGATAGAATAAAATATTTACAAAAATGTGAGGGGTGTACTCACTTTTGTGAGATACTGTATATACCATAGTTTGTAGATGCTATAACTTTCACATAAATAATCACAATCAATATACACTTATTGGGATTCATATAGAAGAATACATTTTGGCCTAAATGTATATAGAAACTAGATTTTTTTTATTGGATATGTTTTACTGTATAGCAGAAATATTCTTTTTTTTTTCTTTTCAAAATTGTTGGTCTTTTTTCGTTTATATAAATATAAAAGATTAAAAACCAAGTGGTGATCAAATACCACCAAAAGAAAGCTCTATTTGGGTGAAAAAAAAATATACATTTAATTTGGGTACAGCGATGCATGACCGTGCAATTGCCAGTTAAATCAGCTGCTAAATAGCAAAAAACAGCTTGGTCATGAAGGGGGTAAAAACCTTCCGGAGGTTAAGTGGTTAATCTACATAGGAAAAAAAATAATTAAAAACAATTGGAATACATTATTACTTTTCTGCAAGTGTCATTTTATACAGAAAAGGCTGCATGACAGATGCTCCTGCTGTTTAGTACAAAGCAAATCCTTGATGTCATTATGACAGCTAGTAATTGCAAATAATAGTAGCAGATGACTTTGCACGCAAAAACTTTCTTTAATCAGTCACAAATGTGCACGCCAGGTTGAACAATTGTTTTTTCACATGTCCAAATTTTAGAACTTTTTAGTGAATCAGGGCTCTTGCTGTCAGTAACTCCCACAATCCTATGACAGAATGGTCATATAGATTTAAACAATGTATACAAATTCCATACTCTTAGACATTTTTAAATATCAGGATAAAAGGTAACATTGAGAAATAGGCCTGTAAAGCTCATTAAATATTTGGAACTCCGTTCCTTGTTATTAAAAGATACATATGCCTCTGGAGCAAAGACTACGCATATAAAAAATAGCCATGGAGTTTATTGTGGAATAATAAATATTAAACTAACCATGGTGGAATATAATTCATTATTTATAATATAAACTATAAATAATAACACTAAATATGACCTTATGGTTAAATTATTTCATGGGAGGCCATAAAAAAAGCACATTATGTGGACAAACTACGTTTTACATTTCCTTAATTAGTAAACTGAGGTTTCAAGATCTGAATTTGTCAGTGTCATATCCTAAAGCTAAACATATCATTGTACATTTAAAGAGATACACTATATTACCAAAAGTATTGGGACGCCTGCCTTTACACACAGATGAAATTTAATGGCATCTCAGGGTTGGGGTCAGGGCTCTGTGCAGGCCAGTCAAGTTTCTCCACTCCAAACTCGCTCATCCATGTCTTTTTGGACCTTGCTTCATGCACTGGTCCAAATCATTGTGGTGTTGGGTTGTTCTTCAGGGTGCACAAACAAGGTCCTTAAAGACATAGATGAGCGAGTTTGGGGGGAGGAACTTGACTGGCCTACACAGAGTCCTGACCTCAACCCGATAGAACACCTTTAGGGTGAATTAAGCCACGAACACATGAGCGGAATGTCCGACAGAAAAAGTCAGACGGAAGCTTTTCATCATATATTCCGATCGCATGTGTGCCTCATCGGACTTTTTTTTTGAAAATTCTGACAGACCTAGAAATAGAACATGTTCTAAATATTTCCAATGGAACCAATTCCTAAAACCTCTCGTCTGTATGTTGTTACGACGGAACAAAAATGACGCATGCTCTGAAGCAAGTAGGAGACGGAAGCTATTGGCTACTGGCTAATGAACTTCCTTTTTATAATCCCATGGTACGTGCTGTACGTCACCGCGTTCTGGACGGTTGGACTTTGGTCGGACTTTGGTTTGACCTTGTGTAGGCAAGACCACTTGAATGGAATTCCGTCGGAGTTCCATCAGAGAAACCTTCGGCGTTTATTCCGAGGGAAAAATTGGTCGTGTGTACAGGGCATTAGAGTTAAGTCTGCGAGCCAGGCCTTCTCGTTCACATCAGTGCCCGACCTCACAAATGCGCTTCTGGAACAATGGTCAAATATTCCCATTGACACCTTCCTAAACCTTGTGGACAGCCTTCCCAGAAGAGTTGAAGTTGTTATAGCTGCAAAGGGTGGGCCAACCCAATACTGAACCTTATGGACTAAGACTGGCATGTAATTAAATTTCATGTGTGGTAATATAGCGTATATTAAAGTGAACCCAGCACTATGCCTGTTTTGGGAAAAGTAACAGATTCCTTGATAGCCAACTGCCTCTCCTACTGATACTTACCTTGGCTATGCTCCTCTGCTGACCTTTTCACCTGCCGGTGTCCTGTATGAGCTCAATTTTGCTCTATGTCAGAACTTACATAGGCCTTAGGACCTTTCCAGGTCCTAAGGCCTGTATAGAGGGAAAGGAAGGAGAAGGATCTCATGCTCTTCTATAACTGGAAGTACCAAATATTTCCAAGGGCTCCGAGTGTCAAAGGTGGCTATGAGAGCATAAGGGAAGTAAGAATCTAAGTCAGACAGGCAGGTTATCAGGTACACTTGTTACTTGCCCTGAATAGTTGAATGTTCAAAGTAAAAGGTTATCTTTAAAACTGCATATCAGGAAATATGTAACTGTATCAAAAGCAGGACATTATTAGAATGATATATGCCTTATTTGAACATACCTTTCAATGTTCTAAAATACAATATATATATACAGGGAAATGAAACTTGAATCTTCAAATAGCAACAGAATATTTGTTATACTAATATGCCAGGAATTGCTAGTCTTCATGTAAAGATATAATTGAAGATGAAAAGGTCAAGATCCATATGAAGTTACTCTACTTATGTATAGGTTGAGTTACTTTTATCATGACAGTTGGAAAGAAAATCTTCCATGACACTGATATGCAACCAAGGAAAATGCAGGGCTGATTACCATAAGTCACTGACTTGCCACTGCCTTGAAAAACTGTCTAAAGGGGGGCGACACCCATTTTTAAAATATACAAGCTGTTATTATTGTTTTTTGTCTACCTCTGAAGATTTGTAGCTAGATAATAAATGAACTAAAGGGGAAATGTGTGCAGGAGATTTTGAGAAGGGTCAAGTCTCACTGTAGAAACATGAAATCATCTTTCCTTTCTCTTTTTGCTGGTATGGAAGGTGTGGGGTTCCATTTAAAATTCATACCAGAACCTTAAGGAGAGGGCCTCCTTCTCCTTCCAAGGCACCTTTTCCCCATGGTGAAAGGAAAAGGGACTAATCCCCACATACTCTCCCGAACATGTGAGGGTTTTCAAGGGGGCTTATTGGAATTCAGAAGCCCCTTTTATAATAAGGGACCCCCTAGATATCCCCCTACCAGGGGAATAAGTACAGAGTACATGGAATGTACTTCTATGGTCATGATCATATTTAGTCAATTATATCACCCAGGATCCCTGGATGGTTTGTTTACAAACAGAAGTCACGAGGAATATGTAATTTAGCGGTGGCAGTGCTACCAAATATGCCCAGTTTGCTTGCCTATCTGCTAAGCTCATCCCTAGAGAGGTCCAAGAGCTCTAATTTGTACGTGATGGCAGCAAGAGATAGATAGTGTGGTGGGGCAAGATTGTCAGGCAACAGATCATCATGGGGGCAAGTCATCATAATTGATGCCAGATCTGCATTGCTGGACAGCATGATTGACAATGCATTGTTATTGTGGGACAATATATACTTTGTATACTATATACTTTGTATACTATATACTTTGTTTGCTATAAAGGATTTATTATAGTGTGGGTGTCTTTATTTGCTTTTGAATTTTTGCGGGGAATAAAGAGGATGAGAGAGGTTTAGAGAAGATATTTGTTGGGGGGACTTATCGGAATCTGAAAGCCCCATTAACAATAAGGGGAGCCCCAAATATTTACCCCCCCCCCCCCAGTGGAATGAGATTGGGGCACATTAGTATCCCTTATGGGCTAGTTTACACTTGCTTCAAAACATGGCTTTGGACATGCTTTGTTAAAGGTCTCTGAATGCCAGTCAAAGCTCCTGTCACTAAAAAAAATGGTTAGCTTACAGTCCTGTTTACACCTGCTTTTGCTTGGTGCTTCGATCAGGCATCAGTGGGGCTTGGTGGAGCTTTGATAGGGCTTCGTGAGGCTTCAGTGGGGCTTCAGTGAGGCTTCGTGGGGCTTCAATGAGGCTTCGGTGGGGCTTCAGTGGGGCTTCAAGCGAGCTTTGCCATAGACTTCTATGAAGGCTATGAAGATGCTTTGAAGCACCACTGAAGCTACATGGGGTATAATTTTTGAAGCGAAGCCAAAGCAAAGCAATGCAAAAGCAGGTGTAAACAGGACTGTAAGCTAACCATTTTATTTAGTGACAGGAGCTTTGACCAGCATTCAGAGCACTTTAACAAACCTGTCAGAAGCCTTGTTGAAGCTATGTTGAAGCCAAGGCAAGTGTAAATGAGCCCTATTACTTATTCCCACAAAAAATAAAAATGTAAGTAAACACACGCTGTGATAAATTCCTTTAATAAAAGTTCCATTCAAAAAAATGTAAACAATGTTCCCAGATGTAAATTTATTGTTAATCACATTATCCAGCAATGTAGCTGGAGTGTCAATCACAATTACATGCTGCCACAACAACACACCGTCCAATGATCTTGACCCACTGCACTGCAGCTTCAAAATGAAAGATCCCTGGCTGGTTTCTGTTTGCAAAAATTCAGTTTGGGATCCCAGGTGATATAATTCTCTAAATATGACTGTTAGATGTCAGATCCCAAGGTGGTTTGTTTGCGTAGGTGAACTGGCCAAATACAGCTAGTTTGTTCAACAGTTCTCCAAAATGAGAAAAGGTACAGTTCAGGTCAAACTCACACTCGATTTGAACCCAAAGCTCATCCCTAGAAGGATCCAAGAGCCCTAAATTGTAGGCAGCGGCAGAAAAATTGTGGTAGGGTTAAATGTAGTAGTCTTTAACTTGTAGGAAAGGTAAGCAAGAAACATTGTGATTAAGGTTTAAATTCTTGAAGCCCGCACAGTAGCCTTACCTACACTATAAGAGAGTAAGGTATATGTTGCAATTGGATGGTTTTTTGAATTTTGTATTAGAGCATTAATGCCAGGGCTGAGGAACTATCCGTAGAACTAAGAGGTGGGAATCTTTGCAAGGAGCTATAAGTCCTCAGTATAAATTAGTAACATATTAAGACAAATTTTCAAACAACGTAGTTTCCTCATTTTTATTTCATTTATTAGGGAAGTGTTAATGAAATGTACACAGTTCTTCAAAATATTCTGCAGAATATAAAAACTCTTGATTACTCTCTATGATCAAAGAGGTATTAATGTAACAAAGAAACTTTTGGTTTGTGTATTAGTCATGTTGTTAAAGTATAACTAAAGGCAAAACTTTTTTTTTTAGTTTTGGACAAAGTAGAGAAGGATTAGAACAGCCATTAGGTTTTCATTGCCGCCTGTGCCTCTGTTAGGGTGAGATACCCTCTCAGTCTGTCTTGTTTATCATTTTCATCAAAAGTGAAAGGGGTTATAACCCTCCCTTACTCTATCCAAAAAGAAAAAAAACTAAGTTTTACCTTTAATTCTACTTGAAGACACCTATTTATGTCTCAGATATTTCAATATTTGTTTTTTACGACAAAACACATTTGCATTAGCTGGGATTGTTTAGTGCAAGTAGGGCCCTCGAGTAAGCTTAACCTTGTCCTCAGGCATAATACCCCCTTGCTTAGATTTGTTGCAGAAAAGACAGTTTGGTCCATGAACACCTTTTATATGACAACAGGGGTGGGTGAAATAGCAAAACAGTAGCACATCTATTTTTAGACTGACAGTCCATGAGTGGAGCTCAGACATCACCTGCCATAGCAAACTGAAGTAGCATCCAACAAGCCGAGGCTTCCGTGTTTTCTCCACACCAGGCAAACAAATGCTGCAGCAGACTAGTGGAAGTTCTAGTGTGACTCCAGTGTACCCAGCTCTTTTACCACAGCAGCATAACCAGTAAAGGTTAGGTCCTGTTTAGATGAAATAGCACATGGTGGCCCCGAAGGTTCTCCTGTGACCCAGAATAAGCTGACAGCAGTCTAAAGCCCTATGTTGGCTGACATCACAGAGACGCTCCAGACTTTGGAAGGATCCCGACAACAATGTCAAGATCCACCCAAATGCCTGATTAGCAGCTGGCTCAGGCTCTCTGACTGCCTGAGCCAGCCTCTCTCTTCCCCTCCGCAGCCCAGTACACAAGGGAGTGCTAAAACCTGCTGTCGGCTGACATCACAAAGCTGCACTAGGCTCTGGATGGATCTTAACCATATTGATGGGATCCACCTAGAGCCCTGAGTGACAGCTGGCTTTCGCTCAGCTAAGAGCTGAAGCCAGCTGCACCTGTCCCCTCTAGAGGCCGGTGCTTCACTGAACTGCTACCATAGAGGTGAGTATGTTTTTTTCCCACACTTTTCGTTTAAGCAGACCTTATGGAAAAAAAATTCCCACACTTGAAATGTTCAGGAATAGCTGATCAGTGCATCAGAGCTAAGGGCCTTATGACTGAATCAACTATGAACACTTTTTCTAGATTACGAGGGTGAAGATAAAAAACATTGTTTTGCTTTTATTTCAAGTGGTTTTACAACATTTATGCACAAATATTCCCCAGCTGAGCCTTTGGCTAATCATTCAGTATTCGCAAATGGTGACAGATGAGCAGCAGATGCAGTAACTTATAGTTTAAATCACCAACAATGCAGAAGAAGAGATTATTCCCAAGGTGACCTAGCCTATTTCCAATCTACTTTTTTCTATCTAACCTAAACTGATAAAATCATTCCCCCTTCTTTACTACTACTGGATGGTGGCTCCTGAAGTTCTGGTCTTAGCTGTGGCAAAAGGGGGTTTATTCTACTGTAGCCAATGACAGGTCGAATTGGCCTTGTGCTTTGGATCATTGTCATGTTGGAATGTCCAAGTACGTCCCATGCGCAGCTTCCTGACTGATGAATGCAAATGTTCCTCCGGTATTTTTTGATAACACACTGCATTCATCTTGCCAACAATTTTGACTGAATTTCCTGTGCCTTTGTAGCTCACACATCCCCAAAACATCAGCGATCCACCTCCGTACCTTTCATCATAGGCCTTGTTGACTCCTCTCCAAATATAGCGTTTATGGTTGTGGCCAAAAAGCTCAATTTTGGTTTCATCACTCCCAGAAGGTTTGAAGCTTGTCTCTGTGCTGTTTGGCGTATTGTAAGTGGGATACCTTGTGGCATTTGCGTAGTAATGACTTTCTTCTGGCGATTCTGCCATGCAGCCAATCTTTCTACAAGTGCCTCTTTATTGTGCATCTTCAAACAGCCACACCACATGTTTTCAGAGAGTCCTGTATTTAACCTGAAGTTATTTATGGGTTTTTCTTTGCATCCCCAACAATTTTATTGGCAGTTGTGTCTGAAATTTTAGTTGGTCTACCTGACTGTGGTTTGGTTTCAGCAGAAACACTCATTTTCCACTTCTTGATTAGAGTTTGAACACTGCTGATTGGCATTCTCAATTCCTTGGATATCTTTTTAAATCCCTTTCCTGTTTTATACAGTTCAACTACCTTTTCCCACAGATTCTTTGACAGTTCTTTTGCTTTCCCCATGACTTAGAATCCAAAAACGTCAGTGCAGCGCTGGAAGAAGGATGCAAGGGTCTGTCAGGAGTCCAGAAATGCATTGACCTTTTATATGCACACACTAATTACAAGCAAGGATAGTTACCTTTAATAGTCATTCAAACCCCTTTATGTCGACTTGTGTGCATGTTATCAGGCCAAAATCACCAGGGTATGTCAACTTTTGATCAGGGTCATTTGGGTAGTTTCTGTTGCCATTATGATTTAAAAAGAGTAAACACAGTTGATCGATCATAAATGGCTTCAGCCAAACACTAACCGTGAGTGAAGAAAATGTTTTTGTGTTATCATTCATATTCTCTGAAAAATGGCCAAGAAATCATAAATTCTGATGTGGAATGTAAACTTATGAGCACAACTTTGTATATGTATAGATAGATATCTATATATCTATATATCTATATATATAGATATATAGATATATATATCTATATATCTATATATATATATATAGATATATATATCTATATATATATATATACAATCTCTCACAAAAGTGAATTCACCCCTCACAATTTTGTAAATATTTTATTATATCTTTTCATATGACAACACTGAATAAATGACACTTTGCTACAATGTAAAGTAGTGAGTGTACAGCTTGTACAACAGTTTAAATTTGCTGCCCTCCCAAAATAACTCGACACACAGCCATTAAGGTCTAAACCGCTGGCAACAAAAAACTGGGCCCAAAGTGTCAATATTTTGTGTGGCCACCATTAGTTTCTAGCACTGCCTTAACCCTCTTGGGCATGGAGTTCACCAGAGCTTTACAGGTTGCCACTGGAGTCCTCTTCCACTCCTTCATGACGACATCATGGAGCTGTTGGGTGTTAGAGACCTTGTGCTCCTCCACCTTGTGTTTGAGGATGCCCCACAGATAATCAATAGAGTTTAGGTCTGGAGACATGCTTGGCCAGTCCATCACCTTTACCCTCAGCTTCTTTAGCAAGGCAGTGGTCATCTTGGAGGTGTGTTTGGGGTCGTTATCATGCTGGAATACTGCCCTGCGGCCCAGTCTCCGAAGGCAGGGGATCATGCTCTGCTTCATTATGTCACAGTACGTGTTGGCATTCATAGTTCCCTCAATGAACTGTAGCTCACCAGTGCCGTCAGCACTCATACAGCCCCAGCCCATGACACTCCCACCACCATGCTTGACTGTAGGCAAGACACACTTTTCTTTGTACTCCTCACTCGGTTGCCGCCACAAATGCTTGACACTATCTGAACAAAATAAGTTTATCCTGTAGTAGTAGTAGTAGTTTATTTTCCAGTAATCCATGTCCTTAGTCTGCTTGTCTTCAGCAAACTAAAAAGAAGAAGATTTTTGACTAGATAGTCCTCGATATAATACAGCGCCTCATCCCAGTAAATTTGGTAACAGTACTAGAGGGAAGTAAGGGGATTATAACGGTGCCCAAAGAAATTGTTAGAGTACTATATACTGACACATAAATATAAAAAATATAATTTTATTAACAGACAGATTAAAAGGAGTATACAATAAATATATTCAATAAGGGTGTGAACAAACACTGAGGGGGAAAACAAATACAAAACCAACATATGCAGCAATGTAGTAAGAACCAGCCAGTAGCGTGGCGGCGGGTCTTGTTAACAGGTATAAGAATCCTACATGTTTCGCCAACATTGGCTTCCTCAGGGACAGTTGGTTATACCTGTGTAAATTTCCTGAACTCTAAATAGAGAAATAGATAGTCAGAGAAACTATAGCAATATATCTCTCAGACAAAAACAAATAAAGTAGGATGAAATGAAATAAATAAACACGTATTAGATACATATTAGAGGGCTGCCGGACATGGCCAAAAGGTTCCCCACATAAACCGCCGGGGCAGGCGATCGCCCCAATCACCACCCACCAGGGGGACATCTCCCAACCCATCAGATAGCCTGAAAACCTCAGTCCCAATGATGGTGAATTATCTACCAGTAGGTCACAGAAAGGTGAACATATACTGTCCCCGGGGTGAATGCAGACCCCCATGCCGCAAATAGGTGGCTGCAGGGGGCGAAAAAAGGGCCCTAGCAAAATAGAGGGAAATTATATAAATAACATAGTTTTGGTGAGCACCCAGAAATTTGAGTGTTCAACCGTGTAACAAGGGGTTAAATTCTGTGTTACATTTATTCATAGATTCATTTATATATTTACCCTTTTAGATATGTGGTCAGTAAATGCAATGATTAAAACACACAAAACAAAGAATGTAATAAAAGAGATTTACTTAGCTTCGATTAAAGATGTATTACAGATGATACAATACAGGATAAATTCAGCATTCAATCCAGGGAACCCCTCAACTTCTGAATTTTTAGATAGTTCTGGAAGCCGGGCAGCCTGTTCAAGATCTAGGACCACTCACGTCCCTCAAAGAAGTTCACCGGCCTGCTCCATTGTCTGACCTTTTAAAGGCTTGATGGAAGGCGCGAAAAAGCTGGTTTTATCTGGTACTAACAAAGCCTAGCCCGAGACAATGTGACCATCTGTGAATGACCTTCTGTGAGCTCAGAAACATACATTTTACATATATAGAAATATATATATATATATATATATATATATATATATATATATATATAATCACCTTAAAACTATTACTAAGTTTCTTGTAATTCATTAACTAAAGTTATATATGAATATAGACCCATACTACAAACCGCAATAACATCAGGCTAACAAAGCCTCAAAAATACTCACGGTATATGTCTTAGTAAAAACAACAAGAGACAGGTAAGGACACCCGGTAAGCTGACATCAATGTTGGAAAAAATCACGAACGAATGGTGACTAAAGGGAAGAAAAGAAGGGAAAATAAGGGCCTATAAAGAGATGAAGTTATTGCCATAGCAAAGAGATATATATTAGAGATAAGGAGTAGGACTATGAGCATTATTGAGCTAGGCATAGTGAACCTACAAGATTGGATAATTAAAAAAAGAGAAGAAAAACAAACTCACCAATAGGTCCAGTGAGACTAATTAGAAGTAACCTGGGGCTATGGAAAAGCAGTCAGCGTAGATAGTATGTAGAGCATGGTAAAGCTACGCTGTAAAAAGAAAAAGGCATCGGGTCAGACTTAATGTCCCAGACCTGAGCGGCAAGGAGTCCTTCAGCTCAAAGTACAGGGATAAAAACGCGGGCTTACCTGGTTAAAAAGGACAGCAGGTTTGGGCACCCTAAACCACCGGCGGCGGAATGGCCGGAGAAGCCGGCCTTTAATGCCCCCCACACACGAGCGGTGTCTGATGTCACCGATCGTGTGAGCGGACACAAAGAGCCATAGCACATGCGCCCGTCGATAGCTCCGTGGGCCTACAAGACCCAGGGGGCTGTGCGGGATCATCTAACGCGTCATGTAATCTAAGAGATGCGGAGAGCTCGATACACTGAAAAGCCAACCGAGGCGGTGGCGCTACAGTATATCAGAGGATGTTGTAATGATCAATGAAGGAGCAGCAACCCACCTAGAAGGACATAGGTGGGTTGCTGCTGATGCACCAACCCGCCGATGCAGCTAAAAGCTGCTCAGCTGTTATACCGGAGGAGCGGGCGTCCCCCCTCCCGCCGCCTCCCGCCGCCTCCCGCTGCTCTCAACGGGCCTCCCGATCCACCGGGAGACCTGATCAAGAATCCGCCGCCTCCGGCGGCTAGCCACAAACGGAATGTAAACACGGAAGCGACGTCATGACGTCACTTCCCGTTTACTCGGCTGCGAAAACGACGATCTGAATACTTTGAAGCGCAAATAAAGCGCAAGCACAAATAAAATAAATAATATATATATTTTTTTTTTTAAAGCACCCCCGTCCCCGCGAGCTCACGCAGCAAAGAAAACGCATACGGAAGTCACGCCCTCATATGTAAACGGTGTTCAAATCACAAAAGTGAGGTGACAGAGCGGGAACAATAATTCTAGCACTAGACCTCCTCTGTAACTCTAACCTGGTAACCGTAAAAAAAATTTAAAGCGTCGCCTATGCAGATTTTTAGGTACCGTAGTTCGTAGCCATTCCTCGAGTGCGTGCAATTATAAAGTGTGACATGTTTGGTATCTATTTACTCGGTGTAACATCATCTTTCACATTATACAAAAAAATTGGGCTAAATTTACTGTTTCATTTTTTTAAACTTCATGAAAGTGTCCCTTTTCCCAAAAAGCTGCGTTTAAAACAACGTTGCATACACACCGTGTGAGATAAAATATTAGAAAAAAGGGTCCAGGTGGCCAAACGCTGCGCTAAAATAAGAATAACAACTAAGTAAAAGTAAAATAAATTGAAAAAATCAACAAAATATAAGCAGCTCGCACCAAGAGTCTGCAATACAAAACCCAAAATCATATAGTATGTAAATAGTGCAGCGCTAAATTAAATGATAAAAGTGAAAACAGGGCTGAACCAAAAAAAAACTAAAGCAGACATATGTGATGTATGCTGGTGATGTGAAAGTTAAATCACTAAGTGGTGTGAAACTGATCAAGTAAACATCACTAATATACACATAGATAACAATAATCAGTAAAACAAATATATCAAATAAAGTCTACAGTTGAGTGTTGTGAATCTGATAATCAAAAGTGAAATATATTAACATGCGTGATAAGGATAAAAAATAAAAATTGAATAGTGAATATAAAATCCCAATGAACTCGCAAAAGAAACTTCAACAGGTGAGTACTACATTTAGTACTGTGATGAGAGAAAAGTCCCTTTATCCAATTAAACCGGAACACCCAAAGTGAAAAAGGTTGGCTCCTTACCAGCTATACAGACCAAAAATTGGTCTCACCAAGCCTCAGTAGTTAGATCTCCCAGAACCGTATGAACATAACAAGGCTGTGTTATCTCTAATGCCTGAAAGGATAGGAGGGACCAAGGCTGCTCCACTTGAGTTGGCGATGTCACTTTGAGGGAAGCTTCTGTATTGTGAATAGATTTCCTTGTTGGTCAGTGAGCAAGTCATAAAGAAATAAGACATAAAATATTGCAACAATCGCCATTTTATTCTCTAGATTCTCTGCTAAAAAATATATATATAATGTTGGGGGGTTCTAAGTAATTTTCTAGCAAAAAATACGGATTTTAACTTGTAAACATCAAATGTCAACAATAGGCTTAGTCATGAAAGGGATATATATATATATATATATATATATATATATATATATATATATATATATATATATATATATATTTATATATATATATATATATATATATATATATATATATATATATATATATACAGTCAGGTCCATAAATATTAGGACATTGACACAATTCTAATCTTCTTGGCTCTATACACCACCACAATGGAGTTTAAATGAAACAAACAAGATGTGCTTTAACTGCAGACTTTCAGCTTTAATTTGAGGGTATTTACATCCAAATCAGGTGAATGGTGTAGGAATTACAACAGTTTGTATATGTGCCTCCCACCTTTTAAGGGACCAAAAGTAATGGGACAGATTAACAATCATCCATCAAACTTTCACTTTTTAATACTTGGTTGCAAATCCTTTGCAGTCAATTACAGCCTGAAGTCTGGAATTCATAGACATCACCAGACGCTGGGTTTTATCCCTGGTGATGCTCTGCCAGGCCTCTACTGCAACTGTCTTCAGTTCCTGCTTGTTCTTGCGGCATTTTCCCTTCAGTTTTGTCTTCAGCAAGTGAAATGCATGCTCAATTGGATTCAGGTCAGGTGATTGACTTGGCCATTGCATAACATTCCACTTCTTTCCCTTAAAAAACTCTTTGGTTGCTTTCGCAGTATGCTTCGGGTCATTGTCATTGGGTGCACTGTGAAGCGCCATCCAATGAGTTCTGAAGCATTTTGCTGAATATGAGCAGATAGTATTGCCCGAAACACTTCAGAATTCATCCTGCTGCTTTTGTCAACAGTCACATCATCAATAAATACAAGAGGACCAGTTCCATTGGCAGCCATACATTCCCACACCATGACACTACCACCACCATGCTTCACTGATGAGGTGGTATGCTTTGGACCATGAGCAGTTCCTTTCCTTCTCCATACTCTTCTCTTCCCATCACTCTGGTACAAGTTGATCTTGGTCTCATCTGTCCATAGGATGTTGTTCCAGAACTGAGAAGGCTTTTTTAGATGTTGTTTGGCAAACTCTAATCTGGCCTTCCTGTTTTTGAGGCTCACCAATGGTTTACATCTTGTGGTGAACCCTCTGTATTCACCCTGGTGAAGTCTTCTCTTGATTGTTGACTTTGACACACATACACGTACCTCCTGGAGAGTGTTCTTGGTCTGGCCAACTGTTGTGAAGGGTGTTTTCTTCACTAGGGAAAGAATTATTGGGTCATCCACCACAGATGTTTGGTCTTTGTGGTGTTGCTGAGCTCACCGGTGCATTCTTTCTTTTTAAGGATGTTCCAAACAGTTGATTTGGCCACACCTAATGTTTTTGCTATCTCTCTGATGGGTTTGTTTTGTTTTTTCAGCCTAATGATAGCTTGCTTCACTGATAGTGACAGCTCTTTGGATCTCATATTGAGAGTTGACAGCAACAGATTCCAAATGCAAATAGCACACTTGAAATAAACTCTGGACCTTTTATCTGCTCCTTGTAAATGGGATAATGAGGGAATAACACACACCTGTCATGGTGTGGGAATGTATGGCTGCCAATGGAACTGGTCCTCTTGTATTTATTGATGATGTGTGTCACGGACCTCCCACACTCCGCTTGAGTGCTTCCGTCATATACCACTTCCTCCCAGTCTGTATACAGATATCAGATATTCCAACCTCTCTGAGCACAAAACAAGGCGACACTTGCTTGTTGCTACCATGAACTCACTTTATTTAGAATCAAAATTACAAGACTTTATATGTCGTTGGAACCTCCTCTAACAATACAACTGTAACCTAATTAACCTAATTAACATGAGCTAATTAACTAATCCTTTATACAGCCTAGGTGATTGAGACATGACATTTTGCCCAGACTGAGTTAATTATCACAGGACACCTTCTCACAATAGCAGCAGCTCCAATAGGAGTCGTCCCGTATCCTACATTGTATAGAGGACAATGTGATCAGCTCATTCAATTAACATAAACACAGGTAGTTGGAGTGGATGACACCAGCATCTCCTCACAGGATGTGTCCTAACAGTATAATTCAGTCTTATCATTCTAATATGGCATATAAAGGGTTCCCAGAGTCTGTGTGTTTTGGGGGGACATGGAGCTGAATCCAAAGTAACACCAACCCCAGGGTCCCCAGGCATACAGCTCACAGAGAGCACCATTCCCCCAAATGCTAGGGCCCATAATCAAAAGGCAACAGGCTTGCATTCAGTCCTCTCCAACAGCCTCTGTCCCGGCTAGGTCTGTCACATTTCTCCCCTTTCGGCAGGAGACTAACACAAGAGGAGACCCCAGACAGGTTGACTCCGAAGTTAGTCCATAGTTCCAGTCCTCTACTGCCTGTACCCACACAGTACCCCAAATAAATTATTCCAAACAGAGTATTACTCACCCAGCCAACCTCTGCCTCTCTCAGAGAACATATCTGCTGCTGGGGAGAGGCCTGGACTGGCCCTTCTCCCTGGAGTCCTTTCTGCCGCTGGAGAGAAGACAGGGGGACTGAGCTCACTCCATCTTGCTGTTGGGGATCTGGGCCGACTGCCCAGCATCCCTGGGGTATACAGGTGGGAACTGAAGCCCCATCCACCGACACCAGATCAAGCTGCAGTTGTGAGGTGATGACTGCATTCTCTCCTTGGATCCTGATCTGCAGATCGCGATAGACTGCCACCTCCTCAACTTGGGCCTCCACAATTGCTGCAGGTGTGGGGCAGAGGTCTTGGACCCTCTGTCCAGTTACCAGATCTTCAGCTGGAGAAGTTTGTTGTAACTCCATAGATGCTGCTGGCAGAAAATCACATGTCCCTGTCAGTGTTGTGGGAGAAAGGCCGACGACCTTTTCTCTCAAGAAGGCCGAAGCCACTGTTGGTGCTGGGCAGAGCACAGTGAACGTTGGCCCTGATAGCAGCTCTTCTGCTGGAGGCTCATCAGGTTGTTCTTCCTCAGCAGAAAAGTCTATCAAATCCCATGTCTCTGCAACTGATGTCTGGGGATAGAGGTTCACCATCTCCTGTCCGTGGAACTCAGAAGATGCCATCAGTGCTGAGCAGAGCGCAATGAAGTTTGGCCCTAATCCCAACTCTTCTGCTGGGGGCACACCCGATGGTTCTTCCTCAGCAGAAAAGTCTATCAAATCCCCTGTCTCTGCAACTGGTGTCTGGGGATGGAGGTTCACCATCTCCTGTCCATGGAATCCAGAAGATGCTATCAGTGCTGGGCAGAGGTTAGCAGAGCTCTGCCCTGTTGTCAGCACTTCAGGTTTGGGGACCGCAATCTCCAGATTTTCCACTGCGGATTCTCTGGCATGCTGCTGGACAGGCACATTCCTCCATCCAAGATCATCCCATGCAGAAACAGGATCATCAAGGTCAGTCAGCACTTGCTGCATCCGCCATAAGACCTCCGCCTCCATAGCTGCGGGGGCAGGTTGGCAAAGCACACTATTGCTCTGCCACATTGCAGACTCTTCAGCTAGGATTTCAGGGTTGTCAGCTGGTATTTCCTGATAGTCCCAGGCAAAGGGAGCCCAGCCCTGGCACTGAGCAATGTCTAGCAGCCGTCTGTAGGCGATTTCTAGTTCCCATTCCTGAACGGCCAGAAACTCCAAATCTTCCTGTGCCCAGTGCACTTCCGAAATGTTCAGTAGCCCTTCTCTGAAATCCATGATTTCGTCCACCCGCCACTCCAAATCACTCCCAAAGTTAGAGTCCCCTGTCAGCTTCACATACAACAGTCCCAAGCCGCCGTAGCTTTAGCCTTCCATTGGGCTGTTATCCACTATCCAGGGACATGCTTGGGATACGTGCCACCGGAGGGCTCTGTAGCTCTCATCCAGCTTTATCTCTGCCCAGACCAGCCTGCTTAATTCAGCTGACTGCTTCTTGTGTGGTTTTTCTCCCAAAAACCGCACCCGCAGTCCGTACTGCAACCAGTACCTTTCCTCGATGGAGGGGAGAACTTTTCCCTGGTGTCGCTGCTCACGGACTAGCGCTTCCTTCCAGAGTTTGCAGCGAATAGAATCACACCATCCCAGCAGGACCTGCTCCGATACTGGTCCTCTGTGCTGTATCTGCATCTCTTGCAACCTCCTTCTGAATTCCTCATCCATGGCGGCTGGTATCTGTACCTCTCCTCTCCTGCTATCTGGACCTTGGATCCAGATGGAAGTTTGGATGTCCCAGACTGCAGGAAGCTTTCCCGCTGCTTGCCACCAATGTCACGGAACGTCCCACACTCCGCTTGAGTGCTTCCGTCATATACCACTTCCTCCCAGTCTGTATACAGATATCAGATATTCCAACCTCTCTGAGCACAAAACAAGGCGACACTTGCTTGTTGCTACCATGAACTCACTTTATTTAGAATCAAAATTACAAGACTTTATATGCCGTTGGAACCTCCTCTAACAATACAACTGTAACCTAATTAACCTAATTAACATGAGCTAATTAACTAATCCTTTATACAGCCTAGGTGATTGAGACATGACCTTTTGCCCAGACTGAGTTAATTATCACAGGACACCTTCTCACAATAGCAGCAGCTCCAATAGGAGTCGTTCCGTCTCCTACATTGTATAGAAGACAATGTGATCAGCTCATCCAATTAACATAAACACAGGTAGTTGGAGTGGATGACACCAGCATCTCCTCACAGGATGTGTCCTAACAGTATAATTCAGTCTTATCATTCTAATATGGCATATAAAGGGTTCCCAGAGTCTGTGTGTTTTGGGGGGACATGGAGCTAAATCCAAAGTAACACCAACCCCAGGGTCCCCAGGCATACAGCTCACAGAGAGCACCATTCCCCCAAATGCTAGGGCCCATAATCAAAAGGCAACAGGCTTGCATTCAGTCCTCTCCAACAGCCTCTGTCCCGGCTAGGTCTGTCACAATGTGACTGTTGACAAAAGCAGCAGGATGAATTCTGAAGTGTTTCGGGCAATATTATCTGCTCATATTCAGCCAAATGCTTCAGAACTCATTGGATGGCGCTTCACAGTGCACCCAATGACAATGACCCGAAGCATACTGCGAAAGCAACCAAAGAGTTTTTTAAGGGAAAGAAGTGGAATGTTATGCAATGGCCAAGTCAATCACCTGACCTGAATCCAATTGAGCATGCATTTCACTTGCTGAAGACAAAACTGAAGGGAAAATGCCCCAAGAACAAGCAGGAACTGAAGACAGTTGCAGTAGAGGCCTGGCAGAGCATCACCAGGGATGAAACCCAGCGTCTGGTGATGTCTATGAATTCCAGACTTCAGGCTGTAATTGACTGCAAAGGATTTGCAACCAAGTATTAAAAAGTGAAAGTTTGATGGATGATTGTTAATCTGTCCCATTACTTTTGGTCCCTTAAAAAGTGTGAGGCACACATACAAACTGTTGTTATTCCTACACCGTTCACCTGATTTGGATGTAAATACCCTCAAATTAAAGCTGAAAGTCTGCAGTTAAAGCACACCTTGTTTGTTTCATTTCAACTCCATTGTGGTGGTGTATAGAGCCAAAAAGATTACAATTGTGTCGATGTCCCAATATTTATGGACCTGATTGTGTATATATATATATATATATATATATATATATATATATATATATATATATACTCTGCATTCAGTGTAGCCTATATATACAGTGCATTCATTGTTGTATAGTTTCTAATACACTTCAGGCGGTGTACACAGTATATAATATACTGTAGTGTGGTATTGCAAAACAAAAAATACATCATGTACGGAAGGCCAGCAAGAAGAGGCAGACGCTCACAGGCCACTAAAAGAGGGCAAGCAGCCTCTGTGTCTACAGTCAACAGTGCTGGTCATGGACATGGTGCATCCTCTGCAGGATGGCCGTGGGGCACGCTCGTCCTTTTTTTCTGCTGCTGGCCATGTTATTGAGCCACAACATGCAGAAGAGTTGGTTGAGTGGATAATGAAGCCGTCCTCAACCTCCTCATCCTCTGTCACCCAGGCTCAGAGTAGTTTGCCTTCCAACGTAGCTGCCAAAGTGGCCTATTCCACGCTCCTTGTCCACAGTCACTCCTTCCATAGCCCCACCACCATGCACGGAGGAGTCCCCAGAATTATTCGACCACAGTGTCAGTTACATGCTGCTGGAGGATGAGCAGTGATTTGAAGGCTCCGATGCTGATTCCCAGGTTGAGGACAGGAGTAAGGTGAGCCTAGAGAGAGGGGTGCCACAGAAGGACAAGAAACTGGCAGTCATGTTCCCCCAGCTGCAGCATACTGCCAAGTTTGCTCAAGTGATGAGGAGAGAGGGCATGATGAGGTCACTGACTGTACTTGGGTGCCTGAGAGAAGAGAGGAGGAAAGTGAGGAGGAGGAATGGGGCATTATGTCCTCTAGGGGGCATTATGTCCTCTAGGGGGAAGCTTAAGGGCAGCCACCCTATTGCATCACACCACAGAGCTCTGCAGGTGCAGGGCACTGCTGACTCCCCGCTAAGTTTTAAAAGTTCCTTGGTGTGAGCCTTTTTTGACACGTGTGCAGCAGATCGCACCGTTGCTGTTTGCAACCTATGTGTGAAGCGGATCAAGCGTGGATAGAACAGCAGCCGCTTGGGCACCACATGCTTGACCAGACATATGACGACCTGTTATGCAGTCTATTGGCAACAACACTTGAAAGACTTCTCCTTGCTCCTCATCTGGGATCTTCAACCTTACTATATCTCCAGTCCTCTCAAAATCCTGCACTGAGTGGAATGAAGGTATAGCAATAGGTGTCCCAAGTACTTGCAGACAATCTGCTAGCAGTACACCACCAATTGATTTTAGCAGGCAAATTTCCCTACCCCAGTTGCTGAACCATAAAAAGAAATTTGGTCCCAGCCATCCACATGCTCAGTGTCTAAATGCTAGCTTGGCCAAATTGCTAGCACTGCAACTTCTGCCTTTTCAGCTTGTAGTCTCTGCCTCCTTTCATGAATTTGTGGAATGTGCTGTACCACAGTGGCAGGTTCCAAAACACCATTTGTTGAAAACATGGCGGTGGAAGGCCATTATGGTTTTCTACCAGCGGTCAGCAGTAAGGTTCATATTACCGATGACTCATGGTCCAGCAGGCATGACCTTTACCCTTACCGTTACCTTTCCTTCAAAGTGCACTGGGTAACTCTGCTGGCAGCTGGGAAGGATGCAGGACAGGGTTCAGTGTTGTTGTAGCTTGTACCGCCACCACGCCTCCATAAAAATCTAGTGGTGATTCTGCCACAGCTCTCTCCTCCACCCCCTCCTCTTCTTTTTCCTCTTCTGCAGATTTGTCCTCTGAACAAGCAGTGCTCCATAAGGGGCTACGCAAGCAGTCAGGCTAAAAGATGCCATGCGGTGCTTGAGTTGGTCTGCCTAGGGGACAGGAGCCACACTGTGGCAGATATTCTGTCAGCTCTGCAGGGGCAGGCTCAGAGGTGGTTAACGCCATGCCAGCTTAAGCCATGAATGGCTTTATGCGACAATGGCACCAACCTTCTCTCCTCCCTTTGACAGGGACACTTGACCCATGTTCCATGTTTGGCACACATCCTGAATTTGGTGGTGCAGTGGTTCTTGACCAGGTACCCAGGCTTACAAGAAGACCAGAAAAAGTCTGTGGTCATTTCCCTCGGTTATACAATGCCAGTGCTTGGCTGGCTGACATTCAAAGGGAATGCAACCTGCCCACCAACCGCCTCATTTGTGACATGCCCACCAGGTAGAACTCAACGTTGGCAATGCTGCAGCAGCTGCATACACAGCAGAGGGCCATCAATGAGTACCCGTAGGAGTATGGCACCAGGACAGGGTCAGGGGAGCTTGGCTTCTTTTCCCAACGCCAGTGGCTACTGATCAAGGATGCATGAACTGTCCTGACACCATTTGAGGGGGCCACAAGGATGGTGACTGGTGAGCAGTGACAATGCATGCATCAGTGACACTGTCCCTCTAGTCTTCCTGCTGGAGCACACTCTTCATGGAATCATGGACAGGGCACTTGAGGCAGAACAGTGAGAGGAAGAGGAGGACTTCCTTTCCTCTCAAGGCCCCCTTTATACAGATAGCATTCCTGCGGGCCTGCCAAACACACAGGAAGAAGAGGAGGAGGAGGATTGTGTCAGCATGGTTGTAGAGGATAACACTCAGCAGCAGTCTTCAAGGGATGGTTTTCAGGCCCCAGAAACCTAAGGAGTTGTACGTGGCTGGAAGGAGGTAGTTACAGATAACGTGATCCTTAGTGACCCAGAGGACTCAGAACTTAATGCCGCTGAAAAGTTATGCTGCATGGCCTCCCTGATTCTGCAAAATCTGCGAAAGGACCCTAGGATTCGTGGTATCAAGGAGAGGGATCATTACTGGCTGGCAATCCTTGTTTATCCACGTTACAAGGGTAAAGTTGCAGAACTCATCCTGCCTTCACAGAGGGAGCAAAGGATGAAACATCTTCAGGAGGCCTTGAAGAAAGGTTTGTGTAATGCAGGCTGAGGCTTCGTTCAGTCAGAAGAAGAGCGATGGAGAAGGTGGCCAGCTGGCTGATGCCTTTAAACAAATTTTCAGTCCTCAGCGCCAAGGTCTGATTGGTTCAAGCAACCATCGCAAGTGTATGCATTATATGGTGCAGGAATATCTAGGGGCAAGAGCAGACTTGGAGACCTTTCCAACAGAGAATCCACTGGGTTACTGGGTCTTGAGAATGAACCACTGGTCAGAACTTGCTCAATATGCAATCGGCCTGTCATGCATCCAGCATGCTTTCTAAATGCACATTCAATGCTGCTGGAGGGTTTGTAACGGATTAAAGAGTGCGCCTGTCCACAGACTCCATTGGTAGGCTCACATTTACAAAAATGACTCAGTCTTGGATCAGCTATCAAGCACCTGATGCTGATGTAACTGATTTAATTTGCTATGGATCTAGGATCCCCTGATGACTGCCTATGGTGCCTATCCTATTTCTCCTCAATCTTGATGATGCTAGCTTCCAAAAATATTTTTGGTTTAGGGCACCACCACCACCCAAAGCCCAATTTTTCGGCCCCTGTTTTACAGGGGCATGTTATTACAATTTTTGATATAATATTTCACAGCAGGGACTGTTCCTGTGCCCAACAAGAGTATCTGTGAGGGGTTACAGTGTTGTGGCACCACCACCCAAGGCCCAATTTGTCTGCCCCTGTTTAACAGGGGCATGTAATTAAAATTGTCTATAATATTTCACAGCAGGGCCCATTCCTGCGCCCAAAAGAATATCTGTAAGGGGTTACAGTGTTGTGGCACCACCACCACCACCCAAGGCCCAATTTTTCTGCCCCTGTTTAACAGGGGCATGTAATTACAATTTTTGATCTAATATTTCACAGCAGGGCCCGTTCCTGCACCCAACAAGAGTAACTGTGAGGGGTTACAGTGTTCTGGCACCACCAACACCTAAGGCCCAATTTTTCTGCAGAGTATATAGTGCAGTCCGTATAGTATATATACCGCTGTTCAGAGTATATAGTGTCTGGGGGCCTGGGGGACCCCCACGCCATTTTTTTTTAAATTTTGGTGCGGGGTTCCCCTTAATATCCATACCAGACCTGAAGGGCCGTGCCTGGATTTTGGAGGGGACATCCACGCCATTTCTTTTTGGAATTTTTGGCATGGGGTTCCCCTTAACTCTCATATCAGACCCAAAGGGCCTGGTAATGGACTGAGAGGGAAAACCCACGCTGTTTTTTTCAATGATTTCTATCTATATTGCTGGGATCAGACATTACAGCAGTTTTAAATTACATTTTTTCCCTTTAGAAATGTAATTTTGCTGTGGTACTGTTATAAACATGGGAAAGATGCGCTACTTTACAGGCAGAATAAGGAGACCCCCCAGGCACGATATTTAAAGGAATATTTTATCTTTATTGTTTCACTTTAAGCATTAATAAAATCACTGCTCCTGAAAAAATTTCTGTTTTTAAAACTTTTTTTGCATTGATATATGTCCCCTGGGGCAGGACCCAGGTCCCCAAACACTTTTTATGGCAATAACTTGCATATAAGCCTTTAAAATGAGCACTTTTGATTTTTCATGTTCGCGGCCAATAGACTTTAATGGTGCTCGCGTGTTCGAATAAATTTTTTGGCTGTTCGCATGTTCTGCTGCAAACCGAACCGGGAGGGTGTTTGGCTCATCCCTAATCCTTACTACCAGGGATTGCTGAAAGCACTTAAGATGAGGGGAGGGCAACACAGCAACAAGCCACCAGACTCAAACCAAAAGACAGAACAGAAAAGGACCTTATGCAGCAGCCTACAAAATACTGTGGCCAAAGGGAAAGTCCTCTATGGCCATAACATCCACCTGGTAAAACCTTGAAAAAGTGTGAACTGATGACCAGGTGGCAGCCTTGAAGACCTAAGCTACTGAAGCTTGATGCTCTTTAGCCCAAGAGGCAGCTACACTCCTGGTAGAATGGGCCATTACCGAAAACGGTGGGACTTTCCTTATCAAACCATAAGCTTGAGAAATAAGCTACCAAATCCAATGGGGAAATATTAGATTTAGCAGCTGCAGCCTAATCACAGCAGTCAATTCTAGGTAAATCTTGATAGCATAAACCACAACCAAAGTATGGAGAGCCTTTTCTCCTGGAGACTGAGGTCTAGGACAAAACCCTTACCCTTGTCCCACTAAACCCTTACTAAAAGACCTTCTAGCTGCATTGACCCATGTAGAAGAGCCAGGTGAATCCTAGCAACTGTTGTCATCCCTTTCTAAGATAGGGAATGAAGCCCTTACTGTCTCCAGCATCTGTGAAGACATCCACCTGTCCAGAGACTGTAGAATGCTGAGGTGCGAGGACATCAGAGAATCCAATAACTGCATTCTCCTTTCTCATGCTGCCAAAACATTCTGTTGCAGTGAGCAATGATACAGTTGACCCACTCATCTACTATCTCCCCCTGCCAAATGTCCTAGAAGGTCTGTAAAAATCCCCCCACTTGAACAAATGGGGGTGACCTTTAACCAAAAAATGGACTTGGACTACAATTTTGCCAGATTGGGGCCCCAGGACTTCTTATGGAAGTGGGACTAAGGTTTTAATGTAGAAGTCGCGGCCTGTGAGCATAGAATGGCATGCCTCATGGAAGCAGAAGTAGAATGAGTGGCAGATCTTTGAGTTGTGTGCTTACCCTACTTCTGAATTAGTAAAAGAGAGCTTGTACCACTCAAATTCTTCTGGATATATTTATCCATGTAAGGCCCAAACATTCCCCATGAAAAAGGAAAACTTGCCAGAAACTTCTAGCAGGATAATTATAAAGACCAACATTTTATCCATAGAATTCTGTGCATGGACATGGACAAAACTCCCAAAACGGAGAAAACTGCTTAAGTCCACAGCAAAACACAGGGCACAAGGGAAATCTGCCAGATGGAGACACAAATCGGCATCACTGCTGGAGGACACCAACCCTCTGGACAACCCTCTTTTGGTTAAAAATGATAAACATGTTATACTTACCTGCTCTGTGTAATGGTTTTGCACAGAGCAACCCATATCCTCCTCTTCTCGGGTCCCTCACCGGTGCTCCTGGCCCCTCCCTCCTTCCCAGAGCCCCCACAGCAAGCAACTTGCTATAGGGGCACCCGAGCAGAGCCGCTGCTCTGTGTGTCCATTCAGACATGGAGCTGTGGTTCGGCCCTGTAACATCTCTCTCCTCGTTGGCTCACTGACTTTGATTGGCCATTGGCTCCCACTACTGTGTCTCAGCCAATCAGGAGGGAGAGTCCTGGACAGCCGAGTCTCTCGTGCAACATTGCTGGATCTAGATGGGGCTCAGGAAGGTATTAGCGGGGCTGAGGGGGGCTGCTGCACACAGAAGGTTTTTTTTTTAGCTGCCTCCACTAAGGCAAAAGATGCTTTGAATGAGGTTTCCAGACATTTGTCGGTAGTATCCTTAAAAACAGAATGTCATGCACCTGCGCATGGGGTTCTTATTGCGATAAGAGATTGTCGCAACAACCAAGGGCATACTCCACTTTATTGAATTCATCCCCCATGGGGTATTTCTGAGTGAATCTCTATGGCGCTGCGAACACCTTGTGAGGGTGAGCTCAGTCCATGTACAAAACATCCTTAAAATGTTTGTAAATGATCACTTTGTAAAACAACCCATTCCATTTAAAATTGAAATGAAAGGCAAAACATTTGTATATAGATATAAAAAAAAAATAAAAAATACTTTTTTTCTTATTTTTTAAGAGATCACAGCCCCCTGTTCCCTTTGCATAAGAGCTCAGGGGAGGACATACAGCAGAACACTAATCTTCCCAGTGAAGGGATGTGCAGGAGGAGCGTGTCAGGACAAATCTGATCATTGGAGGAGACCAGGCTGAATTCCCAGCATAGCTTGAGAACTGACCACGGTGTGTTCTCCTGCTTATTATGGTCAGTTTCTAGTAGGAAAGCAGAGGGGCTTCCAGGATCACCAGGGAATTTACACAAAGTAAGCAAGACAAAGAGAACAGGATACGTTTTCAGTACATGGTACAGCAGACACATATCATGAATATGAAATACTGGGCTAACAAAAACTTAAAGGTGAGGATGTATAAGAAATACATTCAGATTTTCTGGCAGCCGCCATTATGCAAATGTCAACACCTTCTTTGAAAAGGAACCAGCAACTTCAGATCAGGACGATCCATAAGAAAATTCATGAAGGCCTTCTGGGTCTGAGTTAAACACTGACCCTGGGGTTCCACTGGTGCAAAATTCTCAAAAGAGGAGTCTTTTGCCACCTAATCACCAAGAATGCTTCCATCTGTTTCTGAGTTGTCCTGAAAAAATTCATCCCCCATTACTAAGGAGGAGAGGGGAGAAGGGGAACATCTTGTGACTGGTGCACCTATGCTAGCAAGTATCCCAGAGAGCTGTTGTCATATCCCCATAAAAGCAGATGACAAATCCTCCTTAATCACATAGGAACTGGAGGAAGGTGCCCCAGAGGTAGCAGAAGTACCTAATATGGGAAGGAAGTCAGCTGCTAGGAGTAATTTGACCCACAGGGGAAAAAATACCAGGGGGGGTTGTGTCTAGTTTCCTCCCTGCCTGACAAAGGTATCTGGGATCCATCTCTCCCTGCCACCTCTCAGCTGTCTGTGAGAAATATGCAAAAAAAGAAAAAAACTATATCTGCACTTGTGTTATAAATAAAAAAAATATGTGTATCAAGAAGCTGCAACAGTACCATGAGATTTTTCATCACAGTTAAAACCATATTAAGATATATCTGTTACGCTTATAAAATAAACATTATCCATAATAAACCAAAAAATCATACAGTGAAAAAATGGGCTGCTGACTTTAGAAAAACGGGACCTGTACTAAAATAGCAATCACAGAGAGCCAAGAGGGCAACATCACAGTGTGCTTGTTCCCCTAAGAGACAGACCGCAAGACCTGCCAGTGTCCCCCATCACCCCCTGCAAGGGGCTTACATGACCCAGGAAGAGCTGCTGCAGCCTCGGAGCCAAGGTGACAAAACCATGAAATGAATACCCAAAATATAGAGGGGGTGTGCCTGCCAAGGGAGGCAATATGGCCACTGCCATAAAGCTTCACCCTCTTGTGACACCATCACAGTGCATGCAGCACAGCAAGCTCTAGCTAATGCAGGATGTGGAGACCCAGATCCCCTCCCAACAACAGTGGCAGCCTGCTCCCTGGCAGTCCCCCAGCCCTGCCATGAAGCGCCGCAGCCTTGGAGATGGTAAAAACAGCAGCCACACAAAATCAGAAAAACGTCAGTTAAAGTGGCAAGGGCAAAGGGTTTGATCATCTAGACCATAGATATGCAATTAGCGGACCTCCAGCTGTTGCAAAACTACAATTCCCATCATGCCTCTGCCTCTGGGTGTCATGCTTGTGGCTTTCAGAGTCTTGCTATGCCTCATGGGAGTTGTAGTTCTGCAACAGCTGGAGGTCCGCTAATTGCATATCCCTGATCTAGACAGATACTGGTGGCTGGAAAAAGTTGGTATACAAAAATATACATGGACAAGATGGAGGAGGGAGGGGCATATCTGCATCTTCACCATGAGTGCTCAAGGGTCATGTGTATGTGCTCCTGTTTGATCCCCCTTATGTATTCCTGATGTAAACAGACCACCAAGAAATTCAAAATATCCACATTTCCTGAGAATTGTTACTTTCCTGATAATAGTTACTAAACTAAAATGCTTTTACAGCAGATTGCTCAGGTTTGAGAAATGGGAGTTGCATTAATGCAGTTAAGGATACAAATTAATTAGTTCCCATTTGGATGCTCAAACTAAAGGTTTAAAACTATACTCCGGTTATAAAGAATAAAGCATCCCTTGATGTAAATTTCAAGGCTATTAGGATTCACAGTAGTTAAGTGACCATGTAAATGCGCAAGTCTCTCATAGAGGTAAGCAACTGATTTACCATTAATCAGAAACAGCACAGTGGATTTAGGGGAAATTTTATTTTCTCTGGCCAAGTGGGATTCATCTGTTCTCTTCAATATGCACATGCTTTTTCACTTGATCCAACAGCAGTAAACAATATTCATAATCCTCAAATAGTGTTTAACATAAGAAAAATAGAAAGAATGCATACTATGTAAAAGTCATGTGTAACAAATAATCAGTATTATGTATGGTATGCTGTAAAGTCATGTCTGCTGCAGATACATTATGGTGAACACAATTTCCTGCAAGGTTAAGATCGGGTATACATAAAGAAAATACATTAATATCACAATGCCAAGAAAAATATTGTGATAGGCTGACCTGGCCTACTGTGTTTAGGGGTAAGGATCTGCAGAGGTAGAGGAAGCTGGTCTGTATTAAAAAGATAACTAACTGATCAGTGGTCATTGTTAGGTTGAAAAATCAGAACTTTGCTGAACAAGCCCATAAAAATATCAAATTCACTTTTTTCTATAAAACAGGGCCAATCATAAGCAGGAGTGTTGTTCATGGGCAAGAGATAGTGCCCATGGGATAGATGTTGTACCCTAACACAGAAGCTGAACAGCTAAACGTATGGATGAAAAAATAAGGGAGCTGTTTTACCTACCAAAGGATTCAAATTTATGCCTATACATTACTGAGAGTTACACAGCCCCATCGCCCAACACGCCTTGGATAGTAAACCCTGTCCCCTCTACAGGCCTCATGCTGTCATTGGACATTAACCCTTTCATGACTAAGCCTATTTTTGAAATGTGGTGTTTACAAGTTAAAATCCGTATTTTTACTTAGAGTTCCCAAACATTATATATATTTTTTTAGCAGAGAATCTAGAGAATAAAATGGAGATTGTTGCAATATTTTATATCACACGGTATTTGTGTAGCAGTGTTTTAAATTTTTGGAAAAGGGACACTTTCATGAATTTTAAAAAATCCAAACAGTAAAGTTACCCCAATTTTTTTGTATAATGTGAAAGATGATGTTACGCCGAGTAAATAGATACCAAACATGTCACCCTTTATAATTGCACGCACTCGTGGATTGGCGACAAACTACGGTACCTATGAATTTCTATAGGCGACGTTTTAAATTTTTTTTACGGTTACCAGGTTAGAGTTACAGAGGAGGTCTAGGGCTAGAATTATTGCTCTCGCTCTGACGATCGCGGCGATACCTCACATGTGTGATTTGAACACCGTTTACATATGCGGGTGCGACTTCCGTATGCGTTTTCTTCTCTGCGCGAGCTCGCGGGGACGGGGGCGCTTTAAAAAATTTTTTTTTTTTTTTAATTTTTTGTATTTTTTTTTATACTTGTAAATTGTGTTTAAAAAAAACATTTTTTTTTAAATTTTATTGCTGTCACAAGGAATGTAAACATCCCTTGTGACAGTAATAGGTGTGACAGGTACTCTTTATGGAGAGATCGGGGGTCTAAAAGACCCCCGATCCCTCCTTTGCACTTCACAGTATTCAGATCGCTGAAAACGGCAATTCTGAATACTGTATATTTTTTTTAAACCGGCGCCATTGGCAGCCGAGTAAACGGGAAGTGACGTCATGGTTTACATTGAGAAGGCTGGAACTAAGCCACCCACAGCTTCGTTCCAGCCTGCCCCCAGCCGCCGAAGGCGGCTGATTGGACACCGGGCCTCCCGATCGCACGGGAGGCCCGGGAAGAGCGGCGGGAGGCAGCGGGAGGGGGGGATGTCCCCTCCCGCTCCTCCGGTATAACAGCCGAGTGGCTTTTAGCTGCATCGGTTGTTATACTCAGATAGCGGATCGCCCGCTCTAAACAACGGTACCGGGATGATGCCTGCAGCTGCAGGCATCATCCCGGTAAAACCCCAGAAAGCCGAGTACGCAGATGTGCATACGGTCGGCGGGAAGGGGTTATAGGAGCAGCAAACAGACCGTTTAGATTATCTCTCTGTTTTTCACCTTGTCAGCGGCTTCTGTGGTTACTGCCACAGTTACAATAAAATTTTATATATACATATGTATATGTATATGTATATAATTTTATTGTAACTGTGGCAGTAACTGTGCCTAATTTTATAGTGGATTCCAGCTGTCTTGTTTATTTTTGTGTAGCACCTTGATGTTTAGGCAGGGTTGCTCCTAAATTTACCTGCCAGGTGTAGTTACCTTGGCTCATTGTTAGGGATCAATTGATTTCACCCTAAGTCTAGAATTGCTGCAGTTCTCTCTTCTGCCGCTAGGTGGCTGGGTACCTGGTGGCATTAGATAAGACAAGGGCAAGGCAAGGAAAGATTAGGCGTATATGGGTTATCTCAGCCAATGGGCCAGGGTTTTCTTGAATCCCTTGGCCTGTTGGAAGAACCTATATATTTGGGTGGAGTCAGGTGATCAGTGTTCTGTGCCACCTAGACGGCTGTCTGGGTGGACATGTGTTGTACTGCCCCGGTTACTAGGCCAAAGTTTGGGCCTATCCCGAGTACATCTGGCTGCTAGGCAACAAGAGAGCAGCGTAGAGTTGGGATTGCGGCTTGCAGTCTAACCAAAAGTGACGCTTCTGCAGGCTGGAGAACCTGTCAAGGTCGGAGGTAGAGGGGAAGCTGTCGCCACTAAGGGATCCATCTTATTACCAGGGACAACAGTGAGCAGAATTCTCACCAACCGGGGACGGTGAAGAATCGGGAAATGTCAGCAGGTGTCAGGCCAGGAACCCATCAAGCGGAGGTGACGCTTGCAGAGCAGGCTTTTGTGTCAAGCCAGGGACCCAGCAGAGAAGCCGGGGGTGACGCTTAAGGAAGATACTACAGTCAAGATTGGAAGTGCTCAAGGGATTCAGTTACAGTAATTCATCTAATCTAGTGAGAGAGACTGGGAGCTCAGTGGTTTGAAGAACTACAAGAAGTGATTGTAGTGGAAGTGAAGGAACTGTTACACCTTGTGTTAGAAAGTATTAAAGACTGTTACCATAGGAGACAGAATTCCTACACATGCAGATGTGGTGTCTTGCTGGATGCCTTTCCCTGCATGGCTGTCTACCTGTAGAAGTCTCTGAGTCTGCCAAATTAACATTGCAACTGCCAAAGGGTGTCCTGGCCCTAACCCTCTCTCCCAAAGTTCTGTTCAAGAAAATAAAATCTCTTTGCAATCAAGAAGTGTCTGGCGCCCATAAAACTACTTTTCACTACACCCACTATGCCGTACAACCCAGTCTATATGGAAGGATGTCAGCAGCACTTGGCCCTGGAGGTTCTCATTAGACTCAAGGAGGCCTGGAACTTTGCTACATTTAGATAATTTTTCTTACTTCATTTTGCTGTTTATGCTGGTTTTGATTTAGTGATATGATCATTAATCGTGTACATCTGTCAGTTATCTGCATTTGTTTATTTACAGTACATTTTTTCATAATTTAACCTGAGAGGCTTCAATAATATGGCTACAGGCTTTTGTCTATTTACAGCACACATTTTTGTATAAACTAGCTGAATAGACTTTTAGAAAATGGCTCTGTTTGCTTATTTATAAAACACACTTTTGTTTATGCTGGTTTTGGTTTAGTGTCATGGTCATAGAACATGTCACATCAGTCCGTTATCTGCATTTGTTTATTTACAGTACACATTTTTTGTATACACTAGTTTGACAGGCTTTAAGAAAATAGCCACCTCTATTTGCTTATTTATAGCACACACCTCTCCTATAGATCTGTTGGATAGGCTTCTTTATTGATGCCGGTAGAGTGTTTTCATTGAATGAATAGGGTACTGGCAATAGACAAGCTTGGACATTAGTAGAATGGCCACCGGAGTGCTTCCAGTTGCATCACCTCTCTTTTACAGAAGAGGAATGGGACAATATCTTACACAATACACAATATTCATAAAGGCTCAGTAAACGTCACAATCCAAGAATCGGGATAAAACTATTGGCAAGCTGGTACTAATATATATATTTTTTATTACATTTTTTATTTGATTTTATTTGTTTTTGCATACAGTGACCAGAGCAAAACAGTGTTACCATAGTGCCATTGTACTACCATAGTAATGCCCCGTACACATGGTCGGATTTTCCAACAGAAAATGTGTGATAGAACCTTGTTGTCGGAAATTCCGACCGTGTGTAGACTCCATCACACATTTTTCATCGGATTTTCCTACACACAAAGTTTGAGAGCAGGATATAAAATTTTCCGACAACAAAATCCGTTGTCGGAAATTGCGATCGTGTGTACACAAATCCGACGGACAAAGTGCCATGCATGCTCAGAATAAATAAAGAGATGAAAGCTATTGGCCACTGCCCCGTTTATAGTCCCAACGTACGTGTTTTACGTCACCACGTTTAGAACGATCGGATTTTCCGACAACTTTGTGTGACCGTGTGTATGCAAGACAAGTTTGAGCCAACATCTGTCAGAAAAAATCCTAGGATTTTGTTGTCGGAATGTCCGAACAAAGTCCGACCGTGTGTACGGGGCATTACACTTTACTCTGTGATTGCTTTTAACTGTGAAGTATACAGTTATTAGCAACCATTTGTTCTGAACAAAAACTATTCATTCAGTGTTTACTATTGTGACTAGCTGTGATTGGCCACAGCTAACCACATGGTACACATGGGCTGTGATTGGCTCTGTCTGCACCATGTGATCACTGTGACCAATCACAGAGCTCATCACAATATTACACAATGAAAGGCATGAATCAAAGCATTTTCAATTTACAGTTGTCATGTGATCTGCTGCGATTGGCCACAGCGATCATATGGTACCGACAGTGACACGGTACAGTGATCTGTCATCAGCTGTGTCCGGTGGACGTCATATGACATCCTCCCAGAATAACAGGGCTCCTGCCCGGCCATCATTTTACAATAGGCTGGATGGGAAAGAGCTAAACACATGGAACTGTGGTGTTTTATTTTTACAACATCCTACATTGGCTTCCTAGTGGAGCCCTGAAGCATGACTTTGGAAATGGACTTTTATTTTCACACAATATTGTTTATATTGGCCCCCTCAGCGCAGCCCTGGACATTTCGGAGTGGACTTATAGTATAGGGTTTCATCTTTTCACTTTATTGGTGATTTTTATCATTAATGTTGATATTATTTATATCTTTTTTTTGTTTAATTTCATTGTGAGTTTTATGGTTAGAGGTTTTGTGCACTCTTTTTATTTATTATTATGTTTTTAAATATGTCTAAAGATCAGCTTTAACAATGTTACTACATTTTTAGGGACATATTTATAAGGTGCTTAATGTGATTTTCTTTAGAATTCTTCACCAATTCAAAAAGCCTTAACACCAATTTTAGGCACTCTATTTTCAGCCACGTACTGTATTTTCAAATGTCATTGGACATGTGAATTCAGTCTTAGGTGAGATATTTATAAAACATAATTACTGTCATTATTCAGTAAGTAAATTCTCACTTTTTCTGCTATTGAAATTCAGGTATTTTGCTGTAGGAAACAAAGGCACAAATACAATTCATTAATTAGCACAAGGTGTGGCGCTATTAGTCCCGAAGTGTACAATCCTCCTCTTACTGTCAAACCAATATTACATCAATCATATAGATACAGTATATACTGTATACAGTATATATATTGATACATGAATTTCCCTTGATGAAGTCCCGTGATCCTGTGACGAAACATGTAGGGATATGGTTTGGATGGCGTTATCACTCACAGTGGTCTGAATACAGCTTCCTCTGTAACTATACTACATGCTGGTGTATTGAAAAAGCTTTACTGCTGCATATGCTTATGATTGTTTGGTGTGAATCAGCACCTGCACAATGTGTTTTAAATCTGGGATTGGAATAACTGTGGTTTTAAAGGTAATACACTATTTAGTGCTTTTTATGACTTTGGCTGGAATCTTAAAGGGCCAGTGTAAATTGGATGATGAGGAAGACCTTGCTGCAAAAGAGTGTATCCAGTTTAAGCACTTTCTGCCCGCACTATAGCCAAATGACGGCTACAGCGTGGGCTTCCCTTGCCGGGAGGGCATACATGGCTGTCCTCCTGTGATCGTGCTGCCAATGCATGGGCGGCGCACTCTGAGATCACAGAGTCCTTCAGCTGGTTAAGGGCCAATCACAGCAGCCCTTTACCACGTGATCAGCTGTCAGACAATGACAGCTGATCACAGGATGTAAACACAAGCCGGTAACCGGATTATGTTCAAGGGACATCGGCACTGATAATCAGGGCATTGATTATCAGTGTCCTGATTATCAGTGCAGTCCCACCAGTGCTGCCAATCAGTGCCCACCAATGCTGCCAATCAGTGCCCACCAGTTCTGACAATCAGTGCCACCTATCAGTGCTGCTAATCAGTGCCCATCAGTGGCCTCCTCATCAGTGCCCCCTTTTAGAGCTGCCTATCAGTGCCTACCAGTGCCGCCTATCAGTGTCCATCAGTGTCACCTATTAGTGCCCATCAGTGATGCCTACCAATGCCACCTATCAGTGCTACCTCGCAATGCCTTTCAGTGCCGCCTATCAGTGCCCATCAGTGCAGCCTCATCAGTGCCTCCTCAACAGTGCCAACCAGTGCCGCCTCATCATTGCCTACCAATTCCACCTATCAGTGCCCATCAGTGCCACCTCATCAGTGCTACCTCATCAGTACCCATTAGTGCAGCCTCATCAGCTAACATCAGTGAAGGAGAAAAATTACCTGTTTGCAAAATTGTATAACAAACTATGAAAAATGTTTTTTTTTCAAAATTTTCGGTCTTTTTGGTTTATTTAGCAAAAGATAAAAAACCCAGTGGTGATTATATACCACCAAAATAAAACTCTATTTGTGTGAAAAAAAATAATAAAAATGTCATATGGGTTCAGTGTTGCATGACTGTGCAATTGCCATTCAAAATGTGACAGCGCTGAAAGCTGAAAATTGGCCTAGGCGGGAAGGGGGTAAAAGTGCCCAGTAGGAAAGCGGTTATGGATTCCAGGGGGAGCTTAGGAATATTTGAGGACCCTTTTAAAGGGGACACACATGCTTTTTTGGCCTTACATTCAGGTTAGAGTCAAAGCTGTGAAAGGTGAGAGTACATCCGGTGAAGGGCAGTACTGTGGTGTATAAAGTGCATGCATGCACAGCATTGGTGGTTGGGAGAAGCATAAACGTAACTATTGAAAAAACTATTGACAGTTCTTTAATAGAAATGTTTATTATTTCATTTTATTTTTTGATCGATTGATCACACATCTGCAAATCAAGTCGAGGTATACACATTATCGGTGGCTGGAAGAAGTATTGGAAACACTGTTGGAAGACACAGTGGATAATTATTTGATAAAGACGTCAATGAGTTTATTTGTTTTTTTTTTTTTTTGTTGGTTTGATTGATTGCTCACAAATATTTGTAATTTCATTTTTATTTATTTTTATATGCATTTATGTATATATGATTGATGTCATATTGGTTTGATAGAAGGATTTTACACTAGAGGACTAATAGTGCTACACCTTGTGTTAATTAATTTTAAGTCAACATATATGAAAGTGTTTGTAGGTGAGGGCTGAGGTTTTAAAACAAGAATACATGAGCATAGTAGCTTACAAGATGTTTTCACAAATACACTTCATAATTTTTTTTACCAGTGAATGCTCTTTTCATTTAATGGATATACTTACCAGTCTGAATATGCAGTAAAGTGGAATGGTATCAATCAGCGAAAAATGTGTGCTTTGCTTTGTAGAAAATGTCTCTGGCGCAATCTATAATTGTTAAGGGAGTCATGCTATCAATTTTTGATATATTTGATTTTTTAAAAAGGCTAAATAATATGTCTATGTTTTCTATGTGTGTTTTTAGTGTCAAAAATACAATTATTATGTTTTATTTGATGCTGAGCTGTGTGACTCCAGCTATTTGCACTTATTTTAGTTCTTCAGAGTGGAGAGGTACTAGCATGGTAAATTAATCGGAAAATGGCACTGTTACTATAACCTATAATTGTGAAGGTAGTCATGGTAGCATTTTTGTCATATTTTCCTTAAATACACAAGAATAAAGGTTAAACATTATGTCAGCTTGTATATATATTTATTTGTGTGTTTTGATGTAAGAAATATAATAATTATGTTTAATTTCATACAGAGCAGAGAAATCCCAACTACTTGCTTCTATTATAGTTCTACAAGTTCTACAAGGACTGATTAGGTATCAGCAAAGGAAATGTTCGGTTAACTACCACTACTATCCATTTTTTCTATCTACGTTTTTTTAACTAGTCAAATAATTTTTATTTTTATGAGCAGCAGAAAGAAAAGCTAGAGGAATCAAATGTCTCTGCTTTATTCTCCTAATGAAGAATGCCCTTAGAGTAAAAGTGACCTTTAGTGCAGGAGTCTCCAAACTTTTCAGCACAAGGACCACATTGTATATTTTACAAACTAACTCAGGCCAATAAAAAGACTAATTTTAGGAATAAATGAATACAATTTAAATTAATGAATATGTTTTACTCTTTTTTGCTATCAGCATAATATAAATCAGAACAAAAAAGAAAGAACTTTAGTAAAACAAAGACCCCCCCCCCCTTACATCAGTATCCCCATCAGTTACTCCCTTACATAATAAATGTTCTCATCAGAGCCTCCCTTTACATTGAGGTTCCTCTTACATCAGGGTCCCCATTAGTGTCCCCCCTTACTTGAGTGCCCCACATTAGAGCCCCCCCTTACATACTTATAATGTTAGAAACAATGTAGTATCAGGAGCAAAAGAGTTAAAGCAGGGCAAAGAAGAAATAAAGCATTCACTTAAAGGATAAGTTCACTGTTAGTTACATGTTAAACCCAAATTCAGGGTATTACATTTTATGAATGGACCGGCCCCCACGCTATTCCCTGATCTGACAGCTAGCTGATCTTCTCTACTCCCGCTAACTGTCACAATCTTTAAGAAACGTGGCCTAGTGGGGCTCTGCCTTAGTTAGCAACACGTAAAGAAACTGCGCTTAGGATGGGCCTATATGGTACAAAAACAGGTTGCTGCCTCCCCTATATAGAGCATTCACAAGGATACTCTGCTAATTGTGCATGAACTACTGTAGAAGAAAGGGGTTAATTGGCGCTACCTAAAAATCCAAATGCCAATGCATATATAGGAAAAAACCATACAGGTGGTTTTATGTTGATACAGTGTTACACACCAATGTGCATATCATCCCAGTCTGTAGGTTAAATGAAATACCTCAGTGACTGGTAGGAATGAGGGGTCCTAGGATCCCTAATCAGTAGGATATTTTGTTGTATATATAGGCATAAATTGTATAACAGATAAACAAGGTGATATATAGATAAATTGCCTGAGTTGGTGCAATGTACTACCAGAGATGATCCGCTCTGTACATGCTAATATACACTGTGCCAAGTGTATAGAGCACGGACAAACAGTCATTCAATTTAGCACATTTTGACTTATATCAACCACACAGTTGCCTATAATAGAGCTGGAACAAAACATATCCCTTAATGAGTATATTGAAGTAATGTATATTAGTCCCATCCATTTGTGTACATGGCTTGGGCATAGGCTGTGGACCTCATGAATACCTTACAATTCATATATTAAAGCCTGGACCCAGCCTATACTGCAATGCTGCAATCAAAGATAATACACAATAGTCCCAAAAGCTGGTATCTGCATCAAAACAGGAATTCCCAGGGGTGACTTTGGTGTTTAGAAGGTTGCCAGGTGACTTTTGTGCTCCCCCTTCTGATTTCCTACTCACCGACTCCTGGTACCCCTGCAGGGGTAGTAGGCATATAGTACTTTAAATGGGAATCACAGCTCCTTGTTGTTTGCAGTGAATGCTTCGGATATATCCTGGCTGATAAGGATGTGGCAATGCCCTCGTCTGCTGCCACTTCCAACAATGTCTTCTCTCTACTTCCTCCCGACTCACCTTTAGTGGGGCTCTGCCTGTCCAGCCGTGTCACTCATTCACAGTGTTAATGGAAAATCACAAGGTCCAGCAGCCTTTGTGGCTATCAGCTTGTAGTTTTTCGATTAACTACCATGGCATTGTGCAGCATCATCATAGTTCATTCTCTCTTCCTGTCAGATTGTATCTGCTTCCCCGTATGGGATGTACAGGCACACAGATACACTGACCGATCTGCTGGAGACCTGCATGGCACCAGCGATCTGCTGATCACTAGTGCAATGCTTTACAGGCTCCAAAATAAATAAATTAATAAATGCACATTTTTTTATCTGCAAAAAAACTTCCTTTTTTTTCGAAAAAAGGGAACTTATCCCTTAAAGCATAACTAAATTCTTCTATCTTCTGAAGCCAAGGAAGCTGCCATCATAGCCTCTATTTTATCTGCAGTTGCCATGGTGCTGCACATGTGATGACGCCAGCTACTTGATGGATTGACATTTTGGTTTAAAGCACAAGCAGTTGTGACAGTTATCATTCGTGGCATGCCTTCAGTGTACGCTTTGGGGAACCATTAAATCGATAGGTTTAGTTTTACTTTGAGTATTAAGTGTAAACATGGTGACGCTACACAAGCTGCTCCTAAAGAAGTCCATTGATGACAAAACACATAGAGCAGAGTGGGACTTTGGAAACGTTATCATGTAGCATATCAAACACAAAACTGCTCTCAGTGGAACACCAACAAATGTAAGTTGATTTTATTGGTTTAAATATTAAAGCGGATGTAAAAATTTACCTTGTGCAAACTCCCCATGCTTTCTTATATGTATCCGTTTACGAGTCTATGGCAGGCATGTCCAAAGTCCAGCCCACGGGCCAGTTGTGGCCCACGGTCCTGTTTTATACGGCCCCCACTTGCAATATGCTTTTATCACTTTTGTGGCTCCCAAGCTCCGCACAGGGTAAGGATGAGCTTGGTTTTTTAAAATAAATATATATTCTCTTATCCCCTGACAAATCACTGTAAGGATGAGCTGGGGCGTGTTGCTGGGGCATGTTCCAAAGCCCGCTGGGAAGCTGACAGCGCAGAGCGCCAATAACAGGCACTAAGTCATTTCCTGATCCACAGCTGCAGAGCTCTCAGTGTCTCAGTACCTGTGATTGGCGGCGGGTCTACGAGCTGTCAGCGTCCTAGCGAGCTCGGGCACATCGACTTGTGAACACGCCCGAGGTCATCCTTGCAGTGAGAGGCGCTCTGGGATTTCATAGGAGATAATGAGTCACCCAGTCAACTAGCATTTCACCTAGTTTTATCAAACCTTTCGGAGTCCAGTAGTCTTTGCAAGTGTCTTGGTGGTACTGCAGCACCCTGTGTGTGGATGGAGCTGCTTGGAACTTGTGAACTTTTTTATTGCCTTGAAATTTTCAGGTTCAGATATGGATTAATGACAAGCATGGAACTGCCCACAATGCCAGGAGTGTTTAATAATTCAAACCAACTTTTAATGAAGTTTTTTTTTTTGTTTTTTTTAACGTGTCTACACACTCAATCCAAGTGACAACTTTTAGACACATTTTTCAGGTTAACAAGATCTTATGAACATGCATTGAGAGGCCAGTAACTGACCTTCTCAACTCTGACAATCTTGCAGTACAGCCAATAGCCCGGTACACACTGCTAGGTTTTTTTTATATATTTAATTTGCATTTAATTTTAATGGTTCAAAGAATGTCAGGCAAAATGGTCAGCCCTCACGCATGTTCACTTCATCAAATCTGGCCCTCTTTCAAAAAAGTTTGGACACCCCTGGTCAATGGAATATAAAAAGTTCTTGGCATGGAAAACACCCAAAAGGAGCAACAAAGTTAAGTAATACACATATGATTTCTGACCTTCTTAGCACAAGAGGTCAATGATATCTGCCGAGTGAACCTTCTAAAAGGAAAACAAGGACATTTTTGCACTTAAGTGTTCGAAGAGCCCACAGATTAAGGCCGGCCATACATGGAGCGATTTTCCTTCCTGCAACTACGAGCGTGTTGATGCGGGAATCCCTCCTGTCAGGCCATTGTCTTCTCCCGGCAGGAAGGGCAGGGCTAAGCTGTCCGGGAGAAGACAATGATCATTGCTAGCGGCTATAGCAGCTGCTAGCAATAATCGCAGGTAAAACCCGGCATGCTGGCTGTACCAAAGTTGATTGATCGATCAACTTCATACATTTAGCCTGCCTATACACGGGTCCAATCAGTGTGAACCGGACAAGATTTGAACCCTGTATGGCCTGCCTAAGTGTCAGAGGAGTGTAACACTGGGGGTTGTATTTATAAAAAAAATTGCATAGTTTTTCTTTGCGAAATTGCTGGTACATTTAATTAATTGTGGCCACTAAATAAAGCTAAACATCAAAGGAAATAAGTATATGTTTCCTATGATTCTAAGCTTAATCTAATGATCATAGTGCTGAATTTTCCTGGACCACTCTAATTTTATGAATGAATAACATTCATCCTCTAGAGGAAATAAAAGGAAATTTTGCCGATTTACACAAAATGTACCAGCAGCTTCATTGGACAAATAGCTATGGGTTGGATTTTTTATGAATACACCCCTGGATGTATTTTGGACTGTATTTTGTTATACAATGAGTGAACTTTGTTATTTATATCTACAAAGTGTATTGTATATAGACTTTTGCTTTGTGTAATTTTGAACACCTGGTTTTATTTTTAATATTTACAGTCTGCATTATAATTGTGAAATATTTAGATATGAATGTATGTAGTTTCTAAATAATGAAAGTTTGATACCACACACATTGGATAAAGTGTTGAGCATTTATCAGAATAAATTTATGCTGCATATCCCTAGTGATATTGGCTCACTAGCTAGATTTATACTTTAGGGGATAGCACAGTGTTTTTCACAAAGATATTTCCAGAAAATATAATTCTGAAATCTGTTATCCAAAAATTGGGATGCAAAAGAAAAAAAGCAATAAATTTGTAATAAGTGCTCAGCTCTGACATTTATTCACTGACCCCTTCCCCACAAACACACAGACACTATCATCTAGGCATGTTCCAACATCTCCACAGTCACATAAGGTCTTGTGTATTTGTGGGAACAAAATGATAAAAATGTTGTTTGGGTACAGTGTAGCATGACGGTGCAATTGTCATTTAAAAATGACAGCGCTGAAAGCTGAAAATTGGCTTGAGCAGGAAAGGGGGAAAGTGCCTGGTATTGAAGTGGTTAATGTGCATAATATACAGTATCTCAGTATCTCACAAAACTGAGTACACCCCTCACATTTATGTAAATATTTTATAATATCTTTTCATGTGACAATACTGAAGAAATTACACTTTACTACAATGTAAAGTAATGAGTGTACAGCTTGTATAACAGTGTAAATTTGCTGTCCCCTCAGAATAACTCAATACAAGCCATTAATGTCTAAACTGCTGGCAACAAAAGTGAGTACACCCCTAAGTGAAAAAATGGACCTAAAGTGTCAATATTTTGTGTGGCCACCATTTTTTTCCAGCACTGCCTTAACCCTCTTGGGTATGGAGTTCACCAGAGATTCACAGGTTGCCACTGGAGTCCTCTTTTACTCCTCCATGATGACATCATGGAGCAGGTGGCTATTAGAGACCTTGTGCTCCTCCATCTTCTGTTTGAGGATGCCCCACAGATGCTCAATTTAGGTCTGGAGACATGCTTGGCCAATCCATCACCTTTACCCTCAGCTTCTTTAGCAAGGCAGTGTTCATCTTGGAGGTGTGTTTGGGGGGGTTATCATGTTGGAATACTGCATTGTGGCCCAGTCTTCGAAGGGAGGGGATCATGCTCTGCTTCAGTATGCCACAGTACATGTTGCCATTCATGGTTCCCTCAATGAACTGTAGCACCCCAGTGTCAGCAGCACTCATGCAGCCCCAGACCATGACACTACCACCACCATGCTTGACTGTAGGCAAGACACACTTGTCTTTGTACTCCTCACCTGGTTGCCGCCACACACTTGACACCATCTGAACCAAATAAGTTTATCTTAGTCTCTTTAGACCACATTACAGGGTTCCAGTAATCCATGTCCTTAGTCTGCTTGTCTTCAGCAAACTGTTTGTGGGCTTTCTTGTGCATCATCTTTAGAAGAGGCTTCCTTGTGGAATGACAGCCATGCAGAGCAATTTGATGCAGTGTGCGGTCTATGGTCTGAGCACTGACAGGCTGACCCCCTACCCCTTCAACCTCTGCAGAAGTGCTAGCAGCATTCATACGTCTATTTCGCAAAGACAACTTCTGGATATGACGCTGAGCACGTGCACTCAACTTCTTTGGTCGACCATGGCGAGGCCTGTTCTGAGTGGAACCTGTACTGTTGTGCTGTATGGTCTTGGCCACGTGCTGCAGCTCAGTTTCAGGGTCTTGGCAATCTTCTTCTAGCCTAGACCATATTTATGTAGAACAACTATTCTTTTTTCAGATCCTCAGAGAGTTCTTTGCCATGAGGTGCCATGTTGAACTTCCAGTGACCAGTATAGGAGAATGAGAGAGAGAACACCAAATTTAACACACCTGCTCCCCATTCACACCTGAAACCTTGTAACACTAACGAGTCACATGACATCGGGAAGGGAAAATGGCTAATTGGGCCCAATTTGGACATTTTCATTTAGGGGTGTACTCACTTTTGTTGTCAGTGGTTTAGACATTAATGACTGTGTGTTGAGTTATTTTGAGGGGACAGCAAATTTAAACTGTTATACAAGCTGTACACTCACTGCTTTACATTGTAAAGTGTAATTTCTTCAGTGTTGTCACATGAAAAGATTAATTAAAAAAATATTTACAAAAATGTGAGGGGTATACTCACTTTTGTGAGATACTGTAACTGGGTACTATCAATTATAGGTAAAGTTGATCCGGAGAATATCCGATTGCCTCTCGGGGGATCAGGAAGGAATTTTTTCCCCTGCTGTGCCAAATCGGATCATGCTTTGCTGGGTTTTTTCACCTTCCTCTGGATTGTTCAGGATGCAAAGAAAAACCCACAAATAATTTCAGGTGAAATACAGGACTCTCTGAAAACATGTGGCGTGTCTGTTTCAAGATGCACAATAAGGAGGCACTTGTAGAAAGATGGGCTGCATGGCAGAGTCGTCAGAAGAAAGTCATTACTACGCAAATGCCACAATGTATCCCACTTACAATATGCCAAACAGCACAGAGACAAGCCTCAAACTTTCATGCACAAAGTCATTTGAAGTGATGAGACCAAAATTGAGCTTTTTGGCCACAACTATAAACGCTTACACCATAAAGGAGGGGGTAAAGGAGAGGAGTCAACAAGGCCTACACCATTCCTCCTGTAAAACACGGAGGTGGATCGCTAACGTTTTTGGGATGTGTGAGCTACAAAGGCACAGGAAATTTGGTCAAAATTGATGGCAAGATGAATGCAGTATGTTATCAAAAAATACTGGAGGAACATTTGCATTCATCAGCCAGGAAGCTGCGCATGGGACGTACTTGGACATTCCAACATGACAATGATCCAAAACACAAGGCCAAGTCAACCTGTCATTGGCTACAGCAGAATAAAGTTAAGGTTCTGGAGTGGCCATATCAGTCTCCTGACCTCAATATCATTGAGCCACTCTGGGGGATCTCAAACGTGCAGTTCATGCAAGACAGCCCAAGAATTTACAGGAATTGGAGGCTATTTGCCAAGAGGAATGGGCAGCTTTACCATCTGAGAAGATAAAGATCCTCATCCACAAATACTACAAAAGACTTCAAGCTGTCATTGATGTTAAAGGGGGCAATACACAGTATTAGGAACTGGGGTATGTAAACTTTTGATCAGAGTCATTTGGGTAGTTTCTGTTGTCATTATGATTTAAAAAGAGTAAACACAGTTGATTGATAATAAATGGCTTCAGCCAAACACTAACCATGAGTGAAAGAAAAGTTTTTCTGTTATTCATATTCTCTGAAAAATGGCAAAGAAATCATAAATTCTGCCAGGGTCTGTAAACTTATGAGCACAACTGTACATGGAGCTTTACAACTCATGCATCTCACCAAATCCCGCTTCAACTCAGCTATGTTGCTGTTCCTTAATGTCCCCAAGGCATGTGACACCGTTTCCTGTGACTACACATTCTTAGCCCTCCATCAATGGGGCTTCAATGATACATTTCTGGCCTGGATCTGAGCCCTAAATGCCCAACCTTCTGCAGCACTGAAGTATGCAGATGAGATTTGTCTCCAATACTTTCTCAGTTTGACGGGGTATGAGGCATGGATGTCGCCTTTCCCCCATCTTGTTCATACTTGCCCTAGAGCCTCTGGCAGCAGCTATTCTGGCACATCTGGATATCCCGTCATTGAACTTGCTAGAGAACACCACAAATTATTGCTCTTTGCTGACAATATTTTGATGTGCGTCTCCTCCTGGATCCCAACCCTTTATGCCCAAGCTTCTGCAGCACTAAAGTATGCAGATTTGGTTTCCAATCCCTTCCCAGTTTGACAGGGTATGAGGCATGAATGTCCCCTTTCCTTCATCTTGTTCACACTGGCCCTAGAGCCTCTGGCAGCAACTATTCAGACACATCGGGTCATCCCAGCCTTGAACTTGCTGGAGAACATCATAAATTAATGCTCTGTGGATGATATCTTGATATACGCCTCCTCGCCCCAAATCTCTCTACCCAACCTGTTTGAGGTCCTCTATGACTTTGGGCTCATATCACAACTGCATGTCAATGAAGCCAAATCGAAGGCACAGTATCTGTCCTTGGCCCCTGATCAGCTTAGGGGGTCCAGGAGAACTACAACCTTTCCTGACCCAATCCTTGCCCTACCTTGGAATCCAGCTGACCCCATCCTTTGAATTCCTATATCAGGCAAACAATCCCCCCCCACACACACCTGTTTAGAGATCTGGCTGCTCTTCTTGACTCCTGGACACCTTTGCTGGTTTCCTGGTTTGGCAAAATTCACACTCTTCAAATTACTTACTAGGGATGAGCTTCGCGTTCGAGTCGAACCCATGTTCGTCTCGAACATCGGCTGTTCGATCGTTCGCCGAATTGCGAATGTTATGGGCAGGTCGTGCCAAATTCGTGTGGCGCGTCACGGCCCATAATTCACTGCGGCATCGCAGTGCATTGCTGGCTGATGATTGGCCAAGCATGCACTATGACCCGCATGCTTGGCCAATCACAGCGCCGTCAGTAGAGAGAGCTGTAATTGGCCAAAGCCAGGGTGGCTTTGGCCAATTATGGCTCAGGGGTTTTAGAACACGCCCCACACTATATAAGGCCGCCTGCACAGCGGCCATGTGTAGTGTGTTCCAGCGTGCTTAGATAGACAGAGAGACTGTGTCATTTCATTTGAGTTAGTTAGATTAGGCAGGACAGTCAGTGAGTTAGCTGCACTTACAGTGTATTGTGTATATATATATATATGCATCCCAGGTGTTGTATATATATATATATATATATATATATATATATATATATATATATATATATATACACTGTATTCAGTTTAGCTAGATCCGTTCCTGTTATCTTCCTACTGACAGGCAGGCTTGTCTTGTTACAGTATTTACAGCTACCTGAAGAAAATTGCTGGTGTTCTTTTGATTCTATTAATACCACAGTCAGGCAGCTAGACTATTTAGAGTTAGTGTAGTGCTACCCCCTCACAGTGTTCAGTGAAAGCTACAAGTTAGTTTAGTGTGACCTCTGCACAGTGTTCAGCTAAAGCTACAAGTTAGGGTAGTGCGTCCTCCTCACAGTGTTCAGCTAAAGCTACAAGTTGGTGTAGTGCGTCCTCCTCACAGTGTTCAGCTAAAACTACAAGTTAGTGTAGTGTGACCTCTGCACAGTGTTCAGCTAAAGCTACAAGTTAGTGTTGGGTGTCCTCCTCACAGTGTTCAGCTAAAACTACAAGTTAGTGTAGTGCGACCTCTGCACAGTATTCAGCTAAAGCTACAAGTTAGTGTAGTGCATCCTCCTCACAGTGTTCAGCTAAAACTACAAGTTAGTGTAGTGCGACCTCTGCACAGTGTTCAGCTAAAGCTACAAGTTAGTGTAGTGCGTCCTCCTCACAGTGTTCAGCTAAAACTACAAGTTAGTGTAGTGCGACCTCTGCACAGTGTTCAGCTAAAACTACAAGTTAGTGTAGTGCGTCCTCTGAACAGTGTTCAGCTAAAACTACAAGTTAGTGTAGTGCGTCCTCCTCACAGTGTTCAGCTAAAGCTACTAGTTAGTTTAGTGTGACCTCTGCACAGTGTTCAGCTAAAGCTACAAGTTAGGGTAGTGCGTCCTCCTCACAGTGTTCAGCTAAAGCTACAAGTTAGTTTAGTGTGACCTCTGCACAGTGTTCAGCTAAAGCTACAAGTTAGGGTAGTACGTCCTCCTCACAGTGTTCAGCTAAAGCTACAAGTTAGTTTAGTGTGACCTCTGCACAGTGTTCAGCTAAAGCTACAAGTTAGGGTAGTGCGTCCTCCTCACAGTGTTCAGCTAAAGCTACAAGTTAGGGTAGTGCGTCCTCCTCACAGTGTTCAGCTAAAGCTACAAGTTAGTGTAGTGCGTCCTCCTCACAGTGTTCAGCTAAAACTACAAGTTAGTGTAGTGCGACCTCTGCACAGTGTTCAGCTAAAGCTACAAGTTAGTGTAGTGCATCCTCAGAACAGTGTTCAGCTAAAACTACAAGTTAGCGTAGTGCGACCTCTGCACAGTGTTCAGCTAAAGCTACAAGTTAGTGTAGTGCGTCCTCCTCACAGTGTTCACCTAAAACTACAAGTTAGTGTAGTGCGTCCTCCTCACAGTGTTCAGCTAAAACTACAAGTTAGTGTAGTGCGTCCTCTGAACAGTGTTCAGCTAAAACTACAAGTTAGTGTAGTGCGTCCTCCTCACAGTGTTCAGCTAAAGCTACAAGTTAGTTTAGTGTGACCTCTGCACAGTGTTCAGCTAAAGCTACAAGTTAGGGTAGTGCGTCCTCAAAGTGTTCAGCTAAAGCTACAAGTTGGTGTAGTGCGTCCTCCTCACAGTGTTCAGCTAAAACTACAAGTTAGTGTAGTGTGACCTCTTCACAGTGTTCAGCTAAAGCTACAAGTTAGTGTAGTGCGTCCTCTGAACAGTGTTCAGCTAAAACTACAAGTTAGTGTAGTGCGACCTCTGCACAGTGTTCAGCTAAAGCTACAAGTTAGTGTAGTGCATCCTCTGAACAGTGTTCAGCTAAAGCTACAAGTTAGTGTGGGGGGCGTGGCCGGATGTGAAGAGGAGTAGACGTCCCGAGGCTGAGCTCCGCTCTCACACTGATCCTGTCAGCTAATCCTGGCTCAAAAATCACATCTTTTTCTCCCTAATCCGGCACCCTGGGGTCTAGGAAGACTTACGGCACCAAGAGGACCTCTCCGCTGTCTCCGGGTAAGACCCAATCCTCCTCTACGGCCTGTACCCGGTCTTCAGCCGCCATCTTGCCCACGAGGCTCTCCACAAGTACAATTTCGGCAGGCACCCAGACCCAGACCTCCTCAGAGCTGACCGCTGCTCAGGCGGCCTCACATGCGGAGTTATTAGCAGCCATCAAGGCAGGCAATGATTCGGTCATGGTTAAAATCGACCACTTGGTCACAGATGTAAGCCTTATAAGACATGACATGGACAAATTTAGGTCCCGGTTTGCAGAGGCAGAAGGCCGCATCTCTCAGCTGGAGGATGACACTAGAGCTGATTCCCGAGACCTCCGTGCTTTGCAGCCCTGCAAGAAAAATCCATAGACACCGAAAATAGATTGAGGAGAAATAACATCCATGTAATAGGCCTCCCTGAGCGTGCGGAGGGCTCCAGGCCTGCGGAATTTGCAGAAACCTTTCTCCTCTCCCTGCTAGATATTCCTGCAATGCCTCCCACATATGTAGTAGAGAGGGCTCACAGGGTTCCCCCTACTCCTCCTATTCCTGGAGCCCCACCACGGCCTTTTCTCCTCAGATTACTGAATTACAGAGACCGAGAAAAGTTACTTGCGGCAGCTAGAGAAAAACAAGACCTACGTTTTAACAATGCCAAAATAATGCTTTTTCCCGATTATTCTCCGGAGATACAGCAAAGACGCAGATCGTTTACAGAAGCAAGACGTCGCCTTAGAGAAAAAGGTTTGAAATTTAGCTTACTGTACCCAAGCAAGCTTCGTGTAATTGATGGTGAACAAGCGCATTTCTTCATGGATCCTGAGGCAGCACTTTCATGGCTGGATGGTCATGGCTAATTTCACAGCGTTCTGTCCACAGTTACCTAGCTATGATTTACCTTGCTACATGTTTTGAACTTTCATACTCACTTCTGTGTCACCTCGGTTGATGATCTGCAAAATGTGTTATCTAATTATCTACATGTGACATAGACCCGGAACACAAGGATACTATAAGCTGAACCACTCCATTTTTCCCCATTTTTTTATTCCCCCCCCCTTTTTTTTTTCCTTTTTGCATATTTGCAATTTTTTTTTTTCTCTCACTATTTCAGCTTCCCAAATATCCATCCTGTGTGAATACTGGAGCACTACATAGAGAGCTGGACTGCTCACCTTTTGATGAATATACGGCACATCTATCATCAGTAGGATTCCTACAGGACAGAGTCATTACTGGTCCCCCCCTCCCCTTCTTCACTTAGCTCCTTATTTTGGAACTACCTCTTGTTCACTCTATTGGAGCTCCTAAAGGTTCTGTGTTTATGACCCTGCATATAGAAGGAGACAGACTTTGGTCAGTTGTATGACAGCTGGTGTGTAGTACACTAATTAAGTTGTTACTGCACCTCTTAGTTAATTGTTTAGGGGTAAAACTAGTCTCCATCTCCCCCTTGTTTTTTTGGAGGAAGATGAGACATAGTAAGGTAGGCACATCGTGCCTGGGTAGTTCAAGAAATGTTTTTAAGTTCTTGGGTGCTTTCTTTTTTGTTTTCCTTTATGTTTTAGATGTTTTAACTTGTTCAAGTGCTGTGGATACCAGATATAATGTAACAAGGATTATGCTGTTCATGGGTTGTTCCTTGGTGCGCCCCCTCATTCATATGAATTGGTTATTCTTAATTATCCCAAATGACTAACCCCTTAGCTGAGTACTTCACAGTCCTTTCGTGGAACGTGAGGGGCCTGGGTTCCAAATTTAAACGAGCCTTATTATTCCAATATTTAAAATCTCATGCCCCCCAGCAAAATCCTGACGCTTAAGAAACCATGGATACAGAGGGCGATTCATGCCACATACTTCACGTATGCAAGGGGAGCGTCGATCAACATTCACAAAAACTTTCCCTGTGTGATCGAGGAAGTCTGTACGGACCCACAGGGTAAATATGTCGTAGTAGCATTTCAATTATGGTCCCAGAGGTATATTGTGGTTGGTACTATATACAGTTATGGGAAAGGTGGCATCTTTTGGCCCAGGTAAGTGGCAGTGATACTTCGCTCTCCCGCATCTAGAAGTGCTGCACTTTGGAGATTTGGAGCACATTGGGTTTCACACCCAGAGTTATCCGGGAAAATGCCCCCCTTACTTACTGAGTTCTGAGTCTTCCTCTACCAGCACCGTTTGGGACTCCTTCAAGGCCTATACTAGGGGGCAATACATATCGTCTATGGCACACATTAGGAAGCAACAGGCCCTCGAGACTCAATTACTACAGCAAGCGGTAACAGATCAGACATCTCAATATAGCTCAGATCCCACTCCTGCTCAATTTGACTCACTGATGGCAGTGCAGAGAGAACTACACCTGCATTTATCTGAGGTCACACGACTTGAGGCCCTCAGCAATAAACAGAAATTTTTTGAGCAAGGTGATAAAAATGGCCGTCTTCTGGCCATGTTGGCACAAGGGGATAGACCGCTCACTCTTGTCTCTGAATTGCAGACCTCGGAGGGGAAGAAGGTAAAGGTCCCTTCTGAGATCCCTCAAACTTTTGGTGCATTTTACAAGACCCTATATACATCTACCTTACACTCTGATTTTCAGCCTGAGAGCATGCGGAGTTTGTTGGATCCGCTGGCACTCGGGTGGCTTTCAGACCAAGAGAGGGAATCACTGGTTCAACCATTTACAACTTTGGAGGTACTAAATGCTATACAATCCTTCCCTCCTGGTAAGGCACCTAGACCAGACGGCCTCCCCATAGAATTCTATAAGGAACATGGGGAACTTTTAGCGCCTTTACTGGCTCAGCTCTATACCACATGTTTAGCTGATGGCAAATTACTAGATTCTATGTATCACGCTTACCTCACCCTAATATACAAATCTCCTAAAGACCCATCATCGTGTGCCTCGTACAGACCAATTGAATTATTAAACAATGACTTCAAAATTGTAACTAAATTATTGCTTCTTACATTATATCCTCTCCTCCCTTCCTTAATAGATCCAGATCAAACTGGTTTTATGCCCCGTAGATCCACTGATGTAAACCTTAGAAGATTATTTACTAATATTCACACCCAACACCAGAACATTGGGTCGAGAGCGATAGCCTCTCTGGATATAGAAAAGGCTTTCGATACCATAGAATGGCCCTTTTTATGGGAAACATTACGCAGGATGGGATTTCCTTTAGTATTTATCCATTGGCTTAAAGTGATATATAAATGCCCCACCTCATCGGTAAGATTGGGGGGAGGACTATCAGCACCATTTGCATTATATTGGGGAACTCGTCAGGGCTGCCCTCTCTCCCCGGCCCTCTTTGCTTTAGCCATTGAACCGGTGGCAGAGGCATTGCGTACTCCCCCCCATATCCGAGGTCTCCGTATTGGGCAAGTGGAAGAGAGGGTAGCCCTGTATGCAGACGACATGCTGCTGTTCCTGAACGATGCTGGCCCATCCCTGCAGGAAGCGTTGAAGGTTCTAAACACTTTCACGATGGTCACAGGACTTACAGTGAACTGCTCCAAATCCTTGTTATTCCCGATAGATCATGTAGCTAGGTCCACGTCCCCTCCGGACTGTCCATTACAGTGGGTAGACACCTTTAAGTATTTGGGGGTTCGTATATCCGCGCAAGCTTCAGATTTCATTTCTTTGAACCTAACCCCAATGCTTACAGACACTAAGACGAAACTTACCTCATGGCGTAAATTACCTTTATCTGTTTGGGGGCGAGTGAATCTTATAAAAATGAAAATCATTCCCAAATATATTTATCTTTTTCGGCACTCCCCTCAATGGGTTCCCAGATCTTTCTTTACAAAGCTTAACCAGTTATTTACATCCTTTTTGTGGGGTTCCTCGCCACCTAGATACAAATTGACGACTTTGATTAGGCCAACAACACAGGGTGGTATGGCATTTCCAGATTGCTACCAATATTTCCTGGCTACCCAGCTGGTAACGGTGGTCTGGTGGTTGCACCCGGATAACACCAATTCCTCCACAGTCCTTGAAGCCACAGTAGTGGCTTCCTTAGAGGCCCTTCGATTACTGGTTTATAGAGGTCCCCGTGCCCCTTACCCCTTAACACCCTCAATGTGCACCACTCTGAGAGCATGGCGGGCAGGCTAGCCCGCCATGCAATAGAAAAATACAAACAGACAGAGAATTCCCCTAATGCTCTGATATGGTTAAATCCAAATTTACCACATATCTATAAACTTCCAGACCCTTATGCATGGACCAAATACAACATAAAAACGCTATCACAAATTGTATCACAAACGTCCTTACTACCCCTATCACAGCTCTCCTCCTTGTATAATGTACCGCATTACTACCAATTTCGGTACCTCCAATTATCACATGCCTTTGCCGCACAATTTCCACGTTCCACATGCACCATAGTTCAGTCAGGGCTGGAGAGAACACTTAGAAACAACTGTACTGAGAAACCTACTTCACAATTATATGCGCATCTAGTCTCAATATCCTTGCCATCTTTAGACAAACTTTGGGCCCGCTGGCAACAAGACATTCCCACCCTAGATAACGATGACTGGGATGATGTGTGGGATTTCCCTTTCCGCTCTCTAGTCTCCATACGGGATAGATTAGTACAGTTAAAAATAGTACATAGAGCGTATTACACTCCACATAGACTTCATACTATGAACCCTGCTTGCTCCGCTGAGTGCTGGAGGTGTGGAATCTCTCCAGGTGACTACTCACACATTTTCTGGAGTTGCCCTAGAATTCAGCAATATTGGAGAGAGGTACTAGATTTGATAAATAGAGTCGTGCTAACCACTCTGCCACAAGTAATGGAGGTTTGTCTTTTGGGATTGATTGAAACACTGGTTCCGACCATAGCAAAACGTACGCTAGTGGAGTTGTTGCTTTTTTACGCCCACAAGAAAATTGCCATGCTATGGAAGAAATCTAACCCTCCCTCTTTGATGCAATGGAAACGTTTGGTCAATGATAATCTCCTCCTGTATAAGGACACATACATGAATAGGGGTTGCCCAATGAAATATGAAAAGGTCTGGAGCAAATGGTTAGCTGAACCAGAAACGGTCCTAATTAAACTTAGATAAACTTAGATAAAACCTATTTCATGTATGGAAGTGGGTTGGGTTTCTGCAGGGTTCTTTAAATTCCTTTGAGGCTTTGAAGACGGGAAAGGGATAAACGCACCAACTTGTTGTATATGGATTTAATACACACCTAATGCCCATGAACTGAAGTATGATCAATTGAACTGTAGCATCGATGTTTCATTAGCACTTGTGTTTTATGTGTTTGTTTGTACTGAAAATCACAATAAACATAATTTTAAAAAAAAAAGCTACAAGTTAGTGTAGTGCATCCTCCTCACAGTGTTCAGCTAAAACTATAAGTTAGTGTAGTGCGAGCTCTGCACAGTGTTCAGCTAAAGCTACCTGTCGAAGGTTGGTGGTGTTTTCCTGATCCTATCACTACCGCAGGCAGCTAAATAAGCTACAAGTTAGTTTTTTGCGAGCTCTGCACAGTGTTCACCTAAAGCTACCTGTCGAAGGTTGGTGGTGTTTTCCTGATCCTATCACTACCGCAGGCAGCTAAATAAGCTACAAGTTCGTTTTTTTGCGAGCTCTGCACAGTGTTCACCTAAAGCTACCTGTCGAAGGTTGGTGGTGTTTTCCTGATCCTATCACTACCGCAGGCAGCTAAATACGCTACAAGTTAGTTTTTTTGCGAGCTCTGCACAGTGTTCAGCTAAAGCTACCTGTAGAAGGTTGGTGGTGTTTTCCTGATCCTAGCACTACCGCAGGCAGCTAAATAAGCTACAAGTTAGTTTTTTGCGAGCTCTGCACAGTGTTCAGCTAAAGCTACCTGTAGAAGGTTGGTGGTGTTCTCATACTACAGGCAGGTAGTTGATTTTGCTAGCTGCAGTATATATATATATATATATATATATATATATATATATATATATATATATATATCCCAGCTTAGTGCAGTTACAGGCCATTAGTATGTCTGGAAGGCCAACAAGGAGAGGCAGACAGTCACAAGCCAATAAAAGAGGGCAAGCAGGCTCTGTGTCTAGAGGCAACAGTGCTGGTCGTGGAGACGGTGCATCCTCATCAGCACGTGGCCGTGGGACACGCTTGGGCTTTTTTTCGGCAGCTGGCCATGTTGAGCCGCAACATGCGGAAGACTTGGTTGAGTGGATGACCAAGCCGTCCTCATCCTCATCATCCTCTCTCACCCATGCTCAGGGTACTTTGTCTGGCAAAGCAGCTGCCAACGCAGCCTCTTCCCTCAGCTCAATGGCATCAGTGACTCCTTCCCTAGCCCCACCATGTTCTCCTGAGGAGTCACTGTTTGACCACAGTGTTTATCCACAGTGTTGGGTACATGCTCCAGGAGGATGCCCAGCGTTTAGAATGATGATACTGAGCTAGATGAAGGCAGTAACGTGAGCACGAACAGAGGGGGTGCCCAAGAAGGACAGCTTTCTGGCAGTCATGCTCCCCCTGCTGCAGCACACTGCCAGGTTTGCTCCAGTGATGAGGAGGGAGGGGATGATGAGGTCACTGACTCAACGTGGGTGCCTGATAGGAGAGAGGAGGAGGAGGAGGAGGAGGAGGCACATCACCAACGAGGCAGGATGCCCTCCAGGGGCCAGCCTAAGGGCAGCACACTGACTGCATCACACCCCAAAGCTCCGCATGTGCAGGGCGCTACTGTCTCTGTGCATTATTCCAAAAGTTCTTTGGTGTGGGCCTTTTTTGAGACAAGTGCATCAGATCGCACCTCTGCTATTTGCAACATATGTCTCAAGCGTATCTCGCGTGGCCAAAACATCTCCCACTTGGGCACCACATGCTTGACCAGACATATGTTGACCTGCCATGCAGTTCGTTGCCAAGTGTATCTAAAAGACCCACACCAAAGAACAAAGAGGACCTCTCCTTGCTCCTCATCAGCTGAGATCTCCAACCCCACTATACCTTCAGTCCTCTCTGAGACCTGCACTGAGAGGAATGAAGGTGTAGAATTAGGTGTGTCACAGCCAAGTTCTTGTGGGCAATCTGCTTTCGGTACACCGACGTCAGATTGTACCAGGAATATTTCCCTGCCCCAGCTGCTGCACCGCCAAAAGAAACTCGCTCCCAGCCATCCACATGCCCAGCGGTTGAATGCTAGCTTGGCAAAATTGCTAGCACTTCAACTGCTGCCTTTTCAGTTGGTAGACTCTGCCCCCTTCCGTGAGTTTGTGGAATGTGCGGTTCCTCAGTGGCAGGTACCCAAACGCCACTTTTTCTCACAGAAGGCGATTCTGGCTCTCTACCGGCATGTGGAAGGCAATGTCTTGGCCTCGCTGGACAGGGCGGTCAGCAGTAAGGTGCATATTACCGCTGACTCATGGTCCAGCAGGCATGGACAGGGACCTTACCTAAGTTTCACCGCGCATTGGGTGACTCTACTGGCAGCTGGGAAGGATGCAGGACAAGGTGCAGTAGTGTTGGAGGTTGTTCCGCCACCACGCCTCCAAAATGCCACTACTAATGATTATGACACACCTCTCTCCTCCACCCCCTCCTCTTCTTCTTCCTCCATGGCCTCTTCCTGTGCTTTGTCCTCGGAACTGGTGGTGCTCCGTAGCCATTCAAGGGGCTATGCAAGTATGCAGGCCAAAAGATGCCATGCGGTGCTTGAGCTGGTGTGCTTGGGGGACAGGAGCCACACTGGGGCAGAGGTTCTGTCAGCTCTGCAGGGGCAGGTTCAGAGGTGGTTGATGCCACGCCAATTTAAGGCAGGAATGGTGGTTTGCGACAATGGCACCAACCTCCTCTCTGCCCTCCGACAGGGACAAATGGCCCATGTGCCATGTTTGGCTCACGTCCTTAACTTGGTGGTACAGCGGTTCTTGGGCAGGTACCCGGGCTTACAGGATGTCCTGAGGCAGGCCAGGAATGTCTGTGTGCATTTCTGCCGGTCATATAATGCCAGTGCTCAGCTGGCAGACCTCCAAAAGGAGTTTAACCTGCCCAAGAACTGCCTAATCTGTGACATGCCCACCAGGTGGAACTCAACGTTGGCCATGCTGCAGCGGCTGCACACGCAGCAGAGGGCCATCAATTAGTACCTGTGCAACTATGGCACCAGGACAGGGTCAGGGGAGCTTGTTTTTTTTTCCCCACGCCAGTGGGCCATGATCAGGGATGCACTGTCCTGTCACCATTTGAGGAGGCCACGAGGATGGTGAGCAGTGACAGTGCATGCATCAGTGACACTGTCCCCCTTGTCCACCTGTTGGAGCACACGCTGCGTGGAATAATCAGAACAGAGGCAGGAAGAAGAGGACTTCCTTAGCTCTCAAGGCCCCCTTTATCCAGACAGTGTTCCTACGTGCCCGCCGATCACACAGGAAGAGGATGAGGAGGAGGAGGAGGATTGTGTCAGTATGGAGGTGGAGCCTGGCACTAAGGGATCAGTCCCAAGAAACACATGGACTTGTACGTGGCTGGGAGGAGGTGGCTGCGGACCATGTTGTCCTTAGTGACCCAGAGGACTCCGCACCGAATGCCTCAGCAAACCTACGCTGCATGGCCTCCTTGATCCTGCCCTGCGTAAGGATCCTCGTATTCATGGTATCAAGGAGAAGGACCAATACTGGCTGGCAACCCTCCTTGATACGCGTTACAAGGGTAAGGTTGCGGACCTTATCTTGCAGAGGGAACAGAGGGAACAGAGGATGAAACATCTTCGGGAGGCCTTGCAGAAAGGTCTGTGCAATGCGTTCCCAGAGACTGAGAGGTTACAAACTCCTGTTTCTGGACAACGTGTTGCTGAGGCTTCGGTCAGTCAAAGAAGGAGCGGTGGAGAAGGTGGCCGTCTGACCGATGCGTTCAGACAATTTTTTGGTCCGCAGCCCCAAGGTATGATCATTTCCAGCAACCATCGCCAGCGTCTGTTTTACATGGTGCAGGAATACCTAGGGGCAAGATCTGACTTGGACACCTTTCCCACCGAAAATCCTCTGGGTTACTGGGTCTTGAGGATGGATCACTGGCCAGAGCCTGCACAGTATGCAATTGAGCTACTGGCCTGTCCTGCATCCAGCGTTCTTTCGGAACGCACATTCAGTGCTGCTGGAGGATTTGTAACCGATCACAGGGTGCGTCTGTCCACCGACTCGGTCGATCAACTGACCTTCATAAAAATGAATCAGTCTTGGATCACCACCAGCTACCAAGCACCTGACGCTGATGTAACCGAATAATTCTCAGATCCCTTCAAAGACTGCCTATGCTGATGCTGAGTGACTATCCTGAGTAATTATCCTCTTCCTCCTCAATGATCACGCTGATAGCTTGTAAGAACATTTTTGGTTCTGGGCGCCACCAGTGCCTAAGGCCCAATTTTTCAGCCCCTGTTTAACAGGGGCGTGTAATTACAATTTTTGATGCAATACTTTGCAGCAGGGCTCATTTCTGCGTTCCAACTAGAGTATCTGTGAGGGGTTGCAGTGTTGTGGCACCAGCACCAGTGCCTAAGGCCCAATTTTTCAGCCCCTGTTTAACAGGGGCGTGTAATTACAATTTTTGATGCAATACTTTGCAGCAGGGATCGTTCCTGCGTTCCAACTAGAGTATCCGTGAGGTGTTGCAGTGTTGTGGCACCAGCACTAGTGCCTAAGGCCTAATTTTTCAGCCCCTGTTTAACAGGGGCGTGTAATTACAATTTTTGATGCAATACTTTGCAGCAGGGCTCGTTTCTGCGTTCCAACTAGAGTATCTGTGAGGGATTGCAGTGATGTGGCACCAGCACCAGTGCCTAAGGCCCAATTTTTCAGCCCCTGTTCAACAGGGGCATGTAATTACAATTCTTGATCTAATATTTCACAGCAGGGCCCGTTTCTGCGCCCACCAAGAGCGAGTGAGGACTTACAGTGTTGTGGCACTAGCACCACCACCAAAGGCCCAATTTTTCTGCCCCTGTTCAACAGGGGCATGTAATTACAATTCTTGATCTAATATTTCACAGCAGGGCCCTGTGAGGGCTTACAGTGTTGTGGCCACAACAACACCTAAGGCCCAAATTTCTGCTGAGTATATAGGGCAGGCCCCTTCTTTCAAACATGCAACTTACAAACGACTCCTACTTGCAAACGGAAGGAGACAACAGGAAGTGAGATGAAATCTACCCCTAGGAAGGGAAATTCTCTCCTGTAAGAGTTAATATGGAAAAAACGTTTCTCCTTTCCACTGATGCTTTATCACCAATCTTTGTTTCACAAAAAAATTTTCCAAATTTTCAAAAAACATTTGTCATTGGGACAAAAAGTGAGGTGAAATCTTCTGAAGAGGAGCACAGACAGCAAAACAAATGTCACAGGGGTGATAACACTTCCCTATGTTTTCCAAAAAGCTTAAAATAGATTTTTTGGCTGGAGCTAAACACGTTAAAAATGTACCAGTTCAAAATTACAAACAGATTCTACTTAACAACAAACCTACAGTCCTACTTGTTTGCACCGCCTGTATACTGCTGTTCAGAGTATATAGGGCCTGGTGGCCCCACGTCTTTCCTTTTTTTAATTTAGGTGCGGGGTTCCCCTTAATATCCATACAAGACCCAAAGGGCCTGGTAATGGACTGGGGGGTACCCATGCTGTTTGTCTCACTGATTTTCATCCATATTGCCAGGATCCGACATTACATTAAAGCCGCAAGCAGTTTTAAATGACTTTTTTTCCTTTAAAAATTACATTTTGTGCAGGGATTGTTCTAAGCACCTGAAACACGCGCCACTTTACAGGCATACTATAGACACCCCCCAGGTACGATATTTAAAGGAATATTTCACTTATTTTTTTTTTTAACTTTAAGCATCATTAAAATCACTGCTCCCGAAAAAACGGCCGTTTTTAAAAGTTTTTTTTGCATTGATACATGTCCCCTGGGGCAGGACCCGGGTCCCCAAACCCTTTTTAGGACAATACCATGAAAATTAGCCTTTAGAATGAGCACTTTTGATTTCGAATGTTTGAGTCCCATAGACATCAATGGGGTTCTAACGTTCGTGCGAATTTTGGGTCCGTTCTCAGGTTCTGGTGCGAACCGAACCGGGGGGTGTTCGGCTCATCCCTATTACCTACTTTCCAAAACTTTTTCAGGGTCTTACCAGTCCCCTAGCTATATACTGACAGCACAACTGCTCTGCTTCATACGAGGCTACCTGCAACGATATTATAATACCAGAGGCTTGCCCACACAGCCTACACAGCCTACTACCACAGGGCGGTTGATCACTGTGGTAGTTCATTGAGTCTTCCTGTCATTGTGAAACTGCCTGGCTGTACGATGTACAGGGCAGACAGCTAACACTGACAGTCCACAGGAGACCTGCATGGTAGCAGTGATCTGCTGACCTCTGGTGCAATGCTTTCTAGGCTCCTTAGAAAAATAAATAGTAAATGCACATTTTTTTACCTGCAAAAAAAATGTGCATTTATTTTTAATTTTTTTTTAAAGTAAACTTATCCTTTAATATCTGCTGTGTGTTAACTAGAGTCTAGTGCCTGCAATTGCCAACCACCGTTAACCTTGTTAATCATATCACCTAATACAAGATTTCTTATCACAACTCAGTCTGTGTGTTTGCTCCCTTACAACTGGGTACCTCCAGCCCCTGGCCCAGCCTATAAACGGACTGATCAGATGATTTTGCTGTCATTTTGCTCTCTTCTCTTATCAGAATGCTTCTCATTACCACATTAACTGATTGGTTCCTTGTGCCGCTCCTCCCTCTTCCAGTTTGAGCTCTGCTGTACAGTGGATTGCAAGCAGTTGTTAGCAGGTCACATTCAAGTTGTTACACTGTTTGAATTAAAAAAAATACATTTAATGATGTTATAATGAATACAGAGCTGCATTGACGTGTGCCTTTTAAAGCTGTCTGGAGTTCAGCTTCAATAGTATTGTAGGGAATTCCATCTGATCTAGGAGTTGGATATGCACATCTTGTATCTTCTATCTTACTTTTGAACACACTAATTATGTACAGCAGCAGACATATTATCTACAAGTATTACAGTACTGTACACGTCAGAACATAAAATTATACCTTTTACTTAAACCTTGTAATTTTCTCAATGTTCTGGTTCCAGCAGAACTTTTGTTTCCATGAACTTCACTTAAATAAATCATGCATTGCTATTTAAACTTTAACAGAGAGAAGGGAGAGCTAAAGTTGGCTAATAATAAAAAAAAAACTTTGTTATGCTGTTTATTAAATTCATCTATATCACTTGTATAGCCAGTGGTGTTGGCTGACCCCTTTGTTTCTCAATGGAATAAGCAATACATCTACAGCAGTGAGTAAAATAAATAAATACACATAAATGTTTCAAGGTATTTTCTAACTAGTAAACCTACTGTGAGAATTTTTTTATTAGTGTAATAAGGGGCTTTCTCAAATGTAGGTCAAAGCAGGGCTCCCTAGGGCTATCGACCTGATAGTAATTGCTAGATCTGCTATATAAAGAAAATAGTTATTGTAAGGGGTACTGCCAGCAGTAAACCATGCATGAAACAAAGACATTCAGGAACAGCCCAAGCAGATTTGACCTATACTTTTATTACAAAGACAGCAAACAAGCACAGTTTCAATACAGGAGGGCTTTGTACAGCAACTCCATCGTAGAAAACAAACAAAACACCTGCTTGTTCAAGAAATTAACTAAACTTATTTCAGTTCTTGGCTAGTAATGAGTCAAATGTCAGGGGTTCAGATTCAGGTTAAGTTCACTAACTTAAGGAAATTTTGAATCCCAACTCCAAACCCCACTGAAGTCAACGGGAGCCAAATGTTAAATAAAACAGGAATGGCCATTTTCTAGGCTAGCATGCAAACGATTGTCAAACAAATTACATGGAGGTGCTGGGCCTTGCCCTGGGGAACATGTACCACAGCAAAAAAAAAAAAAGTTTAGAAAATACTGTTTGGTAGGGAGCAGTGATGCCTTAAGGGGATTGGCACGACAATATCATCCAGTACCCAGGGCAAATATGGCAAACTGTATTGCCTCCAGGATTGGGCTAATAGTGGTGTAAGGTCTGTAATGTTTGTAAAACAAATGGCTGGAGCATCCCTTCATCTTTACCAGACCCTTTTCTTAGAGGGTCTGATATAGATGTTAATGGGGTACTCCACACAAAAAATGGTTTCCCCAAAAATACATGCCAGAATCTTATCCCTAATGAAGGTCTGGTATGGAGGTCAAGGGAGACCCCATGCAAAAAAACACTGATAAAAAGTGTGGTCTTGCTGCTAAATGTGTCATATCTTGCTGAAGTTATTGGTTCAAAACAGTAGACCACCCATTTAGTTCAGCCATTTATCAAACACCCCAAACAGCTGAAAACCAGTCCTGGCTAACAGGGTGCTCCCTAATGGGTTTCACAAAACAAAAAACAGCACATGTACCTTTTTAACAGTCAGTAAGTAGTCAGCCTTTTCACCTAACAGCAGGCTTCAACAGCTGCCGAAGGGGGAGAGAGAACCATGAGTATCGTTCGGCTCACATATAAAAAGGAATGTGGACAGCTGAGACTAATAATGAGACCTGGCTACCAGGTACCAAAACTTTTTAACTTCTTCCCATCTGGCCACTGTACATAAACGGCCAGGTGGGCCTTTCGTCCTTCTGAGTGGACGTTACTGAACTTCCCGCAGGAAGAGCGCGATCGCGCGGCCATGTGCCCGCGCAGCCGCGCGATCCCGGTGCCTGTGTTCCCTGGACACAGCGCATCACTGCTTAGCAGGAAGGCCCTGTGATTGGCCTGATCACATGACATGATGGCTGTGTCCAATCACAGCCATCATGCTGTAAACAGAGCCGGCTGTCAGTTGATTGGCTCTGCTTCTCCTCACACGAAGCCTGTCAGTGAAAAGAAGGAGAGCTGGTCTGTGTTGCCGGCAAGGATCAGTGAGTGTAAAGCACTTTACACTCACTGATCACCCAGTAAGTGTCCCCACACAGTAAAACACAGTGTCCCCACACAGTGTCCCCATACAGTAAAGCACAGTGTCCCCACTCAGTAAAACACACAGTGTCCCCACACAGTTCCCCCGAACAGTAAAACAAATCTGTCCCAGTGATCAACATCTGCACACATCTGTACCCATTATCAACATCTGCTCACATCTGTACCAGTGATCAACATATGCATATATCTGTACCCGAGATCAACATCTGCACACATCTATCCCAGTGATCAACATCTGCATACATCTATCCCAGTGATCAATATCTGCACACATCTGTCCCAGTGATTAACGTCTGAACACATCTGTCCCAGAGATCAACATCCGCACACATCTGTACCGGTGATCAACATCTGCACACATCTGTACCAGTGATCAACATCTGCACACATCTATCTGAGTGATCAACATCTGTTGAATGTGGTCATTTTGTGGGTAATTCCATTGTCCAGGTGCTCTAGATAGCCTTAAAAATGTAATAACTAGTCAGTAAATGAGATGTGTAATTTCCACAGGCTGTGTAAAAGTCCCACGCATGTGGTATCGCCATACTCAGGAGGAGTAGCAGAATGTATGTATGTGTGAGATTAGAAAAATCTTATAAATTGACAACTTTGTGTAAAAAAAAAAAAAATGTGTTTTCATTTTCTTTCCACATTTTCCAAAAACTTGTGAAAAAAATGACATGTTCAAAAGACTCATTATGCCTCAAGGAAATTACATGGGGTGTTTGCCTCCTAATACGGGGGCATTTTGTGAGTGTTTTCATTGTCCTGGTGCTCCAGGGCCTTAAAAAGTGTGATAGGTAGTCATGACATTAGATGGGTAAGTTATGCTCCTAGAACGTCTGAAGCTGCTACTTGCATGTTGGGCTCCTGTATGTGGCCAGGTTGTGGAAAAATCTCACACACGTGGTATTGCCATACTCAGGAGTAGCAGAATGTGTTTTGGGGTGTAACTGCAAGTATGCATATGCAGTGTGTGAGAAATAATTTGTAAATATGACCATTTTGTGAAGAAAAAAATATATATATATATTTCTTCATTTTCCAAAGCATTGTGGGGAAAAAATTGCAACTTCAAAAAATTCACTATGTCTCTTACTAAATACTTTGGACTGTCTTCTTTCCAAAAAGGGGTCATTTGGGCAGTATTTGTACTGTTCTGTTATTTTAGGGTCTCAAGAAATTAGATAGGCCGTCAGTACATCAGGATTGATCAATTTTAAATGATACGTAGCATAGCTTGAAGACTCTATAACAAACCAATTCTTATACACTTATCAGGATTTTTTTTACCAAAGACATGTAGCAGAATACATTCCGGCCTACATTTAGGACGAAATTCGATTTTATTGGATTTCTTTTAAAACAGAAAGTAGAAAATATTGTTTTTGGGGCCGCAGGAAGTTGGTCAGAGGAGCGGGACAGAAGTATATGCTGTCTGACAGTCACAGCAGCCACTGATCCACCTCCCCGCTGGTTGATAGGACCGCCGGCGTCCTATCAACCAATCAGGTGCTTGCCCCGCCCCCAGGCCCTGACCTTCAGAGGAGGAGAATGGAACTTCCTCCTCTAAACCTGCCCGTGCCTGGTCTCAGTGCCACTGCCCCCAGCTTCCTTGTGAGTCGTGTATGTGTCCTATTCCTATAGCTCTACTAGAAGAATTGGATTATAATGTAAGGGGGATCTATGGGGGATCCTGCTCTAAAGGGGGATCTATGGGGAACCTGGCCTGCTCTAAATGGGGGTCTATGGGGACCCTGCTCTAAAGGTGGATCTATGGGGACCCTGGCCTGCTTTAAAGGGGGATTTATGGGGACCCTGCTCTAAAGAGGAAATAAAAATATAAAAAGAAAGAATTTTGAAAATCTTTTAAACATTTTATAACAGTATACCACAAGCAATCTTTATATAAATGTTATTTTAAACGTATTTGTACTTGTAGAACTAGGCCAGAGAGTATGCAGAGTGTTTTTTGATGGTTTTAATTTGAAATGTACCTTGGTGTCCTTTACTAAGGTCTGTACTTTGGAAAATGTCCGCCATAGCCTTGATCCATGCCTATCCCTGGGCGACACATGCACATCCTCCGCAATGCTGACTGCCAGTACTTGACATATTCTCCCCCTCTGCTCAGACCTGTAAGAAGGAGCACATTTTGGCCAACATAGAGTGGAGATCTGACAGTCCACTAGCATTGCTTTATTTAGTCCCTGGTCTGTGGTCTACACAAAAAAAATGTAGTCTTGCAGAGCCAAGAACCTTTTTGTGACCCTTGCATATTTACCATTGTTCTGAGCCATCCATTGCAGAGGACAATGGTCTGTAATTAGTTTGAACTGTATGCCCATAAGGTAATACCTCAATAACCTTATGCACAGACACTCACTTTCCACTATTGAATATTTCCTCTCTGCAGGGGATAGCTTTCAGCTCAGGTAAACTTCCAGGCCAAAATCATAGGCATCTGTTTGCACAAGAAATTCCTGACTGAAGATGGTAGTGGTTAACACTGGTCCTGCCTTCAGCTCTTGAAACATTCTTTCTGCCTCTTTACTCCATTTCACCATGTTGGATTTTCTACCTTTGGTGAGATCAGTAACTGGAGCTGCTGGACTAATAAAGTTGAATAGTATCCTACAATCCCTAGAAACCCAGCTATACAAATAAAATCTGTAACAGTCTGCACCTTTTGTAGGTGGGAATCCCAGTCAAGAAATATACACTCAGTGCCCCCCCCCCCCTTGCCTTCAGAACTGCCTTAATTCTACATAGCATAGATTCAACAAGGTTTTGGAAACATTTCTCAGAGATTTTAGCCCATATTGACATGATAGCATCACGCAGTTGCTGCAGATCTGTTGGCCACATATCCATGATGCGAATCCCCGTTCCACCACATTCCAAAGGTGCTCTATTGGATTGAGATCTGTTAACTGTGGAGGTCATTAGAGTACAGTGAACTCATTGCCATCTTTAGGAATCCAGTTTGAGATGATTTGAGCTTTGTGAAATGGTGCATTACTCTGCTGGAAGTAGCCATCAGAAGATGGGTACACTGTAGTCATAAAGGGATGGACATGGTCAGCAATAATTGGGCCCCTTAGTACCAAATGAACATAATTTATGGTTCAATAAGTTTTTATTGTTTTAAACAGATGGTCAAACATAAAAGAAAAGGGAAAAACATTGCCAGTTGCCTGACATCAGGTCTCCTGGTCTACAAATATGGTTTATATAGATAACAAATATAGTGCAATCGTAAACATGTGTCAAAGTCATTAAACATCCAACTTAACATTAGGCTTGTAGATCTATGTCTAATTAATATGCAAGTGTTGTTTTCCCATAACTCTGGGCGCCCCTTTGGGAACCTGCTGCACCCAGAAGTCAGGGAAACTGGGCACATAAACAAGAACCAACGTTTTCAAAATTATTTTAATGAATAAATTCCAGGTCCCCTAAAAAGTGGAGAGTGGAAAAAAAAATACACCGTGAGGGGAGATAGAAAAAAAAAGGAATTAAAATATATTGCACCCAAGGATGGTCCGAGGAGACTGGGAGAGAGGAGAAGGAAATAATAGAATAGAAAAGAAAAGAAAGAAAATTAGTATAGGAAAGGTTATAGGGGGTAGAAAGAGAGGGTAGGGGAAATTGAGACAGCCTCCGTCCGTGACAAGGCCCATAGCCCGAGCATATGGACCTACTGATAAGAGGGTTTGAGCTCTTAGGTGGAATTCATCCTTGAGAGCCTTTGTTTAAGTTTAACTGAAGTAGAGTAATTCCTCCAAATACTCCAGACAAAGGAAAACTTTGTTTGTTTGTCCAAAGCCTTTGCTTGCATTTCCTCCATGAGCATGATGTAATTTAATTCACCTACCCATTCCATTAGAGAGGGAGGCGTAGTGGTTTTCCAGTGCCTGGGTATCAGATGTCGTCCAGCACTGATAAAGAATTTTAGGAGGTTATTTTTTTGTAACTTGACAGTGCCGGGAAGTATAGAAAGAAGGGCGATGGAGGGTGAGAGCATTAGTGTTTTATCATAAATTTCTGAGTAGATCTGGAAGATTTATGTCCAAAATGGGAGAAGTACGTCACATTCCCACCAGATATGGATGTAGGTACCTTTCATTGATTTGCATCTCCAGCATGTGTCTAAGATAGATGGAAACATGATCCTGAGGGTAGTTGGCACCCAATACCACCTTGATAACAATTTGTAGTTTTTTTCTTGCGTGTAGCTCGAAATGGATGTCTTATGTGTGAACAGAAAAGCTTTATTCCATTCTGCCTCAGTTATCTCTTTCCCAATCTCCACTGACCATTTCGTGGTGTATGTAGGTAAGGTGCCATGGGTATGTTCTAAGATCAATTGATACGTCAATGATAAGGTATGTCGAGGGGTGTCAGAGAATGTGCACAGTTGTTCGAACCCGGTCAGGGGTCTGTGAATCTGTTTAGATTTGTGGAGCTGTTTACAGTAAGAGGTCAGATGTCCACGGGTGAGCCATGTCATTTTGGTTGTATCTTCCAATGGGGTAGATATAAAGGTGCCTAAGATATTGTCTACAAACTGCCGTGCTGTGGGCCAGAAGTCTCTGTTGTAATTATCTATAGTGTGTGTTGAGCCGCTTTCTGGAAAATTTGGGTTATCGAACAAAGGGGTGAGGGGGCTTGGTTCAGATGACAACGAGTTGCTGTCTCTCCTACGATACCAGATTGCAAGTGCATCTCCGGTAAGAGGGGACAGCGTTAAAAGTGATTTGTAAGTCCGCTCATAGCCCCAAAGAAGTGCTCGGAGATCATGTGGAGAAAGATCTTGTTCTACAGACGTGGAGGCTTTGACCATTGGACGGGGAAACCACTCAAGGATGCGGGAGATCACTGCCGATGTATGATACAGCTCAAAATCGGGCATGCCTAACCTGCCTTTTGTACTAGGAGAGCATAGAAGTTCATGTTTCAGCCTCAGGTGGCCACCCCCCCACACAAATCGAATAGCCATTGATCTTAAGGAGCGAAAAAACGCCGAAGGGAGGGCAATGGGAAGGGCCTGAAATAGGTAAAGCAACTTGGGGAGTATGTCCATTTTTAATGTGTTCATGCGACCCACCCAGGACAATGGTAGATCATTCCGAACCTCCGTGAGGTGTCGAAGTTTTTTGAGTAAAGGGCCAAAGTTTAGGGGATAGATATCTGAAGAGAGTTTTGGTATGGCCGTGCCTAAGTATGATATAGAGTTTGCACGCCATTGAAACGAGAAGTTGGATTGGAGGGAGGAGGGTGTAGAATGCGACAAAGAAAGGTTCCGGGCTTCTGTTTTAGAGATGTTTAGTTTATAATTGCTAAAATGACCAAATCTATCTATCTCTGCTAGTATGGAGGGTATGCTAATATGAGGTTGGGTTACATAAAGAAGCAGATCATCTGCGTATAAGGAGAGCTTATATTGGGAGGAGGGAGTCTGTATGCCCTGTATGTTAGGATTCACTCTGATGGCTTGGGCCAAGTGTTCTATTACCAGGGCGAACAGGAGAGGAGAAAGGGGGCAGCCCTGTCTGGTGCCATTAGTGATCGTGAATTTTTCAGATTGAGTGGCATTCACTAGAACTGTAGCAGAGGGTGTAGAGTAAAGGGACATAATGCGTGCCAACATTTTCAGGCCTAAACCTAATTGGGAAAGAGTGGCTTGGAGAAAAGACCAGCTGACCCTATCAAAGGCCTTCTCTGCATCACAGGAGAGAAGGCAAGTTGGGATCTTATGGCGTTGAGTGTATGTAATTAAATGTATGGTCACATGTGCACACTGAAATATTTCGTTTCGGAATTTCGTTTTCGTCTGAAAAATAAATTTATTTAGTTACTCCCGAAATTCGTTTTTATTTATTTCATTTTTCGTTAAAAATTGCATTCGTCCGAAAATCCAAATTAAGGTCGAATCTGTCATTGAAGGCTTATGGTGTCTGTCGAATGTTCAAAGAAGATTCGACGGAGCAGCTAAACTGTACAATGCCGTATAGTTTACCTGCTCCGTCGAATCTTCTTAGAACTTTCAACAGACACCATAAGCCAAAGTACGTGTGTACTTAGTTCTAGCTATTTTACTGCTCCACCTCTTTGGTTACAATCAGCCAATAACATTCATCATCATCATTATTTTTATTTATCTTTCCTCCCCTACGTCGAATCTTTCCTCCCCTACGTCGAATCTTTCCTCCCCTACGTCGAATCTTTTCTCCCCCACGTCGAATCTTTTCTCTCTACGTCGAATCTTTTCTCTCTACGTCGAATCTTTTCTCTCTATGTAGAATAATCTTGGACTAATAGAGCTAAGGTTAGGCACATTCGACCACAGGTTTGATGGACACAGATTGTTATTGTCATCATCATGTCGAATCTCCTATCTATATCGAACTGTTGTAGCAACGAAAATGAAAATAAAGCATTTATGTCGGATCTTTCGTTTTTCGGACTCTGCACTTTCGTTATCGTTTGTTAAAACGATAACGAAAAAACCTGAAATTCGGACGAAAATGCATTCGGACGAAAACGAATGCACATGTCTAGTCTTGGTGGTGTTGTCTCTGGCCTCTCGGCCAGGGACAAAGCCCACTTGATCCCTATGTATGGTTTTCGGTAGCAAAGGCGATAAACGGTTTGCGAGGATCTTTGCGTATAGCTTTAGATCAATATTCAGAAGGGATATCGGTCTATAATTGGGACAGAGAGAGGGGTCTTTACCAGATTTAGGGATGACAACTATTTTGGCTTGGAATATAGGGGAAGAGAGGGCAATATTCCCATTGATGGCATTAAAAGCCCTCTCTAGCAATAGTGAAAGTTGAGGTGCAAACATTTTGTAAAAGCATGACGAAAAGCCATCCGGGCCAGGGCTCATGCCATTTTTAAGAGACTTTATGACGGTTAGAAATTCCATTTCAGATAGGGAGGACTCAAGGTCCTCGACATCTGAAGTTGAGAAGGATGGAAGTGCCGTCTCCTGAATGTATGAGGACAAGTCTTGTGAGGTAGGTATAGGGGACGGGACCCGGGGGGCGAGGTTGTATCGGGTAGAGTAATATTGACGGAATTCTTCAGCTATCCCTGAGTTGTGCATTATTTTACCTGTGGTGGGAGAGTTAATAAACGGGATCGAAAGCCTGGCTAGTCGGGGTTGAAGTGTGTTCGCTAGATGTCTGCCACATTTATTGGCTTGTGAATAGTGGACAAATCGCCCTTTATCGCAAGCTATCAGAGACCTCTCCACAAAAATTTTCAAGAGGTCTCTCCTAGCATTTGTAAGTTCTAGGAGAATGGCACTGTCGGGGGTTTTTTTATGCGACTCTTCCAAATTGGCTATGGTGGTGAGAAGGCGTGTCGTGTCCACAGTGCAGGCATGTTTCAGTCGGGACCCATGTTGAATAAGTTTGCCCCTAAGCACGCATTTAAGGGCTTCCCATTTCGTAAGCGGGTTAGTGGTGTCTTGGGCGTGATCCGACACAAAATGTTTATTGGTCTGCACAATATCTTGTGAGCATACTGAGTCTAGTAAGAGATTATCGTTTAGTCTCCAAGAAGAGAATTGTTTATGTGCAGGGATATTCCCCAAGTTCATGTGTATGGGGGCATGATCTGAACAAAGGGTAAGAACAATAGAAGCGGAGGGTGAGAAATCTATTAGGGATTGGGAGATGAAAAGGTAGTCCAGTCTGCTGTAAGAGGTATGTGTTGGGGAATAATAGGTGTAGTCCTTAGTGCTAGGATGAAGCATCCTCCACACATCCACAAGGTATAAGTCAGTTAGGAGTGTTCTCATTTTGGTCAGGGAAGATGGAGAGATTGAGGACTTACCAGTTGAGGAATCAAGGCGAGGTATCAAGGCAGCATTGAGATCTCCTCCCAGGATCATGTTAATTGTACAGAATCTTCTCAGCCGAGAAACCACCGAGGAGAGGAATTGTTGTTGATCCTGATTTGGAGAGTATACGTTAATAATAGTATAAATGACATTTATGTATGATAATTTAACGAAAATATATCTACCTAGAGGGTCCAAATGAACATAATTTAAACAAGTGCCAAGAAAATCCCCCACACCATTACACCACCAGCCTGAACCGTTGATACAAGGCAGCATGGATTCATCCATCCATCCATACTCAGCAATACTCATCCATCCATGCTCAGCAATCCCCACTCAGCAATACTCATCCATCCAACCATGCTCTGCCATCTCTCTGTCCTCATCCATCCATGCTCAGCCATTCCACTGTCATACTCATCCATCCATGCTCAGCCATCCCTCTGTCATACTCAACCATCCATGCTCAGCAATCCCTCTGTCATACTCATCCATCCATGCTCAGCCATCCCTCTGTCATACTCATCCATCCATCCATGCTCAGCCATCTCTCTGTCATATTCATCCATCCATCCATCCATGTTCATTCAGCCATCTCTCTGTCATACTCATCAATCCATCCATGCTCAACCATCCATACTCAGCAATACTCATTCATCCATCCATGCTCAGCCATCCATACTCAGCAATACTCACCATCCATCCATGCTCAGCCATCCACACTCAGCGATACTCATCCATCCATCCATGCTCAGCCATCCATACTCAGCAATACTCATCCATCCATCCATGCTTAGCTATCCATACTCAGCAATACTCATCCATCCATCCATGCTCAGCCATCCCATCCACCTCCATCCATACCCAGCCATACCCAGCCGTACTCAACCATCCCATCCATACTCAGCCATAACCAGCCATACTCATTCATGCTCAGTCATCCCAACCATGCTCAGCCATCCCCATCCACGGCTCATCCATCCCCATTCACGCTCATCCATGCCACTTCAGTTCTCATCCATGTCACTACAGTGCCTCACAAAAATGTAATGTCCTGTACACACGGTCAGATTTTCCGACGGAAAAAGTGCGATCGGATTGTGTTGTCGGAAATTCCGATTGTGTGTGGGCTCCATCGGACTTTTTCAGTCGGAATTTCCGACACACAAAGTTTGAGAGCAGGCTATAAAATTTTCCGACAACAAAATCCAATCGGTTAAATTCCAATTGTGTGTACACAAATCCGACGCACAAAGTGCCACGCATGCTCAGAATAAATTAAGAGACGAAAGCTATTGGCTACTGCCCCGTTTATAGTCCCAACATACGTGTTTTATGTCACCGCGTTCAGAACGATCGGATTTTCCGACAACTTTGTGCGACCGTGTGTATGCAAGACAAGTTTGAGCCAACATCCGTCAGAAAAAATCCATGGATTTTGTCGTCGGAATTTCCGATCAATGTCCGATCGTGTGTACAGGGCATAATAGGTAGTCAAATTAGATTTGAAATGTATGCCCCTAGAACACCTGAAGGTGCTCCCTGCATGTTGGGCCTCTGTATGTGGCCAGGCTGTAGAAAAGTCTCCCATATGTGGTATCACCATACTCAGGAGTAGGAGAATCTATTTTTGGGGGGATAATTTTTGGTATGTACATGCCATGTGTTAGAAATATTGTAGAAATGGACAACTTTGTGTAAAAAAAAAAAAGCGTTTTCATTTTCTTTCCACATTTTCCAAAAACTTGTAGAAAAAAATGACATGTTCAAAAGACTCATTATGCCTAATAGATTATACGTTGGGGTGTTTTCTTTCCAAAATGGGGTCATTTTTGGGGCTTTTCCATTGTCCTGGTGCTCCAGGGCAATCAAAAGTGCAAGAGGTATTCAGGAAATTAGATGTGTACTTTATGCTCCTAGAACACCTGCTCATGCTCCCTGCATGTTGGGCTTCTGTATGTGGCCACGCTTTGTAAAAGTCTCACACATGTGGTATGGCCATACTCAGGAGGAGTAGTAGAATGTGTTTTGGGGTGTAATTTGTGCTATGCATATGCTGTGTGTGAGAAATAAGCTGCTAATATAACAATTTTGTGGAAAAAAGAAAAAAAATTCTTGATTTTGCAAAGAATTGTGGGAAAAAATTACAACTTCAAAAAACTCACTATGCCTCTTACTAAATACCTTGGAATGTCTACTTTCCAAAAAGGAGTCATTTTGGGGGTATTTGTATTTTGATGGCTTGTTAGGGTCTCAAGAAATGAGATAGTCCGTCAGTACTTCAGGTATGATCAATTTTCAATGATTGGCATCATAGCTTGTGGACTCTATAACTTTCACAAAGACCAAATAATATACCCCAGTTTGGTTTATTTTTACCAAAGATATGTAGCAGTAAAAATTTTGGCAAAAATTTATGAAAAAATTACTAATTTGTTAAATTTTATAACAGAAACAAAGAAAAATGCATTTTTTTTTTACAAAATTTTCAGTCTTTTTTCTATTATAGCGCAAAAAATAAAAAACCCAGCTGTGATTAAATACCACCAAAAGAAAGCTCTATTTGTGTGAAAAAAGGACAAAAATTTTATATGGGTACAGTGTTGTATTACTGAGTAATTGTCATTCAAAATGTGAGAGTTAGGAAGGGGGTTTAAGTGCCCAGTGGGCAAGTGATTAAATCCCCTTTCTTCCCCATTCTGATGTCCGGTTTGAACTTTAGCAAGTCATCTTCACCATCTCTAGATGCCTAAATGCATTAAGTTGCTGCCATGTGATCAGTTGTTTAGCAATTTGTGTTACCAAGTAATTGTACCTAATAAAGTGGCCAGTGAGTGTATATATGGAATCCAAACTTTAGTATTCTTGGGCAATAACATGGTGTGGGCAGAGTTACACATGATTGCTAATCGGTTTCATTTACTGTAGTTCACACAACATCTGTAAAAAAAGACACTGAATGCATTTAGCAGGTATAAGAAATTAAATGTTTCATACAGTAGTTAATAGTGAACTGTATTGAAAGTCTAACTTTTCTAATGTCATATATCTAAGTAATGAGCGCATATACCTTTTTTTTAAATTTTTTTTTTAAATAGCAACAAAATAATTTTGTAGTTCATTCACAAGCCCTGCAGCTTTAAAACTGATAGCCCTTATGGAGGAACAGGCTGAAAGCTGCGGGGCTTGTCCGCAAGCACCTGACATTGCACCACTGGTTATCTTATCATGGGTGCAATGCTTTCCAGACCCCTGCAGGAAAAAAATGCACATTTTTTGTTTCTGCAAAAATATGTGCATTTATTATTTTTTCTGAAAGAGTAAACTTAACATTAAAAACATTTTTGTCATTTTTCTTTCCTCTCCCCCTTTCTTATTGTTTGTTACCCCCTCAGTCCTCTCCTTCAGAATTTTTTTTTCCTTCCTTTTTTTTTTCATTCCTTTTTTTTCTTTCTTTTTTTCCTTTCTTTTCTTTTTTTTCTTTCTTCATTTATTCATATGTGCTCCTATGTGGGGTCAGCTCTGTTCTCTGACTTTTACATACAGTATTTTTGTCTACAGAGTAAGTGATATGACTTTCCTATTTGCTGTAATAGTGTTGTTATATGTTGGATTTGTGATCTATCTGCTCAGTATTTTGCTTCAATGCTTTATCTTGTTTTTATGATCTGGTATTGAATGACCATTTAATGTTTTTATTTTTTCAGAAGTTTTTATATATTTGTTATCCTATTTTTATCTATATTTTAATTGATCTTTTTATAAATTAAATATAGTCAGTTTCTGTGATATGATACATTTAGATTCTGAATATTGTGTAACTTGGTGTTTGGAGCCATTCCTTGTATCATGTTTCACGGACCCGTGGGATCTTGAGTGCTAATTATTTTCTATAGTGGGTATGCTATATAGAGGATGTATCCATGAGAAAATGGCCGTCGTGACCTCAAAAAAATCAGCGTTAGATATAGTTCCATCATGTATATCATGGCTTCTTAATCAGCCTTTTCATCATAACTTTTTACCTAAATGGTGGCCTTAAGTATTAATTGTATTAGGTAGATTTATGATAAAATGGCCATTGTCACTCCAACAAAATGGCCGCTATATATATATCTACCCATAGTAAGTATATCCATGAGAAAATGGCTGTAGCTACTTCAATTGCCATTATACATAGTTTTATACATGTACTTTAGCAGATCTTATGAAAAATGGCCACCTGTCTTCGAAAAAAAGGCAGACGGATCTAGTTTCATTTATACATATAGGCGAATCCTATGGAAAATGTCCATTGATCTTCAGCAAAATGGCCAACATTTTTGGCTCTAACCACCTCTATTTGGTCCCTTTTAAATATAAGACATTTGTTGTTCAGCACCCTTTGACTCTTGATGATATGATAGAGTGTGAAACGCGATGGGTGGAGAAAGAGTGCTGATGTCATCGCCGTCACATACACACCATATTTGTAAGTCTAGGATACTACTTTTTTATTATTACTTGTCTATCAATATCTCTAATAAATACTATATACCCCTATTTGGCTCTGGTTTGGTGAGCACTTCAACACAGCCTCGCCATCTACCTGTGTATTGCTACGGGGTAACAGCCTGTTCGTTGCCATTTCAGAGAGGACCATTTCCTTAAAGGGACTGTCTTTAGAGGGCGAATTGCTGTGACTTGGTTATTTCTACTGTGCTCATTTGCTGTTCACAACTTGTGCAGCCGTTTGGTCTGCTGAGTGCATTGGATTGGTGATGGTGCACACTGTGGAGGAGGTTTTTTTCACACTTTATTTCTAGACATTATCATGTTTTTTATTTTTATTTTGTATTAGTCTCTACACTATATATACTCCTTTTGACTCTATTTTGTGGAGCATCTGTTCTACATAGTCCTGCCATCCATCTGTGGGTTTTAATGGTGCAACAGCCCGGTCGTTGTCATCTCTAGAAGGTCAACAGCTTAAAAGGGACAATCTCCAAGGTAATATTGCTGGTTTTTGGTAGATGCAATTGAGCCCAATCGCTGCCTATAATTTGTGCAGCCAAATGTTCTGGTGAATGCATTGGTGGTGGGACACACTGAGGAGTCTTGTTTAAAAAGAAAGTTTAAAAAGATTTATATGTCACTTGGTGGAAACACATTCATATTCTTATGAGCTGTCACTATCAAAGATTTTTTTATACATATGGACTATAAATGTTTGATCATATAAATTGCACTATATGACACGTCACATTTTTAAGTTTTGAGCGCTGCTCTTTTTATTGTATTTTTTTATCTTGGGCACTAACCACAGATCTTCTGCGAATGTAGGCTAACTCAAATCCTTTTGTCTCTTCATGTAATCCTAAACAGACTCGATGATGTTGAGATCAGGGCTCTGAGGGGGCCAAACCATCACTTTCAAGACTCCTTTTTCTTCATTACGCTGAAAATAGTTCTTGACATTGGTTGTATGTTTGGGGTCATTTTCCTGCTGCAGAATACATTTGGAGCCAATCACATGCCTCCTTGATGGTGTGGCATAATGGATAAGTATCTGCCTGTATTTCTCAGCATTGAGGACACCATTGATCCTGACCAAATCTTCAACTCCATTTGCAGAAATGCAGCCCCAAACTTGCAAGAAACCTCCACCATGCTTCACTATTGCCTGCAGACACTCATTATTGTATAGCTCTACAGCCCTTTAGTGCATAAACTGCCTCCTGCTAAAGCCAGACATTTTAAATGTTGACTCATCAGTTTAGAGCACCTACTGCAATTTTTCTGTACCCCAGTTCCTATGTTTTCATGCATAGTTGAGTTGCTTAGCTTTGTTTCCACGTCTAAACAATGGAAAAATTGTGAAAAAAATAACCATAAATCAAGTTCATGAGTATGGTATTGGTCTTAATAAATGGTCTTAATAAATAATTGAAGGAACTATAAAGTCCAAATAAAAAAAATATGCGTAAATAAAGTGTTAACTCGTGTCCAAACACTGAAGATAAGACAAAAATGGGTGGTTGAAATCTCCAAAAACTGGTGAGGATGATGTGAATCTGTGGGATTAGAATGACATTGGTGGTGCTCAACATCAACCAAATGGAACAAAATGGGTACTCTTACCGAATATGGTGGACTCCCCTGTCAGCGACATGGAGTCAAAAAGGCAATTAGCCTCATCAGGCTAGGAACAGGAAATCAGGAATGTTGGAACCAGCGGGGTGAACCTCAGATGGCAGGAGCTCAAGATGACATTCGATGAGTGCCCGGGATGAAGATTTCCAGATGTGGAACCTCAAAGTGACGAACCGGCACAGATCATCCAGAGGGAGTATTGCTCTTGTCCAGAGGATATGAAAAAGAAAAAATCACCATTTCCGCATGGTGCAGGTAAAAACAGGGAGATTTTTATTGCTAAAAAACCATACGAAATAAAAAAGTGATCACAAGATTAATATCAAAGGCAGCATGGAGAGGGGGTAACCGTCCGACGCGTTTTGACCCAACGGTCATCAACTGGGGCATGGACAACCCGCTCCATACTGCTCCTATTTATAAATAATCATATAATGCATAATCCATGGACGGGGCAATCAAATCACATCTCATTGGATAAAAATCAACACCCACAACAGGAAGTATGTAACCAAGTCCGGGAGGGCCTATAAGAAAGCATAATGAAAGACGGACAGGTCTGTCCTCTAGTGAATACACCAGCTGAGCGGGGACTAAATCGTGGATTCTTCCGCCTGCATGTCAAACAAAGGACATGACGTAGCGGTAGGGAGCCCGCCAAATATCGTGTCTCCTCACGTGATAAGGGCGAAGGCGGTGTCACATGACCATGCGTCGCAACCAAGGAAACACCAACGTTTCAATCATATCACAGATGAATCAAAACAGGCAAATGAAAACAAAAATAAGATATCACAATCTTATAGAGCCTTAATGATAACCATAATATATCCATGGTATAAAACATGAATGATGATGGAAAATACCAAACATTCCGTAAATGGTAAATAGGTTACATTTCATGTACAGTACATTTTTTAGGATAGCCAATACATTGTCTACAAACATGAAAAAATATAAATGAATGTTCTTAAAAATAAAACTGATATATAGTATCAGACATAAAAATTTCTAAAAAATAAACGAGATAAAAAAATCAAATGGATGGAATCATGTATGAAATGAACTGAGGGACAGATCCAGCCATGACTTGTATAAATGGGAGAAAGCATATGCAGGCTATATGTTGTGGACCCAAAAAAGACCAACAGCCCTGCATAGCTAAAGGAGAAGGGGGGGGACATAGAAGAATAATGAGAAATAGGAAGAAAGGTGCAATATCAATCCACCACAAGGCAAAGCCATATCACATAACCATTATGCCTGATCGATGAACGTCTCTAAGACGTCTAAGACCTCTAGACCTTAGACCTCTAAGACGTGGCTCACCTCTCCAATGGGGAACGAATCTATAGATCACCTGGAAGAGCATGCCAGATGGGTCTATGTTGTGGTACTGTAAATAATGTCGTAGTACTGTATGTTTATTTTTACCACTCTTGATTCCGGCTATATGTTCATTAACCCGGATAGTGAAGGTCCTGATGGTGCGTCCAACATACTGCTTATGACAAGGGCAGGTCAATAAATAAACAATGTATTGTGAGGAGCATGTGGCAAATTGTTTCATATGATATATGTGGGATGAAACAGTAGATCTGAATGTTAGCATCTTTTGCCGCCCCCCTATATTGTGATGACACACATTACACCTGCGGCATGGATAGTATCCATTACAGTTCTGAAAGAAGGAAATTTTCTTGGGAGGATCTATAATGTTTGGGGCGATCTGCCCCCTAAAGTCCATAAGGACCCAGTCAATCCCCCTGGCCGACCCATCGTCAGCGGGATTGACTCGGTCACAGCCCGGATTGGAAAGTATGTGGACTTTTATTTACAGCCCCTAGTGCGTTCCACCCCTTCTTTTCTCAAGGATACTAGGGACACCATCAAACTTTTAGAATCTGTTCGATTCAGGGAAGGAATGCTTCTTGCCACAGCAGATGTGGCAGCTTTATATACATGCATACCTCATGATTTGGGCTTTGAGGCTGTTGAGAGTTTTTTGTCTAGAGACGCTCGACTTCCCCTCCTACAATGCAATTTTATTATGCAACTTTTGAAATTCGCTATGAGGCACAACTATTTCTGGTTTCAGGACCAGTTTTATTTGCAGAAGAGGGGCGTGGCAATGGGCGCAAAATTCGTGCCCAGCCTCACCAACCTCTTCATGGCCCAGTGGAAGGAGGATGTTGTCTATGCTGACCGGAGGCCGGAGTTGGTACTTTGGGCCAGGTACATAGACGACATCCTCCTCCTGTGGGATGGAGACCGTGCCTCATTGGATGACTTTATGACTACCCTCAATCAGAACGACCGGGGGATCTCTTTGAGCTATGAGGCTAGTGCCTCCAAGATCCATTTTTTAGATCTTGAGGTCCTGGTGACACACGATCATTTGGAATTTAGAACTTATTTCAAACCAACCGACCGGAATGGGTATATTTCGGTCGATAGTTGTCACCAGGAACAATGGCTTAGAGCTATCCCACGTGGCCAATTTTTGAGGTTACGTCGCAATTGCACCAGAACTTCTGATTTTTTGTCCCAGTCCCAACTACTCAAGAACAGGTTCTTGGAAAAGGGTTACAGTTCAGATCTTTTAGATAGGGAGATCAAAGCTATTGTGACAATGGATAGAAGCTCCACTTTGACTGAACGTCTGAAGACTACTTCCAACTCTAGGTTTAAATGGGCCTTTACCACCACCTATTCCCATCAATCTAAACAAATTAAAAATATCTTTAGGAAACACTGGAAAGTGCTCCTAAACGATAGATTATTAGGCCCAGCTCTTCTAGAACAAGCTGCAGTTATTTTTAGGTGTGCACGATCTATTCAGGGGCAGATCGCCCCAAACATTATAGATTCTCCCAAGAAAATTTCCTTCTTTCAGAACTGTAATAGATACTATCCATGCCGCAGGTGTATTGTGTGTCATCACAATATAGGGGGGCGGCAAAAGATGCTAACATTCAGATCTACTGTTACATCCCACATATATCATATGAAACAATTTGCCACATGCTCCTCACAATATATTGTTTATTTATTGACCTGCCCTTGTCGCACCATCAGGACCTTCACTATCCGGGTTAATGAACATATAGCCGGAATCAAGAGTGGTAAAAATAAACATACAGTACCATGACATTATTTACAGTACCACAACAAAGACCCGTCTGGCACACTCTTCCAGGTGATCTATAGATTTGTTCCCCATTGGAGAGGTGAGCCACATCTTAGATGTGTTTCTCACCTTGAAACTTACTGGATTCATGAGTTGAGGTCCTACTCCCCATTTGGTTTGAACGTGGAGTGGGACCTCAACTCGTTCATCGATCAGGCATAATGGTTATGTGATATGGCTTTGCCTTGTGGTTTGATTGATATTGCACCTTTCTTCCTATTTCTCATTATTCTCCCATTTCCCCCCCCTTTCTCTTTCGCTATGCAGGGCTGTTGGTCTTTTTTGGGTCCACAACATATAGCCTGCATATGCTTTCTCCCATTTATACAAGTCATGGCTGGATCTGTCCCTCAGTTCATTTCATACATGATTCCATTCATTTGATTTTTTTATCTCCTTGTTTATTTTTTAGAAATTTTTATGTCTGATACTATATATCAGTTTTATTTTTAGGAACATTCATTTATATTTTTTCATGTTTGTAGACAATGTTTTGGCTATCCTAAAAAATGTACTGTACATGAAATGTAACCTATTTACCATTTACGGAATGTTTGGTATTTTCCATCATCATTCATGTTTTATATCATGGATATATTGTGGTTATCATTAAGGCTCTATAAGATTGTGATATCTTGTTTTTTGTTTTCATTTGCCTGTTTTGATTCATCTGTGATATGATGTTATATTTATTCATTGGGATCGTCAGAGATCCATGTACTACATCAAGGGGAGGATGCTCAAAGGATCGCGATATTTCCTTTCCTTGGCGGCTTAGTTAAACCTCCCCTCTAGCGTCATGTGATTAAGGGATGGACGTGGTGAGCCTGACGGCTCCACATGGCCACCCTCTGTTTACACTCCCTGGCGTTGAATGTTTCCTTGGTTGCGACGCGTGGTCATGTGACACGTGACACACATGTCGCCCTTATCACGTGACGAGACACGACATTTGGCGGGCTCCCTACCGCTACGTCATGTCCTTTGTTTGACATGCGGGCGGAAGAATCCATGGTTTAGTCCCGCCCAGCTGGTGTATTCACTAGAGGACAGACCTGTCCGTCTTTCATTATGCTTTCTCATAGGCCCTCCCGGACTTGGTTACATACTTCCTGTTGTGGGTGTTGATTTTTATCCAATGAGATGTGATTTGATTGCCCTGTCCATGGATTATGCATTATATGATTATTTATAAATAGGAGCAGTATGGAGCGGGTTGTCCATGCCCCAGTTGATGACCGTTGTGTCGAAACGCATCGGACGGTTACCCCCTCTCCATGCTGCCTTTGATATTAATCTTGTGATCACTTTTTTATTATGTATGGTTTTTTAGCAATAAAAATCCCCCTGTTTTTACCTGCACCATGCGGAAGCGTTGATTTTTTCTTTTACATATCCTCTGGACAAGAACAATACTCCCTCTGGATGATCTGTGCCGGTTCGTCACTTTGAGGTTCCACATCTGGAAATCTTCATCCCGGGCACTCATCGAATGTCCCCTTGAGCTCCTGCCATCTGAGGTTCACCCCGCTGGTTCCAACATTCCTGATTTCCTGTTCCTAGCCTGATGAGGCTAATTGCCTTTTTGACTCCATGTCGCTGACAGGGGAGTCCACCATATTTGGTAAGAGTACCCATTTTGTTCCATTTGGTTGATGTTGAGCACCACCGATGTCATTCTAATCCCACGGATTCACATCATACTCACCAGTTTTTTGAGATTTCAACCACCCATTTTTGTCTTATCTTCAGTGTATGGACACGGGTTAACACTTTATTTACACTTTTTTTTTATTAGGACTTTATGGTTCCTTCAATTATTTATTACCAAGACCATACTCATGAACTTGATTTATGGTTATTTTTTTCACAATTTTTCCATTGTTTAGCGCTGCATTTTTTTCTTCACTACATTGTTCTTTGTCACAACGTATACTGCTGCTTATTCACTTTTTGTTCACCATAGAGCGCAGTGTTTTCCATTTATCTAGATTGTTTCCACGTCTCACCTCTGGCTCAGATTCCACTGGCCATGCCATTTCCGGGTTAGCATGTTTTGTCACTTCTGGTCCTGTGTGTGGTAAGGTTCTGATGCATTTCGTACCTTCAGTCTTCCTCATAAGGCCATGTGGTGGTGAAGCGCTGGGAACTCGGTTTACACATGGGAACCGGGCACACTTTCGGCTAACTTTATATTAGAAGCAATGTTTTTTAATGCTTTTGTGAGTGTTCTTTAACTGGTTTCAAATAAATGAAATGGTAATACAGTATTGCACTATTGGAAGTTTTTTTTTCCTATGGACGATTATCGGAAGGAGATCACTTAAGGGGGGCACTAATGCCTGAAGCAGGAGGATCTGTGAAATCTGGGGAGCTCATTATAAAAATAAAGCATTGTATGCCTATCATCTTGGATGCGAGGCATTGATTTCTAGTGAGTTATATAATTGGTACTCTAGGAGAGGTTTTCACGAGCACTGCATGAAGATGGAACTTTTTGGATGATTTATTGACACTAATGGTGTAATTCTATTACACATTTATGTGGAAGACTTTCAATCATTTTGCCACGTATGGATTTAATATATTTATGGGTTAAAGGAGAAGTACAGCCAAAACTCGTTTGGCTGTACTTCTGTCAATCACAGGAGTGCAGTTCGTTCTGCACTCGTGTGACCCGTTTTTAGCTGACAGCGTTGAAGCCCGCTGTTGGCTAACATCACACACCCAGTCCAGGCTAGAAAAAGATCACCACTGTATCCACCCAGGAGCCTGAACCTGCACCTGGCTCAGCCTTTTAGTGAGCCACTAAGAGCCTGAACCAGCTGTTCCAGCCCCCACCAAAGCCCAGCACTCCGACATTCCACTATCCAACTCGCGTGGGTCTGGGTTCCACGGGGTAATTATCTTGGTTGGCTGATACTACTAACTGGGTCCTGAGTGTGAATTTCTGCTGTACACGTTTTGTTTTAAAGCACCGGCAATTTTTCAGTGGGTAAGCACGTACACGATTCCAGGATAATGTATATACCGCCTCAGCTCCCGTGGAGAGGCCATGGCCCTGGCCCACCCTGCTCCCACCACAGCACACTGCACTTTGCTTGAGTCGGTGAGTCCGTCTGGTATAAACAGCTATAGATATCGAATATTGATTTTTACCTTATATGAACTTTATGGTTCACTATACTCTTATATATATATCCTCTAGGAAACCCAATCGCATCAGCTCCTGATGAGTGGGAACATACCCACGAAACGCGTCGAGCTTTACATTTATGATGCCCCAGCTACATCCTACATGGAACCATTGTTACCATCCGTTTTCCTCTATTACATCTACTCTTTCCTTATTTAAGAAATGCATATTTATAATGTGGGTGCATGTGTTGGTATCAGGCTTGTTATCGCTAGCAATACTACGCCTTATTACTGCTGTATTTATATTTATATTGGACCCTGTGCTGCTACACGTATATACAATTTTTACTATATTTATGCTATGCTACATTACCTATGCATATATTTATGAATTGTTTACTGTATATGAAATGATTACTCTTTTATTGTTTGGTACTCCTTATAATCAATAAACATTTCTTAATGCATTTCTACTATGGTCTATCTCCCCTCCACTACCCAAGCGCTTCATTTAAAGTCCCAACTTCCCTCTTTATGTGTACCGATATATCGGGATGGAGGCACATTATTGTGCCTCATCTAAAGTCCCAAATCTCCCCCCCTTTTATATTCAAATATTACCGGGATGGAAGCAATTGGTTATATGGGATTGGTAGTGTTCCCCTACCATCCCTGTGTGAGGTTCGCCCCTATTTCATAGGGAATCACTATGTATAGGACAGTGTCCCGGTCATACGTGAACAGACACATACGTTCCCTAGTTGTGGACATATTATTGTCTAATTTACTCTTTATTTCAATCTTTTTTTCATGCAGCAACTTGGTCACTGATCCCATGCCCCACTTGGTTTTTTTCTTACATATGCCCCAGACACACCTGCCACCTGACCAGCATTTGTGCTCTGTGTGTGATGGTTGGGCGTGTAGGTGGTGCTGGGCTCTCCTCTCTACGGGAGCTGCAATGCGCCAGTGGGTCCTCCCGTTCTCCCCATCTACTGCATGATCGGGGGATCGGGCGGACGCCCCCTTGCGCATCGGCACCACGCCCCCTGCGTCGTGCGCGTGACGTCAGTCTTTGACGTCACTGCCCCGACGTTCAGCGTGTTTCCATCTCGGTGCCCTTAGGGAGGAGCCTCTCCACACCGACGGCTGAGTGTAACTCAGTTCAGGTGCGGCGACTCCTCCTCTGCGTCACCCACGTGGCGTTGGCGGCATATTTATACTCCCCACTTGGAACTGGCTGTTCACACGGCCAGTCTCTTTCTGGGGTCTATGCAGACCAGCCCTACGTTGCACGTTTGGTTGCTGGTGCCTTTGATGCTGCATCTGGGTAGGTTCTATGTCCCCTTTTCCTCTCTTTCCCCTCCTGCTTTGTTTTTTGGTTCTCTCTTGGTATATGTGTTTATTTCTATGGTGGTCTTATCTTATTCTCTCTTATCTGTCACTATTCTTTTCTATTTTCTCCCACACTTTTTGCTCTCACGCCTTCACTTCCTTTAGTTACTTCTACCCCCACTCTTATGCCTTCACTTATAAACACAGATCTCTATATACACACACTCTCTATTCACATTATCACCGCTTTTGGAATTCCCTGGGTACATTATCTATTTTTATTACTTACTTAATATCATTATTAATTAGATATACACTTAATGAAACATATTGTTTTGTTCCCAGAATTGCCTGTTCTTACGACAATACATTTTCACTTGTGGACACTCTCTACTCCATTCTATCTCCTTCTTCCTGCCCGATGTCGCATCTACATTTATGCCGCCTCAGCTCCCGTGGAGAGGCCATGGCCCTGGCCCACCCTGCTCCCACCACAGCACACTGCACTTTGCTTGAGTCGGTGAGTCCGTCTGGTATAAACAGCTATAGATATCGAATATTGATTTTTACCTTACATGAACTTTATGGTTCACTATACTCTTATATATATATCCTCTAGGAAACCCAATCGCATCAGCTCCTGATGAGTGGGAACATACCCACGAAACGCGTCGAGCTTTACATTTATGATGCCCCAGCTACATCCTACATGGAACCATTGTTACCATCCGTTTTCCTCTATTACATCTACTCTTTCCTTATTTAAGAAATGCATATTTATCATGTGGGTGCATGTGTTGGTATCAGGCTTGTTATCGCTAGCAATACTACGCCTTATTACTGCTGTATTTATATTTATATTGGACCCTGTGCTGCTACACGTATATACAATTTTTACTACATTTATGCTATGCTACATTACCTATGCATATATTTATGAATTGTTTACTGTATATGAAATGATTACTCTTTTATTGTTTGGTACTCCTTATAATCAATAAACATTTCTTAATGCATTTCTACTATGGTCTATCTCCCCTCCACTACCCAAGCGCTTCATTTAAAGTCCCAACTTCCCTCTTTATGTGTAGGATAATGTATATTGGTTTTGTATTAAATAAACTATGGTTCTAATGGTGTTTTATGCAATCTAGATAAATCTACAGATGCATGCGATGCCCTTGAAGAAGCAGGAAACTGCGAAACATGTTGGCCCTCTGCATATTCAAGCATCTTGTGTAATAGTACATCCCAGTATCAATCACAAACTATGTATTATGGAAATATTGTGATTTTATATGACATTATATATTGCATTTTTGTATTAATAAATTCAAGTTTTTAAACAAAATTCCTATGATTGTGTGCTTACCTTGCTATACAGATGTCATTGTCTGCTTCCAAAAATCCCAGTCTTACAGAGACAGCTTAGGCTTTCTCTTATAAGTTCCTCTTCCATATATTACCAGGGATTGGTGAAACATATCTGTATCTGGAAATAACCCAACAATACTTATCCTTTTATATACTCTAAACAACAGACTTGGATTAAATAAGGCCGCAGTTTTATTATAGGCTTAATATCAAAAAACATATATTCTTGAATATATATCATATATAAAACTCAATTTTATTCAACATTACTATTCATATTAATAAATAATAATAATAAATAATACTAATAACCTAGCTATCAAAGCTCAGGTTAAAATAAATATCATCGAATATCATCCATACGCCAGGATCACTTAGGATCCTGGCACCTCCCCACCTTCAGAGCGGCCAATTCAATACAAGTCTGCAAGTCTAAATTAAAAATGTCTAAAGTGATATCGGACAAATGAGTACCATCCGAGCAATAAAATCCTGAAATGCCCCCTTCTAGATCAACATGTCTAAAAGACAAGCCATTTAAGGAATTCATAAATTTGGCTATAGTCCTATTAATCCTTTTTCTCACTTTTTCGAAAAATTTAAGCTCTGTGGAAGCCAGCCAAAGCAATCTTGGAACAATTTCTGAATAAACCAAGATTGCTTCTGGAAAAACAGAATGAATGCACAAAAAATCTATTTTAATCTGTGAAATAAGGTCAAAGGTTTTGCAATGACCAACATCATTGCCCGCCAGATGCAAAACAATGATGTCAGGAGAAGGCCAAGAAATATATAAGAATGACAAAGTCTCCCTTAAATTAGACCATTTCATCCCCTTTTTGCATACCACAAAATTCGAAAGTCCGATAAAGGAAGACGCAAATTAGAGCCATAAATCCTTCTGAAAGCACGATGGTGAGACCAAAACACATACGAATGTTCAATAACCCAAACATTGAACTTGACACCTGTAAATTTCAAAATGAAACATTAGGGCGTACATAGCATAGATAACAATCCGACTTCCACCCACCTAAATTTTTTATTTCATCACTAGACAAACCCAACTCGGCTGCCTCCGTAGCAGCAACGATTTTAAACGAGTGCGATGAAATGCGAAGATGGTCGAGCTGCAGAAAATGCAAAAATTTTTTCAGTACAGAATTAAACTGAAATACAGTTAAAGGCAAAGAGGAAAGGTGTAAAAATAAATGTCCAGAAGAACTGTTCCGAATCGACAAAAATCGACTAAGCAGGGAAACAGCGCATAAGAGGATTATCAATTCTGCCCACTGTAACCCAACGACCTCTACCTAATTGATCCATCCTGCTGCGCCTAAGTAAAATACGTACAAAATCAGGACCTATTAATAAATCCTCTAACAATAAGCCCGCTGTATCCTCAACAGTACGAGGCACTAAACCTGACACCCTGAATGCTCCAAAAAAACAAAGGCTAAATGCAGCTTTGAACAAAATGGATTTGTAATCAGAAAAAAATCGATTCAGTAGCTAAACACAGACGGCCCAAAAGAGCAGAAGTAATAGGCAGTCTACGATCGGGCACAAAATTACTTTTTCGATAACCTTTTAACGCTTGTTGAACTGAAAAAAAACTCTGACAAGAAGGAAAACCCCTTAATTTCAGAAAAAAGGAAACACCACATAATGTTTTACGAATATGAAAACAAGAGAAATTTCGAGACAATAAAAAAATTTAAAAATGCCAAAACTAAGCTCTCTGAAAATTCCGCAGATAAACTATTAGACTGTCTCAAAAAACTAAACTACAGAGACCACACGGCTCCATAACTCGCCCACGTGCAGCGATAGAATTACGAACAGCCGAACTTATGAACCCTAGATCAAGTTCCATAAGAAATCCAGGCATGGGGCACCATCCATGTCTGCTTCCGGCACCAGGGCATGAAACCGATCCAACTGTAAACGTGATAAAGCTTCAGCCACAGTGTTGAAATTACCAGGAAAATACTTAGCTTTCAACCATACATTCAGCGTTAAACATCTAAAAACTAAGTGACGTAACAAAGCAATCACAGGTAAAGACTTTGAAGACAAACAATTAATAGCGTACACAATGCCTTTAGGCCCCTTTCACACTTATGCGACTTGTCCCACGATTTTGTACTGCAAAATCGTATGACAAGTCATTCTCCATGATTTTCAATGACTACCATTCATATTGGCACGACTTTAAGTCGTGCCGACTTCAAAGTATTCCCTGTACTACTTTGGTCCAACTTCCATACGATTTGTACTCCATAGACCTCAATGTTAAACCCTCAAGTAGCATGCAAATAGTACCTGAATAATATAGACACGATTTCAGCACTACTTTGGTCCAACTTCCATACGATTTGTACTCAATAGACCTCAATGTTAAACCCTCAAGTAGCATGCATAAGTGTGAAAGGGGCCTTATTGTCCGAATGAAGCAAAATGCGATGATTCCGAAAAGCCTCACCCCATAATTCCAAAGCCACTACCACAGGGAACAACTCCAATAAAACTACTATCTTCGTAAAACCTTTAACATGCCAAACCTCCGGCCAAGTATCTGCAGACCAACGTCCCTGCCAGTATGCACCATAACTTATCGCACCTGAAGAATCAGTAAATAAATTTAAAGCATCAGCCAAACAAAAGGGGGCCTGCCACACAGAACGACCATTAAACAAAGCTAAAAAATGTTTCCAAATAAACAAATCTTCTTTAATAGACACCGTCAAGCAAACAAAATGCCACGGAGAATGAACCCCAGCAATAGCCCGATACAATCTCTTAGAAAAAAACCTTACCCATAGGAATAACCCAAGACGTAAAAGCCAAAAGGCCCAATAAAGATTGTATCAATTTTCAAACAAACTTTAGTCCCGGAGAGAACAAAATCTAATAAAAAACAGATTTTCTTCACTTTTGCCATAGGGAGACGAAATTCCATCCGTAGAGTGTCTATAGTGACACCCAAAAATTCTAAACAATGCGTAGGTGGCACCAATTTTTCAGGAGCCAACGGAACACCAAACCATTCGCAAATGATTTTGAACTCAGTAAATAAATATAAACATTCCATCGAGTCATCCTTACCAACAAACAAAAAATCATCCAAATAATGAAGCATGTTAACTGAACCAGACTGCGAACTGACCACCCACTCCAAAAAGGTTGAAAACCTTTCAAAATATCTGCAGGACAATGAACAGCCCATTGGTAGGCACTTGTCAAAATAATATTTTCCCTGAAAATAAATACCCAATGAATTAAAGGCCGATGGATGAATCAGCAATAATCGAAGGCTAATTTCACATCACCTTTAGCCAAAAGAGGAGAACCGCCCACTCTCCTAATAATTTCCAATGCATCATCAAATGAAGAATAGGACACCGAACAAAATTCCGGATCTATTTCATCATTCAAAGAAATACCATCTGGGTATGACAAATTGCGAATTAGTTGAAAAGAATTTACTTCTTTCTTAGGAACAATTCCCAAGGGCGAAATACGAAAATTAACAAACGGTGGCTCCGAAAAAGGGCCCGCCATTCGTCCTGCAGAAATTTCTTTACAGAGTTTATCAGAAACCGCATCTTCATAAATATCAACAGAAGATAAATTATCATAAACTGAGCAACCAAAACCAGAAAACAACGGCAATGGAAAACCTTCCAAAAAACCCTCAATTAGAAATGCTGCTGATACTTGATTTGGGTAACGAATAAGCCACGGCAGCATGTTTTCTAAGATCACGGGAGTCATTGCTTTTAAGAAAGGACTCCTTCGAAGGAGTATTATCACCAATAGCTAATTTTTTAAAACATCTAGCTGCTGAATGTGCACCCGAACAATGGGTACATTCATGCTTGTATTTACAAGTGGCTGGCCACTTACAATGACCATCATTAAAATTAAAACATAAACCTTTACAAAATCCAACAGGGTTTGCAACAACTGGCTTAGAAAACTGAGATGTTTGCGGCAATAGTAGGTTTAACCAAAGACCCACATCTTTCATTCCCCATTTAAGAGACTGATGTACTGCCAATTTCTGTTGAAACGATTCATCATATAATACCAAGCTTGTCCATGAAAATTTTTATAGGCCTCCAAAATAATCTCAACATGTTGGAAAAGCCCACTACAACGATCAGGATATTTTTCACCCAGAACACTAGCAAAAATACAAAAAGATTGCAACCAATTATTAAACGATCTGGGAACTGAGGTATTTCTTTCAACTTCAAATTTATCATCTCTTTTATGATAACGATGTTCCGTGGACAAAGGAAGCAAAGAAAAAATATTGATATATTCACCTTTCCAGATTTTTTCTTTATAAGCAGAACTAAGATGAAAACCCGAAGGCGAAATCTCGCATAACAATGCTTCTTTTAAACAACCTTCGGGAACTTGTGCAGAAGGAACATTTACAGACGACAAAGACATAGAAGGAACAATACAATTAGATGTAAGATTATTAGAATCTGTAGACCGAGTCAGCGTGGAATTAGCAGACTCAACTCTCCACGCTGACGCAACATTACTAACATCAATAATAGGCGATTTCAATTTTTCAACAATCGTAGAAAATTGTTTTGCTAAGTCACACAATATAGCAATGTCAGCAGACTCACCTGCACCGCTGTACTAGTTGAAGGCACCGCCTGCATCGAATGGTCAGTTAACGCCACTGCACGAATAGGCAGAGCTTGTGTTTCCATGGTAACAGCATCAACATCAGTAACACCAGTTACAGTCTCTTCAATCACATGTCCAGATAATACAGGAGGCTCCACAGGTGTAATAATAACTTCCCCCCTTGGAGCAACACTCACTGCAGAATCAGGTTTTTTATTTTTTAAATTAAGTCTCATAGGAGCAGAACTCCTAGGAATCCTCACCTGCTCCGTCATCTTCTTTAACACTCTAGTCGGTGACCGGGATTCAAACCTGCGAGGCCGCTTAATAGAACACCTAAGGTCAGACCGCACTACTGCGCATGCGCCCGAATTCATCCTCGGCAATAGTTTCCGACTGCGTCTCAAAGCCTCTTGATTAACAGGCAGAGGAGGCGGGTGCGTAACCCGATCAGTCACGGAAGCTTGACCCGAAGGAGGAAGCAGTCCAGGGGGGGCGGAACAAAGCTTCAGGCCGAACATCCTCCATCACAGGAACAGCTGTAAAAGCCTCAGTTTCAGGGACAGAAGCCTGAGAACCAACAGGCAACGATAAACACAGACGCATCCATTCTTCTCTGCCTTCCGAACCGGCCCGTTCCATCAGTTGTCGCAGCATAGATTTCATCTTGTCCAGAAACGAACAGACTTCAATCCTAATCAAACGATCTTCTTCTGTTTCTCCACGTCGTCTGACAGTTTGTGATGCAATCAATATACTTATATACCCTCCAGCAAGAGCTGAGTACCGTTTATATTTAAATAAATACTTTAAAATAGACCAATCAAAAATCTTTTATATTAACCTATAAAATTCATTCTTTTATGCCTGACACATTCCCATAGGTGGTTGTGGGGGACAGTTTTGCCCCACTTCCCACTTGTCATTCTATCAGGATGCATCATATCTTATGTGGATAGAGAGTGTTTTTCACTCACCAACAGGATTTATTAATACCGCTTAGGGATTTGCACTTTTATTTTTTGTCCTGAATAGAAAACATAATAGTTTGGAACCCATCAGAGCTTTATAGATTTATACTGGTTCTAAATTATTCACATATACTGTCGCACACCCACACCGTATTGGGGTGATACATATTTATACTTACCATTAGCAGCGCCAACATCTCTGTCTTTTTATTATTCGCCTACAGTTAGGCGTGTTGGTGGGATATATAAATATCCTGACATGACACTAGCAGCCTTATTCAATTAGGCAATGTGCAATTGACAGTAACCCATAGCAACCTATATTATTTTTCACTGCTCTGACTGCTGACACTATGAGCAAAATCCAAATGACGTGTACAGTATAATGCAGTCTGTCACTAGCACCAACACAGTATTTTATGTTTTTCTTAATTACTCTAAACAGGGTGACAACACTGCAGTTAAATCACACAGTAGCATTGTCAGGGTAACCTTAGATGAACATATTTAAATGAAGCCTAAGTAAGAGGCAAACAGCTAATTTGGCTACAGTAGCAACTTTTTCCTTTAGAATAATGGTATTAACTATACGAATAAAAGCTGACCTTTGTAAGCACCCCCACCAATGTTATATGGTTTGTCCCAACCACCTATAGACAGGGTAATAAAACCGTTTCAGGGGGTACTGAGAAAAATAATAACTATTGTTATTGTCAGACTGCTTTATATATGTTTTTTTTTTATTTTAACCATAGTTGTACTTTATATATAATTTGTTTCTGTAGGTTTATGGTCTTTTAAAAATTATTTATGTTATTGGAGACAAACATTAGCAGTCTAAATCACCAGAAATGAGCCTTTTTTTTCCAGTTGTCACCCATCTCAACGGGTTTGCTTTAAATTCATTGTTAAAGTTTTTATTTAGCATAGCAAACAGTATATTCTGAAATCCCAAGTTAAAGGAGTTTTACATTTCATGATATATATATATTTATGCTGATCAAAAACTTTTCCCCAGGGGTGAGAATGTGTTTTTGCACATGAATGGATTTTTACTCACTTGAGGGAATAAATGTATAATTTTATAACTGAGTTTCTTTTTCCACTTTTTCATGTGTTTTCTTTGAGGGTCCAAAGCAATTAAAAAGAAAAATAGTATGTAATGTTGTGTGCCTAAAGGAGTTTGCTAGGATCAGCGATAATTAAATATTGCTTCTACAAAGCAGAGTAACATGGTTGTATGTTATGTCTTTTGCTTCATGGCATCAAAGCTTTTGACAAGCTAGTGAGATGTGATGTGTGACCATACACATGCAAAAATCAAACATAAAAGTAACCGCACACCCCAGTAGTGCAGTGTGTGCGAGTTTCCAAAGGTCTAGTAAGATTAGGGAGGAGGAAACTGTCCAAAATTTTGATCCAACTTGGATTATTCCAATTCAGAATTATGTTAAATGCCTGACCCAGTTTGCTCCCTTTTTTATTTATTATTTCATTTTTCAAATTAATGAGAATAAATAAAGGGTCCCAGGTAGGGTACCCTCCTGTCGACACACATTTTTTGATTGTGTCAGACCTCCTTTCTATTAATACAAGTCAATGTGAAAGCAAGCAGCTTGCAGCAGGTTGATGCAGCTTAGAAGGAGGTTAACCGCAGTTCAGAAGGAGGTGAACTCAAGGTAAGCAAGTTATATTTGCCATCGACATAAGCCCAAATTTACCTAACTGAAAAAACATTTTTAAAAAATTTAATAAATAAAGAAAATATGTGAAAAATAACTATGCATTTAATTTAATACACCAGCAGTAAGACACCTCTTTGTTTAATGTTAACCTGTATTAAATATTTTTGTAAAAACAAAGATTTATTATAAAAAAATCAGTTCATAAACTAAAAAAATTAAACTGACCTAAAGCTATTTCAGTTTCCTGCTTGTGTATATACGTAACTGTGCCCACCTTATGGAGAAGAAAGTATTTATATAGTCTTACCAAGCTGTAAAAACTCTTTAAAACAAGCACTCAGTGACCTCAGGAGTTACCCATTTGTTTCTGTGCAATTTAGGTGTAAATTGGCCTTCAAACATAACATTTTTTGTTCTATGGCTCGGTACTCATTGCTGTATTATTGTATTACTGATCTTTACACAGCTGTGTGCATTATAGAAAACAATGCATCTAAGTTCAAATGAGTAAAAAGCATGGCGTTTTATTCCCAATTGCAAGAGGCCTTTTAGTTGGGTGCCTTAAGTGTTTCAGTTACACAGGTAGCAGCAGTAAGCTTCTCTAGTATCATAGCTCTACCCTGTGCCATTAGGCTCCATCTACATTGTGTATGCCTGATGTGTAGCCTTATGTAGGGATGAGCTTCGAATTGCGAACGATATGGGCCATTCGCGCCAAATTCGTGTGGCGCGTCACGGCCCATAATTCACTGCAGCATCGCAGTGCATTGCTTGCTGATGATTGGCCAAGCATGCACTATGACCCGCATGCTTGGCCAATCACAGCGCCGCCTTAACAGAGAGCCGTAATTGGCCAAAGCCAAGGAGGCTTTGGCCAATTATGGCTCAGGGGATTTAGTACACGCCCCACACTATATAAGGCCGCCTGCACGGCGGCCCTGTGCAGTGTGTTCCGGTGTGCTGAGAAATAGAGAGAGAGAGAGACAGTGTCATTTCATTTGAGTTAGCTAGATTAGGCAGGACAGTCAGTCAGTTAGCTGCACTTAAAGTGTATTGTCTATATATATGCATCCCAGGTGTTGCATATATATATATATATATATATATATATACACTGTATTCAGTTTAGCTAGATCCGTTCCTGTTATCTTCTAGACTATTTACATTTAGTGCAGTGCGTCCTGCTCACAGTGTTCAGCTAGATCCGTTCCTGTTATCTTCTTACTGACAGGCAGGCTTGTCTTGTTACAGTATTTTGAAGAAAATTACTGGTGTTCTTTTGATCCTATTAGTACCACAGTCAGGCAGCTAGACTATTTACATTTAGTGCAGTGCGTCCTGCTCACAGTGTTCAGCTAGATCCGTTCCTGTTATCTTCTTACTGACAGGCAGGCTTGTCTTGTTACAGTATTTTGAAGAAAATTACTGGTGTTCTTTTGATCCTATTAGTACCACAGTCAGGCAGCTAGACTATTTACATTTAGTGCAGTGCTTCCTGCTCACAGTGTTCAGCTAGATCCGTTCCTGTTCTCTTCTTACTGACAGGCAGGCTTGTCTTGTTACAGTATATAAAGCTACCTGAAGAAAATTACTGGTGTTCTTTTGATCCTATTAGTACCACAGTCAGGCAGCTAGACTATTTACATTTAGTGCAGAGCGTCCTGCTCACAGTGTTCTGCTAAACCTACAAGTTAGTGGGGTGCGTCCTGCTCACAGTGTTCAGCTAGATCCGTTTCTGTTATCTTCTTACTGACAGGCAGGCTTGTCTTGTTACAGTAAATACAGCTACCTGAAGAAAATTGCTTGTGTTCTTTTGATCCTATTAGTACCACAGTCAGGCAGCTAGACTATTTACAGTTAGTGCAGTGCGTCCTGCTCACAGTGTTCTGCTAAACCTACAAGTTAGTGGGGTGCGTCCTGCTCACAGTGTTCAGCTAAACCTACAAGTTAGTGGGGTGCGTCCACCTCACAGTGTTCAGCTAAACCTACAAGCTAGTGGGGTGCGTCCTGCTCACAGTGTTCAGCTAGATCCGTTTCTGTTATCTTCTTACTGACAGGCAGGCTTGTCTTGTTACAGTAAATACAGCTACCTGAAGAAAATTGCTGGTGTTCTTTTGATCCTATTAGTACCACAGTCAGGCAGCTAGACTATTTACAGTTAGTGCAGTGCGTCCTGCTCACAGTGTTCTGCTAAACCTACAAGTTAGTGGGGTGCGTCCTGCTCACAGTGTTCAGCTAAACCTACAAGTTAGTGGGGTGCGTCCACCTCACAGTGTTCAGCTAAACCTACAAGCTAGTGGGGTGCGTCCTGCTCACAGTGTTCAGCTAGATCCGTTTCTGTTATCTTCTTACTGACAGGCAGGCTTGTCTTGTTACAGTAAATACAGCTACCTGAAGAAAATTGCTGGTGTTCTTTTGATCCTATTAGTACCACAGTCAGGCAGCTAGACTATTTACAGTTAGTGCAGTGCGTCCTGCTCACAGTGTTCAGCTAAACCTACAAGTTAGTGGGGTGCGTCCACCTCACAGTGTTCAGCTAAAGCTACCTGTAGAAGGTTGGTGGTGTTCTCATACTACAGGCAGGCAGTTGATTTTGCTAGCTGCAGTATCAGTACATATATATATATATATATATATATCCCAGCTTAGTGCAGCTACAGGCCATTAGTATGTCTGGAAGGCCAAGAAGGAGAGGCAGACAGTCACAAGCCAATAAGAGAGGGCAAGCAGGCTCTGTGTCTAGTGCTGGTCATGGAGACGGTGCATCCTCATCAGCACGTGGCCATGGGACACGCTTGGCATTTTTTTTTTCGGCAGCTGGCCGTGTTGAGCCGCAACATGCGGAAGACTTGGTTGAGTGGATGACCAAGCCGTCCTCATCCTCCTCAACCTCTCTCACCCATGCCCAGGGTACTTTGTCTGGCAAAGCAGCGGCCTCTTCCCTCGGCTCAATGTCATCAGTGACTCCTTCCCTAGCCCCACCATGTCCTCCTGAGGAGTCCCTCGAACTGTTTGACCACAGTGTTGGGTACATGCTCCAGGAGGATGCCCAGCGTTTGGAAGGCTCTGATGATGATACTGAGCTCGATGAAGGCAGTAACATGAGCACGGACAGGGGGGGTGCCCAAGAAGGACAGCAATCTGGCAGTCATGCTCCCCCTGCTGCAGCATACTGCCAGGTTTGCTCCAGTGATGAGGAGGGAGGGGATGATGAGGTCACTGACTCAACGTGGGTGCCTGATAGGAGAGAGGAGGAGGAGGAGGAGGCGGCACATCACCAACGAGGCAGGATGCCCTCCAGGGGCCAGCCTAAGGGCAGCACATTGACTGCATCACACCCCAAAGCTCCACATGTGCAGGGCGCTGCAGTCTCTGCGCGTTATTCAAAAAGTTCTTTGGTGTGGGCCTTTTTTGAGACAAGTGCATCAGATCGCACCGCTGCTATTTGCAACATATGTCTCAAGCGTATCTCGCGTGGCCAAAACATCTCCCGCTTGGGTACCACATGCTTGACCAGACATATGTTGACCTGCCATGCAGTTCGTTGGCAAGCGTATCTAAAAGACCCACACCAAAGAACAAAGAGGACCTCTCCTTGCTCCTCATCAGCTGAGATTTCTAACCCCACTAGACCTTCAGTCCTCTCTGAGACCTGCACTGAGAGGAATGAAGGTGTAGAATTAGGTGTGTCACAGCCAGGTACTTGTGGGCAATCTGATTTTGGTACACCGACGTCAGATTGTACCAGGCAAATTTCCCTGCCCCAGCTGCTGCACCGCCGAAAGAAGTTTGCTCCCAGCCATCCACATGCCCAGTGGTTGAATGCTAACTTGGCAAAATTGCTAGCACTTCAACTGCTGCCTTTTCAGTTGGTAGACTCTGCCCCCTTCCGTGAGTTTGTGGAATGTGCGGTTCCTCAGTGGCAGGTACCCAAACGCCACTTTTTCTCACGGAAGGCGATTCCGGCTCTCTACCAGCATGTGGAAGGCAATGTCCATGCCTCGCTGGACAGGGCGGTCAGCGGTAAGGTGCATATTACCGCTGACTCATGGTCCAGCAGGCATGGACAGGGACGTTACCTAAGTTTCACGGCGCATTGGGTGACTCTGCTGGCAGCTGGGAAGGATGCAGGACAAGGTGCAGTAGTGTTGGAGGTTGTTCCGCCACCACGCCTCCAAAATGCTAATGATTGTGACACACCTCTCTCCTCCACCCCCTCCTCTTCTTCTTCCTCCATGGCCTCTTCCTCGGAACCAGCGGTGCTCCCTAGTCGTTCAAGGGGCTACGCAAGTACGCAGGCCAAAAGATGCCATGCGGTGCTTGAGCTGGTGTGCTTGGGGGACAGGAGCCACACTGGGGCAGAGGTTCTGTCAGCTCTGCAGGGGCAGGTTCAGAGGTGGTTGACGCCACGCCAACTTAAGGCAGGAATGGTGGTTTGCGACAATGGCACCAACCTCCTCTCTGCCCTCCGACAGGGACAAATGACCCATGTGCCCTGTTTGGCTCACGTCCTTAACTTGGTGGTGCAGCGGTTCTTGGGCAGGTACCCGGGCTTACAGGATGTCCTGAGGCAGGCCAGGAAAGTCTGTGTGCATTTCCGCCGGTCATATAATGCCAGTGCTCGGCTGACGGACCTCCAAAAGGAGTTTAACCTGCCCAAGAACCGCCTAATCTGTGACATGCCCACCAGGTGGAACTCAACGTTGGCCATGCTGCAGCGGCTGCACATGCAGCAGAGGGCCATCAATGAGTACCTGTGCGACTATGGCACCAGGACAGGGTCAGGGGAGCTTGGTTTTTTTTCCCCACGCCAGTGGGCCATGATCAGGGATGCATGCACTGTCCTGTCACCATTTGAGGAGGCCACAAGGATGGTGAGCAGTGACAGTGCATGCATCAGTGACACTGTCCCCCTTGTCCACCTGTTGGAGCACACGCTGCGTGGAATAATGGACAGGGCACTTGAGGCAGAACAGAGGCAGGAAGAGGAGGACTTCCTTAGCTCTCAAGGCCCCCTTTATCCAGACAGTGTTCCTGCGTGCCCGCCGATCACACAGGAAGAGGACGAGGAGGAGGAGGAGGAGGAGGAGGAAGATTGTGTCAGTATGGAGGTGGAGCCTGGCACTCAGCATCAGCAGCAGTCTTTAAGGGATCAGTCCCAAGAAACACATGGACTTGTACGTGGCTGGGAGGAGGTGGCTGCGTACCATGTCGTCCTTAGTGACCCAGAGGACTCCGGACCGAATGCCTCAGCAAACCTACGCTGCATGGCCTCCCTGATCCTGCAAAGCCTGCGTAAGGATCCTCGTATTCGTGGTATCAAGGAGAAGGACCAATACTGGCTGGCAACCCTCCTTGATCCACGTTACAAGGGTAAGGTTGCGGACCTTATCTTGCCATCGCAGAGGGAGCAGAGGATGAAACATCTTCGGGAGGCCTTGCAGAAAGGTCTGTGCAACGCGTTCCCAGAGACTGGGAGGTTACAAACTCCTGTTTCTGGACAACGTGTTGCTGAGGCTTCGGTCAGTCAAAGAAGGAGCGGTGGAGAAGGTGGCCGTCTGACCGATGCGTTCAGACAATTTTTTGGTCCGCAGCCCCAAGGTATGATCGGTTCCAGCAACCATCGCCAGCGTCTGTTTTACATGGTGCAGGAATACCTAGGGGCAAGATCAGACTTGGACACCTTTCCCACCGAAAATCCTCTGGGTTACTGGGTCTTGAGGATGGATCACTGGCCAGAGCTTGCACAGTATGCAATTGAGCTACTGGCCTGTCCTGCATCCAGCGTTCTTTCGGAACGCACATTCAGTGCTGCTGGAGGCGTGGTAACCGATCACAGGGTGCGTCTGTCCACTGACTCGGTCGATCGACTGACCTTCATAAAAATGAATCAGTCTTGGATCACCACCAGCTACCAAGCACCTGATGCTGATGTAACCGAATATTTTTTTTTGAAATCTCAGATCCCTTCAAAGACTGCCTATGCTGATGCTGAGTGACTATCCCTGAGTAATTATCCTCTTCCTCCTCAATCATCACGCTGATAGCTTGTAAGAACATTTTTGGTTCTGGGCGCCACCACCAGTGCCTAAGGCACAATTTTTCAGCCCCTGTTTAACAGGGGCGTGTAATTACAATTTTTGATGTAATACTTTGCAGCAGGGCTCGTTCCTGCATTCCAACTAGAGTGTCTGTGAGGGGTTGCAGTGTTGTGGCACCAGCACCAGTGCCTAAGGCCCATTTTTTCTGCCCCTGTTTAACAGGGGCGTGTAATTACAATTTTTGATGCAATACTTTGCAGCAGGGCTCGTTCCTGCGTTCCAACTAGAGTGTCTGTGAGGGGTTGCAGTGTTGTGGCACCAGCACCAGTGCCTAAGGCCCATTTTTTCTGCCCCTGTTTAACAGGGGCGTGTAATTACAATTTTTGATGCAATACTTTGCAGCAGGGTTAGTTCCTGCGTTCCAACTAGAGTGTCTGTGAGAGGTTGCAGTGTTGTGGCACCAGCACCAGTGCCTAAGGCCCATTTTTTCTGCCCCTGTTTAACAGGGGCGTGTAATTACAATTTTTGGTGAAATACTTTGCAGCAGGGCTCGTTCCTGCGTTCCAACTAGAGTGTCTGTGAGGGGTTGCAGTGTTGTGGCACCAGCACCAGTGCCTAAGGCCCATTTTTTCTGCCCCTGTTTAACAGGGGCGTGTAATTACAATTTTTGATGCAATACTTTGCAGCAGGGCTCGTTCTTGCGTTCCAACTAGAGTGTCTGTGAGGGGTTGCAGTGTTGTGGCACCAGCACCAGTGCCTAAGGCCCATTTTTTCTGCCCCTGTTTAACAGGGGCGTGTAATTACAATTTTTGATGCAATACTTTGCAGCAGGGCTCGTTCCTGCATTCCAACTAGAGTGTCTGTGAGGGGTTGCAGTGTTGTGGCACCAGCACCAGTGCCTAAGGCCCAATTTTTCAGCCCTTGTTTAACAGGGGCGTGTAATTACAATTTTTGATGCAATACTTTGCAGCAGGGCTTGTTCCTGCGTTCCAACTAGAGTGTCTGTGAGGGGTTGCAGTGTTGTGGCACCAGCACCAGTGCCTAAGGCCTAATTTTTCAGCTCCTGTTCAACAGGGGCATGTAATTACAATTCTTGATCTAATATTTCACAGCAGGGCCCTGTGAGGGCTTACAGTGTTGTGGCCACAGCAACACCTAAGGCCCAAATTTCTGCTGAGTATATAGGGCAAGACCCTACTTTCAAACAACTAACTTACAAACGACTCCTACTTGCAAACGGAAGGAGACAACAGGAAGTGAGATGAAATCTACCCCTAGGAAGGGAAATTCTCTCCTGTAAGAGTTAATATGGGAAAAACATTTCTCCTTTCCACTGATGCTTTCCAATCCATTGGGACAAAAAGTGAGGTGAAATCTTCTGAAGAGGAGGAAAGACAGCAAAACAAATGTCACAGGGGTGATAACCCTTCCCTATGTTTTCCAAAAAGCTTAAAAAAGATTTTTTGGCTGGAGCTAAACACGTTAAAAATGTACCCGTTCAAAATTACAAAGAGATTCTACTTAACAACAAACCTACAGTCCCTGTCTTGTTTGCACCGCCTGTATACTGCTGTTCAGAGTATATAGGGCCTGGTGGCCCCACACCTTTCCTTATTTTAATTTGGGTGTGGGGTTCCCCTTAATATCCATACAAGACCCAAAGGGCCTGGTAATGGACTGGGGGGTACCCATGCCGTTTGTCTCACTGATTTTCATCCATATTGCCAGGACCCGACATTACATTAAACCCGCAAGCAGTTTTAAATGAGATTTTTTCCTTTAAAAATGACATTTGGTGCAGGGACTGTTCTAAACACGGGAAACACGCGTCACTTTACAGGCATACTATAGACACCCCTCAGGTACGATATTTAAAGGAATATTTCACTTTTTTTTTTTTTTTTACTTTAAGCATCATTAAAATCACTGCTCCCGAAAAAACGGCCGTTTTTAAAAGTTTTTTTTACATTGATACATGTCCCCTGGGGTAGGACCCGGGTCCCCAAACCCTTTTTAGGACAATACCATGCAAATTAGTTTTTAAAATGAGCACTTTTGATTTCGAACGTTCGAGTCCCATAGACGTCAATGGGGTTCTAACGTTCGTGCGAACTTTTGGTCCGTTCGCAGGTTCTGGTGCGAACCGAACCGGGGGGTGTTCGGCTCATCCCTAGCCTTATCATATAAAGGTTTTGTATTAGTGATATCCTGGCGGTGATAAACAACCAAAAAGCCAACCACACCTAATTCTACCACTATTTTTTCTGTGGTGCAATCGCATTGTTAAAACAGCATACAGGAATTTGTACATTACATTTTCAAAATATAGTTTATTGTACAAATATACTTGATTATACTTGATTCATTTATCTAAACCTGCCCCTTCATTATCTGCTTCCACTATTTACGGTGCATTAAATTTTCTCTGCATCCCGAGACAGCAACTGATCTGTATCTGCTCCCTGTCTGTAGGGATGCTGCAAGGCTTGGTCATAGGTCTACTATTTGATGACCTTTGTAATCATCCAGTTCAGCTATAATTTATATACACTTTACTGTCTCTTCTATTTTCGGATTCCTAGTATTAACCCATAAATCTGATCTAGAATCTCTCAATATCTCATGTAAATGTCCTACTGCATCTCTATTTGTTGCCATTTTCAAATTAAATGTATCCAAAAGAGATATACATTATCCACTTAAATCATAATAATATCCCCAGTTCACTGTGCAATGCCCAGAGCCATAGTTTATCATTTCTATTTTGTCTGTTCATATGGATTCTAGAAAAAGTCTATTATTAGGACTGAAATGTTTACCTTTTTTTTAAGATTTTCTTGTTGTACATAATTATATATTCTTTTCTCTAGTCTTTGCTAAATCCATAATAAACCAGATGAACCTTCTATAATAATTTTTTGTGTTCTATATCATGATGAAGGCTTTTCCACAAAGGCCGGCCATGCATGGTTCGAATCTTGGCTGGTTCAGCAGGAACCCACCAAGATTCAAACCGTAAATGTGCAAGCTGAATGTGCCAAGTTGGTTGATCCATCAACTTGGGTACAACCAGCTTGCCGGGTTCTCTTGCCCTTCACCGCCCCCCGCCAGGATAAGGCAGTTGCCCGGCAGGAGGGATTCCTGCATTTACACTGTCTGTGTTGATGAATCAAGTGAATTTCTTTCCTGCAACCAGTGTTTGCAGGAAAGAAATTCACTCCGTCTATGGCCAGCCTAAGTCTCCTTTATTGGCCATTTACACAATCTGTTCTTCCCTGTTCAGTTATATTGTGGACACTCTCCATTCTCCCCTAATTGTACTGTACATACACTATATTGTCAAAAGTATTGGGGCGCCTGCCTTTACACGCACATGAACACAAACAATTCACCTGTTCATGCACTGGTCAAGAAAACTCCCAAGTCCAGCTGGTAATCTTGATTAAAAGAAACACATTTTCTGTCACTAAAAGCGCTGCAGCTCTCTTGTTAATCAACTGGGTGGTGGAAATGGATCTGTACAAGCAAAGAAAAGGAAAAGAGCGCACGGCTGCCCTAGTGTAACACTGTTTATTAAAACAAATGATAAAAACTTTCCATAAGTTGCACTCACATTTTGAAGCATATGTACAGGCATGCAGTACTCATGTTCTCCTCTCCCGAATGGTCACTATAAGAAGTGTCAATGGATGAGGGACAACCAACCTCTCCAGTGCCGGATGGCAGCTCACAAGCCACCCGACAATCCGACATTACCTCAGGAGGTAATGTTGTGTGGCTTGTGAGCTGCCATCTGGCACTGGGGAGCTTGGATGTCCCTCATCCAAATTTAGAACATGTTCTAAATTTTCCCTATTGGGAAAACTGCTCGTCTGTATGCTGTTCCGACGTACCAAAAACGACACATGCTCTGAAGCAAGTACGAGACGGAAGCTATTGGCTACAGGCTACTGAACTTCCGTTTTCTAGTCCCGTCGTACGTGTTGTACGTCACCGCGTTCTGGACAGTCAGAATTTGATGTGACCGTGTGTATGCAAGACAGCTTGAGCGGAATTCCGTCGGAAAAACTTTCAGAGTTTATTCCGACGGGAAACCCGGTCGTGTGTACAGGGCATAACAGTGATGACATGTGCATGATGAATCTCCCCCAGGAAAAAGAACACTCTTTCCAACATCATCCCCTCATCCACAGAGGCGCCTGCAGGTTTGTAGTCAGTTGTCACCATACAAATCCACAATCAGTGGGGATCAGCCACACCGCTTGGAATTGACTCAGCAGGACCGATATACATATAATGAATATAATGACACCTCACATAAAACCATCCATAAAAGGAAAATGTATTCAGTCTAAGCACTTACAAACATCATGGGGTAATATAGTATATCACATAGCACAGCGGTTTGGAATTCCAGCATGAAAGATGGCCACTGTTCCTTAGCACCTGAGTGGCAGCATGTGTCCGACTTCGCCCTGCTGGTTTCGTCACAAATTATGTCATCAGGGGCAGGAGGCCATCTCTGATGCTTTTGATGATGAATATACAACAAAAAAATATACAACAAAGGGAAGACCACAGATAAGCAGCGTGAGACAGGAGATGTGAGGAGCAACCAAGAAGATAAATCAGGAAGGGAACCAGATCTGGGATCAGGAACAAGAGTAGCAGATTAGGCAGTAGGGTATAGGATGCAAGTAGGAATCAGGATCAAGGTCAGGAACAGAGCATCAATAACCAGGTACAAGGCACACAGGAAAAACACTGAGGCACTGATTAAAGTTAGAGGAGGGGTTTTATACCTTCCAAGCAGCCAGCATCAGATGGAGGCTGATTACTTGTATCTGCTGGCTAATAGAAGACACCTGCTGGTGGACACCGGAGTAACTCCCTTCAGCTCTAAGAACCAGTGTCCCCAACAGATGATCCAGGTCCTGACAACAAGCAACAAATGAAAGACCCGCCACCTCCTTTCATAGATCGCTATTCATTGACAGAAGCTATAGTACAGCTTTTCTGAATGGAGGAGGGAGCAGAAAGGGCAGGCATAGTCAGCACTCTTGATTGCCTGCCACAGGGCCCCCAGCTCTATTAACCCCTACAGCACCAGAAGATTACCACTGTGGGGGAAGGAGGGATTTAGAGGACTACAAATTTTAACTAAAGCAGGAGCCATCAGCACAAGGAACAAATTGCATAGATAGTATCCTTTGTGCTGATTTTTTTTAAGTTTCTTAGGATTATGAAGAATTAAGCTTTAAGATTTAATATTATAATGTTGCTTTATTCATCATTTTTACACAAGTACCAAGCAATTGTAAACCTTAAATTAATCTTAGCTGTAAAGACATCTCTTTGTGCAATTGTCAGGTAATGCGGTAAACTTGTTGATAATCCAGCAATCTTGGCATTTGTATGATGAGAAAATTGCAGGATTATATCAGTTAAAGGTTTAACCTCTGAAAGAAAACATTAATACCAAGGAAAAGCACTATGTTTCCCTGCAGTTTTCCTCTCTGATAGCAGAGTATGCAGTGAGGAAATAAAAGGCTCTTAGCTGTAAACTGTGGTCACACTAATAACCACACAGTAAAGCTGTAAATCTTCAAGCACCTATGTGACTGTGTGATCAGAATTCATTGTTTGTCTATGAAAGTATGAGAAGTAAAGTACAGAGGATTTTTTATAAGTGATGGATACCGTGCTTAGGTAAGGCTAGGCTGCTGCCTTCCCTAGGGGCTCCACTAGTGAAGCACCAGAAAAATATATGTATATGTGCAGGGGTGGGTGGCCCCGCCTGTCACTTGGAGAGTGACCTCCAGTGATGACTAACAGTTAGAAGTGCAAGTGCTAGTTAACCACTTGCTTACTGGGCACTTAAACCCCCCTCCTGCCCAGACGAAGTTTCAGCTTTCAGCGCTGACTCACTTTGAATGACAATTGTGCGGCCACACAACACTGTACCCAAATTAAATTTTTTCATTTTTTTTCACATAAAACTAGCTTTCTTTTGGTGGTATTTAATCACAGCTGGGATTTTTATTTTTTGCTAAACAAACAAAAAAGATGGAAAATTTGGAAAAAAAAATCATGTTTCATAGTTTGTTATAAAATTTTGCAAACAGTTAATTTTTCTCCTTCATTGACATGCGCTGATGAGGCGGCACTGGTGGGCACTGATAGTCTACACTGGTGGGCACTGATAGGCAACACTGATAGATGGGCACTGATGGGCACTGATAGGTGGCATTGATAGGTGGCACTGATGGGCACTGATGGGCGGCACTGATGGGCACTGGTAGATGACACTGATGGGCACTGATAGGTGGCACTGATGTGCAGCACTGTTGATGAGGCACTGATTGTGGGCACTGATAGGTGGCACTGTGGGCACTAATAGGTGGCACTGTGGGTACTGATGGGTGGCGCTGGTGGGCACTGGTAGGTGGCACTGTTAGGTGGCACAGATGGCACTGAGGAGCTGGCAGCAGCTCTCCGTGATCGGGACTGATGTCCCTCTCACAGCCGCCGGTGATCGGCTTTTTTTTTTCTCCTCACGCTGTGAGCGCGAGGAGAAAAAATTGCCGATTACCGGCTCTGTTTACATCACATGATCAGCTGTCATTGGTTGACAGGTGATCACGTGGTAAGGAGTCTGTACCGACCCCTTACTCTGATCTGTGATCCAGCGAAGTCTCATAGACTCGCTGATCACAGAGCATGCCGCACGCGCCCTACAGGGTGCGCGCAGGCCGCTCGGGCACAGGAGGACGTCAATAGACATACTCCCGGCAAAGCAGGTCCACGCTGTAGCCGTCAATCGGCTATAGCGCGGATCTGAAGTTGTTAAACCACTAAGTGATGTGAACTGGGATCATAGGAATTATAGTGATAATACGTGACATTACCTGTCCCCTTTTAATAACAAAGTATAAAAGAAAGGGGGATTTTTTTTGGTGCAAAATGATCCAAAGAGCCCATGTTACGGTGCTCATATATAAGGTAACTTAAACCTCCACACCTATATACAAAAGTGTATATTGCATTAAAGAAATCATACAAAATTGTTAGGTAGTGAAAAATTGACTAAAAACTTAGGATTCTTGTGAGTTCATCAAGAAGATAAATAAATAAAGTCTCTAGTGCAAAACAGTCATGAATTGAAGGTATATAAGTTCAATCTGTGGTGCTAATTGCATGTGAAACAATCCAAAGTGCTCTGTGCAAATTCCTGTGCAAACAACTTGAGGTGACGTTCGTGCTCCCCTTCAGTTCCCCACTCACCAGATTCTCAGACCACTGCAGGGGTGAACCACATAAAGGTGGGGATTTGGCTGGAACTGTCTTCCTCCTTATTGGATCCGACCATAGGGTGTCCTGAACTTATATTTCTGCTGGGGATCAGTGATGATGAATGCAGCTGACAATTCCTGGATGATTGCTTTCTCCGTGGTACTTCTGGCCCATGGGGTATCATTTCTTCATTCAGCAGGGGAAAAAAAATTCTTCCTGATCCCCGAGAGGCACTCGGATATTCCCTGGATCAGCTTTACCTAGAAATGATACCCCATGGGCCAGAAGTACCACGGAGAAGGCAATCATGCAGGAATTGTCAGCTGCATTCATCATCGCTCATCCCCAGCAGAAATATAAAGTTCAGGACACCCTATGGTTGGATTCAATAAGGAGAAAGACAGTTCCAGCCAAATCCCCACCTTATGCAGTTTACCCCTACAGGGGTATGAGAATCTGGTGAGTGGGGAACTGAAGGGGGGCACAAACGTCACCTCAAGCTGTTTGCACAGGAATTTGCACAGGTCACTTTGGATTGTTTCACATGCAATTAGCACCACAGATTGAACTTATATACCTTCAATTTATGACTGTTTTGCACTATAGACTTTATTTATTTCTCTTCTTGATGAACGTACAAGAATCTTACGTTTTTAGTCCATTTTTCTAACAATTTTGTATGAATTTTTGAATGCAATATGCACGTTTGTTTGTATATAGGTATGGAGGTTTAAGTTACCTTATATATGAGCACCGTAACACGGCCTTTTTGGATCATTTTGCACCAAAAAATCCCCCCTTCTTTTATACTTTGTTATTAAAAGGGGACAGGTAATCTCACGTATTATCACTATAATTTGATCCCAGTTCACATCACTTGGTGGTTTAACTAGCACTTGCACTTCTAACTGTACACACGATTGGATTTTCCGACGGGAAATGTTGGATGTGAGCTTGTTGGCTGTAAGTCCGACAGTGTGTATGCTCCATCGGACATTTGTTGTCAGACTTTCCGCCAACAAATGTTGGCTAGCATGTTCTCAAATTTTCCGCCAACAAATGTTTGTTGTTGGACTTTCCGATCGTGTGTACACAAGTCCGTCCAACACAAGTCCAAAGTACAAACATGCATGCTCCGAATCAAGGACAAGCCGGAAATGCTCAGTCTTGTAAAACTACTGTTCGTAATGGAGATATCACATTCGTGATGCAGCAAATTATGAAATCTCTCAATGCAGTGCATTCTCTTCTTCTTTATAATGGTATAATAATGAAGCTGCTTTGCTGCTGATATTCACAGTTCTGACAAACATATTTCTTTTTTTTGTAGTGATCTCCAGAATAATTTTTTTGGGTGTTTTTTTTCTAGTGATCTCCAGAATAATATATATATATATATATATATATATATAAATACATTTTTTTTTCCAGTGATCTCTGGAATATTTTTTTTTTTTTCGTTTTGTGTGTCAAGTTACCACAACATCATTATCTTGTATTTTTTAACCTCAAAGATACAACTATGTTGGTGTCCCTTGTTAATTTGACATTGTATTTTTGAAATGTACCTGCCTACTCACAAACAAACTGTCCTTTTTGAATTAAAACACATAGCCAATATTTGTCAAAACAAAAATTTTAAATCGACTAGAGAGCACAAGATCATATCAAAATAAAGAGGAAGGCAACAATGGAGAAACAGTTGTAATTGGTGAAGCCTTTGTATCCCAGGGCAGACATCAATTATTTGACTGTCCAAATTGGTAACCTGAGGAGTCCATTTAATAGGGAGCACAATACGGTCCAGGAGAGAGATCGGGAGCAGCAGCAGATGACATATATGTCCGAGGCTGTGGTCGTACAACAGCCCGCGTTTTTTGCCAGACCACACCAAATCCAGGCCATCACTCTCAACACTTCCTTCCAGACTTCCTTTCATGCTGCTGTGGTGGGTGGAGTGGCTGTGTTGTTGATGGAGGTGGTGGAGGAGCATGGTCCAACTCACAGAGGTGTGTTTGATAGGTGAGTTCGCCCCTCGTCCCCTTGTTTAGGGCCTGCAGAATTATCTCCTTGCATATAGTGTGCTGGGCCTCCTCCATCTGTTTTAATTTATTTGCTGTGACGCATCCAAACGCCTCCTGGCCATCAGGGACCGGGCTAATTGCCACAGTAGCATGTCGAAGGAAAGCAGCCGTGGCTTACTCCAGATTCCTTGCCTTCCTGGTCCTTTTGGTTGGAGGGTGGAGGGGAGGAACCTGTGATTTGGTCAGGCTGCTTGCCACGGCCTCCTCCTGGCTGAGACTTTCCTGTGTATGAAAATGGTATATAGTTTTAGGTTTTTGGTCATCAATCACACACAATTTTGAGCTCATGACTGTTGCAAATTGAATGTTAACAAATAGAAAAGACTATCATTCTGACCCCAGCATTTTTCATTCCTGTTCCAATCATTTTTGGCTACTACTGTCTATTGATATGTAAACCGCTTTGTTAAATTAGAAATTTGTGATCAATAACATCTAGTTAACATCATTACATTTTTTTCCAAGAAATATGTTCAACAATGCTATACCTGGGTCAAGCTGGGCTCCACATCTTCTTCCTTGGTGGAAGGCCCAGGGTAGACCTCAGGAGACTCAGCTGATGTTGAAGGAAGTGTTGAGAGTGATGGCCTTTGTTTCGTCTGGTCGGACAAAAAACACAGGCTATGGTAGTACCACAGCCTGGGGATATATACGTCATCTGCTGATGCTCCGGATCTCAGGGAATCCTGGACCTTCTTGCGCTCCCTATTATATGTGCTCCTCAGGCTACCAACTTTGGCCTTCAAATAGGTGATGTCTGCCGTGGGATACACAGGCTTCACTAATTCCAACAGTTTCTCCAGCGCTCCCTTCCTCTTTAGCTTGTTTGAATAGTCCCTGCATTGTACTTGCCAGAGACATGGCAGCTCCCTGTATTTTTCAATAAAGTCTGGCAGAAAATCTGGGGCTGTAAATTTATCAACCATTTTATCTGCAAGACATAACACAAGACAAACCCTCAGGCTAAACTCTCCTAATTTTGTCCCAATATAGTCCTCAATCTATAAGCAGTATAGGCCACTAACCACTGATGCCCCAAGTTACAATTGTACCTTCATTTGAACGATCGGCGATAACGATCCTCCGTCCTCCACTCACAGATCGCACATACGTCCGTTACATTGCCCGCGTGTTATGCTTTATATACAGTGCGCATGCGTGAAACTCTGCCCCTGCCCTTCTTTCTAGTGTATTCCCCGCCTCTTCTCTTTCTGGGCAGTGGGAGAGCACATGGCGGAGACACAGCAGGTGTGTGCTGTTATCAGCAATGACGAAAGCCCGGAGATGGTGGACATCTTAAAGAGGACAGACTTTGATGGGAATCATGGGCCGTATAGAAACCCAAATGTCAGAAAGGCCAAGATCATGGCTAAAGTCGTGAGAAGTCTGCACAAGAATTTTGGGGTACGACGATCCAAGGATGAATTGAGGAAACGCTGGTCAGACCTGAAATTGAGGGAGCAAGGTCAGTATAGAAAGATCAGGAAAGTGCTGCAAAAAAGTAAGTATTTGTCGTGTGTTCCTATTATTACTTTCGTGCTGGTCCATGTGTTTTTTTTTTACTGTTGTACAGTTTTAAATGGCAAGTTTCAGGTTCATGGACACAGGAATCGTTCGTATTAAACATTGTTCGTTCGACCACTAATACGTCGCTTTTGGCAGATGCAGGTTAACTACATTTGTTATGGCCTATTTTGATTAAAATAAGTTTATTACATTGTTGTCTAGATGTGTTTGAAACTATAATGAAATGACAACTTTATTCAGTGTCAGAAGAGGACACTTAGCAGCTGTTTACACATCTGGACGCAGGAGCACTAGTGTGGGACACCATAACAATCTTGTTATGGTGTACCACGCAGGTGCTCCAGTGGATACTAGAGGTCTCTCCGTGTGTGAAACTGGCACAAAACAGGTAAGTATTCCAGCTTTTGAAAGAGAAAACAATCATGTATTCAGCTTAGAACTCTGCCAAAACAGAAAATTGAAAGACACTTCCAAGCAATGTTTCATATTGCTATTTCTAGCCTAACATATCTGTCTGCTAAGTATACCTTTTTGTATTCACATAGGGGAGAAAAGAATAGGGACATCTGAGGACACCAGTAACCCCACACCGAATCAAGAAAGGCAACTCACCACAAACCCGGAAGATGTGGATGCAGATGTTCAGGAAGTTCTGGGTGAAGTGGTAGAAATGGTTTCGACAACAGGTCAGTGTCTGAGACCGCAGCTTCAGGTAATAGATGGATGCCTGCATATTTATAATACATGGTGTGTTTTTTTATTTTTAGGTGATATGAATGTTGTGGAAGAAGAAATTCATTTCAGCAGTGCAAGTGCACAAATCTTGATCAGTGAGATCATGGTCTGCAATCGTGATTTGGAAAAGATGAAACAAAACATCCATGATGTTCACAAAAGACTAAGCAACATTATAGATATTTTAGGCAAAATGTAAACCAAAAAAACATTTTAAAGTTATTGTTATGTTGTACATGTTTTTACAGTTTTAAATGAATTGCAAAGCCAAATTTTGAAGATGCACACAGTGTGTCAACATGTGCTATCTCCCATCATGGGATATCAATGTACTCGTTTTGTGTGTGCAACCCCTTCCTCCAAACTAAAGTAGGTGAGAGGAAGGGGTTGCACCCCTAAAAACACGTCCATTGATCCCGCATGATGGGAGCTAGCACATGTTGACACACCGGGGCTTATTTCAAAAAGGCAAAACCACTTTACACTACAAGTGCAATGCAAGTGCACTTGTAGGGCAAAGTGGATTGTCCTTTCTGAAATAAGCCCCAGTGTGTCAACATGTGCTAACTCCCATCATGGGGGATCAATGGACATGTTTTGGGGGTGCAACCCCTTCCTCTCACCTACTTTAGTTTGGAGGAAGGGGTTGCACCCACAAAATGTGTACATTGATATCTCATGATGGGAGATAGCACATGTTGACACACTGTGTGTTTTGTGGCTTTAACAAAATAGATGTAGGGAAAAGACATACATTTTAGGCATGGGATAATGAGGGAAATCCATATTTTGAGTCCCAATTTGTGTGCATCTTCAAAATTTGGCTTTTAGAGGGGTGAGATCACCCCATCTGATGAAGGCAAAATCAACACAGTTTTGACATACTAATGTCTCATATGGCCTTCACTTTAGCAAAGTCGAACTTTGTAAGTTGCTGAGTTGGGGATGTGTATGTTATGTTTTAAAACATGCCTGTTCATCCCCAAAAAAGGCAAATTTATGTCAAACATACATGTTATACACCAAGATGTTGGTTTGTTCCAAAACCGTTTAGAACGCACATGTGAATATTTTATACTCAACAATGTGTGGCTTCTTATTTCAAAGCTCAATAACAGTTTATTTTTTAAGTTGGTGTAGTTACAGTGACAATGGGGGTTATTTAAGCCAGGACGGCCACTTTTGAGCGCCGTCATTGATGCAGGTTCTGCTGAAAAGTCAGCCTCACTCGCAACTGAGGCCAGATAGCTGGCTACATTCTTTCGAAGGTAGAATGCAGCAGCTCAATACAACGTGATTAAGTCTGTATTCTGCCAGATTGATGGACGTAAGGAAAAGCCTGAACCGGCTGGCCATTATGCCTAAGGCATTCTCAACCACTCTTCTGGCACGTGCTGGCCGGTAATTAAAAACCCTCTGCTCTGGGGTCATGTTCCTCATGGGGAACGGCCTCATCAGATGTTCCCCCAGAGCAAAGGCCCTATCCGGCACAAACACAAAAGTGAGGCCCGCAACATTCTCCTCCGGAGGTGGCAACCCCAAGGTGCCATTTTGTAGACGCCGGTAAAACTTCTTCTGGGCGATCACTCCTCCATCAGAGTTACGGCCGTTCTTCCCAACGTACAGGTAGATGAATTCATAATTGGCCGTCACCACTGCCAACATCACTATACTACTAAACCCCTTATAAATAAAATAGTACGACCCCGAGTTGGGTGGTGGGATGATCATGACGTGCTTCCCATCGATAGCACCACCACAATTGGGAAAGTTGCACTGGTGAAGAAACTGGGAAGCCATAGTCTGCCATTCCTCTGGTTTGGAAGGAAACTGTGGAGTCAAACAAACAAGAAAAAAAATACTGCCTGAATTTAATGACAACAATAACATTTGGACACATTTTAGGGGGTGTTTAGGGTAAGCACTACAATGGAGCTGATAAAATACATTGTTAAGTTACTAGGCTAGGTGTGTATGGGCGCAGGATAGCATGCTGGGGAGGTTAGTGAAGGCAAATATGCATGAAGGACAAAAAAGAAGCATTAAAAGTTTACAGCATGCATGAGGACAAAGAGGACATTCACAGCATATTACAATCATGGTAATTATGGAATAAGGAAATTAATACAATACATTAGCAAACATTAAACACATAGAATGTGATGTTAAAGGATAAAACTTACCCTAATATAGTCCTTCTGCAGGACTTGAATTATGGCAGAAGAGGTCTCTGGAATAATGATTCTCAGAGTCTGGGGGGGAGATCCCAGTCGTGAACTTCAGGTCCTGGAGACTTCTCCCCGTCGTCAAATACCGCAAGGTGGCGATGAGCCTTTGCTCGGGAGAGATGGCTTGCCGCATGCAGGTATCCTGCTTCGTAATATAAGGGGACAGCAAAGCCAATAGATGGTGAAAGACGGGGTCCGTCACCCGGAGATAATTCCTGAAATCATCAGGATTATTCTCCTGGAGCTCCCACAGCAAAGGCATATGACAGAATTAAAAAACAGAGTAAGTGCAGCGCAATAAATACAATTAATATATAATATTAAACGTCCCCAAAACTCAATTCAAACAGATGCGCTGTAACTTTCAATGGCCAGAGGAGATACGATCCTAGTGCAGTATATCAATATGCGCTTACCAGAAACTGTGGACCTCTGCAAAGCAGAGGTCAGACTCACGTATATCCCCTCAGGGATGATGATATCCTGGATGCTGACACTGGAACAGAGCACAACCGGCCACGAATCCTGGTATCATATGTAACTATTTTCTGAATACACATAGGGCGCACTAATTATTGACCTGCATGTGGCACTTTTTTATCAACAGGTATAAGCGTAAGCTACAGATACCTATGATGACACCTTGATCCGGATACCCGCATCTCTTGGGGCCCCCTCAGCTGGAAGTTTGTCCTTGCCTGTGGATACCAGGATTCGTGGCCGGTTGTGCTCTGTTCCAGTGTCAGCATCCAGGATATCATCATCCCTGAGGGGATATACGTGAGTCTGACCTCTGCTTTGCAGAGGTCCACAGTTTCTGGTAAGCGCATATTGATATACTGCACTAGGATCGTATCTCCTCTGGCCATTGAAAGTTACAGCGCATCTGTTTGAATTGAGTTTTGGGGACGTTTAATATTATATATTAATTGTATTTATTGCGCTGCACTTACTCTGTTTTTTATTACTGTTCAGGCATTTTGTGATTACCTGTAGTGTTCAGCTTGCAATTGGGTGTGGGATTTAGTTGTTTGCGCTGATTGCAACCATATATAGATATGACAGAATTGGTCACGATTAAGCAACCAATTCTTGGTCCAAGCACTCCTCCTCCCTTTGTTCATGGACTGGACTTGGATCAAAGCAATAACACCAAGCCCAACAACAGCACAATCTCTCCGACGAGAATGCAACATGGCTAGTTAACGAACGGCTGCTCAGAACGCACTGAAAATCAGAAAGGACCTGACAAGCACGACCTGAAAATCAGAAACGACCGGACAAGCACAACCTGAAAAGCAGTAACGAACTGAAAAGCACGAGGCTGAAAAGCGCAAATCGTCACTCACCAAACTTCTACTAACATGAGATTAGCAGAAGGAGCCCAAAGGGTGGCGCGCGACGATTGAACTTCCTTTTTATGGGCTCGTTGTACGCCTTGTACGTCACTACGTTCGTAATTGTTGGCCAACATTTGTGTGACTGTGTGTATGCAAGTCAAGTTGGAGCCAACACCCTTCGAACCAAATTCCACGGTTTTGTTGTCGGAAAGTCCAATCGTGTGTACGAGGCTTAAGTCATCACTGGAGGTCACTCTCCAGGTAACAGGCAGCGCCACCCACCCCTACACATATACATATAAAGTACAGAGGATACCATCAGAAAACATCAAACCACATGTGAAAAAATACAATACAACTTGAAGTTTCACAGATACTTGTTAGTTGAGCGACTAGAAATGTAAGCCATCTGTTGTACACGTAATGAACAAATGAAAATGGTAAAAAATCCAGTGCTGAGGTTCATTAAAATCATACGTAGAGATTCAATATGAAAATAAAAAGCTTCTGTTTTTGAAAGATAAGTTTCTTCTTACTCAGGTTTGCAAGGATAAGCAATCAACAGTGACTTTGAATATTTCCAAAATATATTTAGAGAACAAATATAACTGGTATTGATGTCCTAAGCAACAGACTTATGTGTCAGCCTAGTGAGCAGAATATTTTGCTACTGCATAGCAAAATATTCTGGACAGGATCAGTAAGTAATGGTAATTAGTGACATACCTAGCATATGTGGCACCCAGGGTCAGATGATTTTTTTAATACCACCCCTCTCCCCATACATTAAATTAATTTTCAGTAATAACTAGGGCTTTTTTGTCAGAGAAAAGGTGCAAGTACTTCTCCCTGGGTACTGAAGGGGAGTAGTAAAGCATTGCATGCAGTTCACTGCTCCAAATAGTGGTTGTGGCCAATGGTGATAACAGTGGGAGGATCTAAAAGAGACTTAGTTAAAATCCGAGTCTAACAGACATGAACAACACTCAGCAAAATATTTTTTTGTAAATTAAACTCTTCTATATTGATGCATTGCATACACACTTGGGGGGGCGTGACCGGATGAGGGTGTGGAAGGAGTGTGGAGCAGAGCGGAGCGAGTAGCTTGCTGAGAGTCACTATACCCTACTGTCTACCTGCTGACTTCGGTGTGTTGGAGCGCTTGGGTGGCTTGTGTCTGGGTCCTGGTGCGGCCGTGAAGGGCAGCAGACGAGGAGGACGGAGAAGCCGGTGCCGGTCAGCTGCGCTGTGACGCTCTCACTGGAGCCACGGCAGTCACTGCGCCTGTGTACCCGGAAGTCGGCGGAGTGGATCTCAGTGTACCGCTACGGAGCGGTGTGAGAGGAGGAGAGGTGGAACGGCTGAAACTGCAAGCCGGTGGCGAAACCTATGCTGTTATAAACTGCTCATGACATATTGTGGAGGCCGGTAAAGAGCTGGACGCTGGATCCTGGAACTTTGGAGGTTGGAGCAGGTGAGCGGGACATGAACGAGGGTTTTAACCCTCTTAATTAAGCACAGCTCACTGTGCCTGGCTGAAAGGCAGAAGGTTTTACCCTGGATTATAGTAGGGGGACGGAGAAGTGAGCAGGCGGCTGTGGTGTATTTGACTGGTGTATTGGCTTCTGAACTGCTATACATGTACTCCAGCCGAGTGGAGACTGTAGGGTTGTAGCTAGCTCCCTGCATTAAAGAGACAGTACCTGCCTGTGTAACCCCGGTTAAATTTCCTCCTGGCTGCTACCCGGCTCCCCTGGTGCCCTATTTTTTTCCCTTTTAGTAGTGTTGGGTGCTTAGGCACTTAAAAACAATAAGGATAATGTCAAGGAGGAGAGGGGAGGAGCCTGTCAGTATGGAGAATCTAGGGTCCCAGTCATTACGATCAGCAAAGGAGAAGGGGAACCAGGCGGCAACAGCGGCAGCAAAACTGGAGAGGTTTGCACATACCCCTGAACAGACCCCCACTAAGAATGGGCAAGTTTCGCAACCCAAGACCACCGGGGACAGGAAAAGCCAAGGTCAGGCATCTTCAACCCCACCTGGAGTAGGGCATAAAAACCCGAATGCTAATAAAGACACAGGGGTAGGGGAAAAAACTCATTTACCACCACCAACAACTATCTCCGTCACAAAGGTAGAACCTACTCTGAGGGAAATTTTGCAGGCAATCAATTCTTGTAAAGCATCTGTGGAGGGGTTAAGTCGCCAAAGAGGTTAAAGATGATCTACTAATAATAAAGCAGGAGTTGCAAAAGGCAGTAGATAGAATAACGGGTTTGGAGGGAAGAGTGAGTCAAGTGGAGGACGATGTTTTTCCCCTACAACAAGATGTTAAATCTATGAAGGAACAACTGGGGAGAATTAATGAAAAAATGGACGAAATGGAAACCCGCCTGAGAAGGGACAATATAAGAATAGTGGGTCTCCCAGAGAGATGTGAGGGGCAGAGTCCCATCGCCTTTTTGGAAGGGTGGCTCACAGAAATATTTGGAAGGGATGCATTTTCCTCACAGTTTGCAATTGAGAGAGCCCACCGGGTCCCCTTCAGGGCCCCACTCCCTGGAGGGCGTCCCAGGTCCTTGTTAATGAAATTTCTGAACCACTGTGACAAGATAACTCTATTGCGTAAAGCCAGAGAGAAGGGGCTTATTTTTTACAACGGAGCAAAGGTTTCATTCTTTGCGGATTTTTCATCGGAGCTGCAGAGACGCAGGGAAGGTTTTTTGGAGATCAAACGTACCCTACAAAAATTTGAACTTAAGTATGCTTTACTGTATCCAGCCAGGCTGCGGGTTGAGGCAATTGGAGAGGTTCTCTTTTTTGATTCCCCGGTGGGGGTAACCCGCTGGTATGAAGAAAATAAACAGAGACTGAAGCCCAAAGAAAGGAGCCCAGAGTCTTAGGATGCTTGATAAGAAGATAAGAAGATCTGGACTGTGGGAAACGATATGAATTTGGTATAGAGAGTAAGAAGAGGGTGTATGATAGAGTAGGAATGGGGGATATGGAGGTTATTATATTTAAAATTTTGCACATTTGGTTGCCAATGGTGGAGGGTGGGGGGGGAATGTTTGGAAGGGTTATTTTGAAAGGAATATATGAGGTGGTCACGAATAGAGCCCCAGGGGCAAACCTGGTAAGGTGGGGGAGGAGGGGGGAGGGGGTGAGAGGGAGGGGGGGGAGGGGTGGGAGGGATGTGGGTGGGGGATTGGTGGGGGGGTGGGGGGGATGGGGGGGTTTGGTGGGGGGGGGGAGGTTGCGGGGGGTGGAGTGGGAGAGGGGTTGTAAGAGTATTTCTGAGAGAAATTAATATGCACACTACACTTGGGAGGGTAGTTAGGGGGGGAGGAGGGAGGGGGATGTAGGTTTAAGCACATGGGTGGTATATTTAAGCACTATGAGGAAGGGGTTATCTAGAATGTTTACCGGAATGGAATACAAGAGTATGAAAGCCCCATGGGCTATAAAGTACGGGGGGTAATTAAAGGAACACGTTTTTTATTCTTTTCTTTTTGTTTTGTTTTTCCTTTTTTTTTTTTTTTTTTCTTTCTTCTCTCTCCTCCCACTTTTGGGTAGTGCACAATATGGTATTAATAGTGGATTTTTACTTTAATTATTTTATGGGTTTTTTGGGAGTTATAGTGGTTAAGAAGGTGGTACTTTATGGCACAAGACAATGTACCAAGTTTAAGGTGCCCATTATTTTTGGTTCCTTAGAGGCTAGCTCTCGACTGTTGCCTGTTTGATGCAGTCTAAGGTCCTTAAAATAGGCTCCTGGAACGTTCGGGGGATGGGGAACCCGAACAAGAGGGCTGCCATTTTTTCGTTATTGGAGTTGGGGGAGGTGGGTATGGTCTGCCTGCAGGAGACGCACCTGACAAAGGACACGTTGGTTCGTCTACCAAGAAGGAGGTTCCAGGCCGAATATCACTCAGTTTACTCCTCCTACTCTAGGGGGGTGAGTATTTTGGTGACAAGAAATATGATGTTCTCCTGCAGGCAGACCAGGATAGATAGTTTGGGTCGCTATGTTTTTTTATATTGCTCTATTGAAAACAGAATGTATGTCATTGCCAACATTTATATCCCCCCACCTTTTAAATTGGAAGTGTTATATAGTCTGCTGGAGTTTATGCTGGATAAAACAGATACCCCGGTGATAGTATTAGGGGACTTTAACGAGGTGCTGAATAGAGAGTTGGACAGATTCCCGTCGAGAGCCCAAGCAGATAATTTAGCAGGGGGCCGGTTGGGCCAATTTTTAGAGGAGGCAGGTCTATTGGATATCTGGAGGGCTCGGAACCCTGGAGTAAGGCAGTATTCCTGTTTTTCCTCTTCCCACTCCACCTTCTCCAGGATTGATATGACCCTGGGGAATGCGGAGGCAGTACCATTAATAAAGGATGTAGTATATTATCCAAGAGGGATCTCGGATCACTCCCTGATGGTGGCTTCAGTGGGTATAGGGGTCAGGGAGGTTAGAAGGTTTTGGAAGTTAAGCCCATATTGGTTGGAGTTAATGGGGGAACCAGAGAGGATAATAACAAAGTTAGAAGACTTCTTAAAATCTAATGAAGGCTCAACTACATCGGGGGTACAATGGGACACATTGAAGGCATTCCTCAGGGGTATTTTGATTCAGGGGGTGGCAGGAATCAAAAAAAGGGCAAGGGAGTGGGAGGAGGGAATCAGGAGGGAATTGGAGATGGCAGAGAAGCAATTTATAGAAGATCCTACCCCAGAGAGGCAGAAATGGTGGGAGGAGAAACAAGAGTCCTATAGATCAGCAGTCCTGAAGAGGGGCGAAAACAAGCAACTTTTTCAGAAACAACGAACCTTTGGGGAAGGTGAAAGTGTGGGACGTATGCTGGCCTACCTAGCAAAAACCAACTCCTCCTCCTCAATGATCCCGGCAATCAGGACCCCAAAGGGCGAGATATCCTCTCAGAGTCTAGAAATTACAGGCGTATTCGAGAAGTATTACGAGAAGCTGTATAGATCACAAGGGATCGTTGAGGAGAAGGACATGGAAAATTTTTTTAAGGATATAAGGGTCCCGATGGCTACTGAAGAGGATAGAGAGGGTATGGATGCGCCAATTACATTGGCTGAAGTGCAACAAGCAGTAAATGGGATGGCAAACCAAAAATCTCCAGGACCGGATGGTCTCCCGGTAGAAACCTATAAGCAGTATGGGAAGATCCTCCTGCCAGAACTACTGAAAACACTGAACTGGGCTCTACAGGGAGGATGTTTGCCTGCTTCGATGACCGAAGCAGATATCATCCTGCTTCATAAAGAGGGGGGTGACCCACTGGATCCGTCGGCATACAGGCCTATATCCCTATTGTGTACAGACGCTAAGATCCTGGCAAGGGTGCTGGCTGCCAGGCTTAATAAAGTTATACATAAACTTATCCACGTGGACCAAACGGGATTTATTTCTCATAGAACCATGAGCATGAACATCAGGAGGGCATATATGAACCTCCAGACCCCGACAGAGAATATGGGTTCCAGAGCAGTATTATCGCTGGACATAACCAAGGCCTTTGATAGCCTGGAGTGGCCCTATCTCTGGCGAGTGTTGGAGGAGTTTGGCCTGGGTCCTGTTTTTAGTAGGTGGATAAGAATATTGTATAGAGGCCCGAGCGCAAGGGTTAGGGTTAATAAAGACCTTTCAGGGAAAATATGCTTAGAGAGGGGAACAAGGCAGGGGTGCCCCCTGTCTCCCCTGCTTTTTGCCCTTGCCATGGAACCACTAGCTATTTGTATAAGGTCCAGCTCAAAGATTGAGGGGTTTGTAAGAAGAATAGGAGAGGAGAGGATTGCCCTGTATGCCGACGATGTTTTTTTGTTTCTGGGGGATACGGAAGGCTCTCTTAGGCAGGTAATGGAGATAATGGAGAAGTTTGGCAAGGTGTCGGGACTGGTGGTGAACTGGAGGAAGTCGGCACTATTGCCACTAGATACACCCAACGGTCAGGACTTATTGGGAATTCCAGACCTAAAAGTAGTCTCAATGACTCGTTATTTGGGTATAAATATGTCAAAAGATCCCAACCAGTACATTGTAGATAACCTAGTTCCATTACTGGGCAAATTCGAGCGTAAAATTGACATCTGGAGTCGGCTGCCCCTGTCTGTAGCAGGAAGGGGCAACTTAATTAAGATGGTCTGGTTGCCCCAATTGCTGTACCTGTTACACAACTCACCAGTGTGGGTGAATAAAAAGTGGTTAAAAAAGATAGACTCACTATTTAGGGAACTGTTGTGGAGGAGAGGGAGGGCCAGGATTAGCCTTCAGAATTTACAGCTGCCAGTTAAAGAAGGAGGTATAGCTCTCCCGCATCCGAGGTGCTACTTTTTGGCGGCACAGCTACAGCACGTTGGGGGTGGTTGTGCGGATAGAGGTTTGTTAACTCTGGAGGCACCCCATAAAACCGTAGTGGAGGCACTGGAGGCAGATTCATTACCTAGTAGCGGTCCTACAACCAAGTTAATAATAAAAGTTTGGAAAGCAACTAAGTCCCTAATGGGGTATGCCGGGTTTACAGAATTTGCTCCCCTCTGGCACAACAGAAACCTGCAGGAGATTGTGGTTATGGGGGAATTTAAGGAATGGGCAAGGTGGGGTATAAATAGACTGGTCCAACTGTATCGAGGGAACGTATTGAAAACCTTTGAGGATCTTCAAAAAGAATATAATATCCCAAAACAAACATTTTTTAGGTATTTACAAATGAGGGCGGCTCTGGAGGCACAATTTAGGGTGGGGCCTCTAGTTTGGACAGATGCTGTACTGCTACAAAGAGTGATTAGACCTGGGCAGATGAAGGGTTTTATTTCCAGAACTTATACGCAGTTATGCAAGGAGGCCATTGTTAGACCAGAGCACCTCGGTTGTAGGGAGGGGTGGGAGAGGGATGTGGGAAAGTTAACTGATACACAATGGAGGGAAGTTTTGGAGGTGGGGCAGGAGGTTTCAGTTTCACCTGCACAGAGACTCTCTCACCTAATGTTGATATATAGAGCATACTACACCCCAAAAAAGCTATTCCGTTTTGGTGTAAGCCCAGATGCCAAGTGCCCCAGGTGTGGGGAGGAGGGCGACCTGATACATATGGTATGGAGGTGCCCTAAACTGGTACGGTACTGGCTAGGGGTTGTGGGCTCTATTGGAGACAAGTGGGGGATTCTTTTAGAGGCAGATGTCAGACTCTGTATACTAGGATATAGGGTATGGAGATCGGAGGAATCAGCGGTCAAGATTGCAGTCTTGAGATGCCTATACCAAGCTCAGAAGCTCATTATGCAGAGATGGCAATCAGCCCTCCCCCCGACAGTCGAGGAGTGGGGTAAAACAATAAACGATGTAGTATGGAAGGAGAGAGCCCTGTATATTAGAAGAGGGAGCCTCAAAAAATTTAAAAAGATGTGGGACCCCTGGGTAATAAGTGTAGGGTGTCAGGAATAAAAGGGAGGCTCTGGTTAGGGAGGGACGAAACTAAGGGGATTGGGAGGGTATGGAAGAAAATAAATACCTGTCATCTTAAGGTTCCATGTGAGGCTAGCTGCTGGATAAGATATGTAGATGTAATAGGAGTATGGTGTGGAACGGCTGAGGGTCACATGGTTTCTCCCCCAACAGAATATGTATATTTGAAATTGCGGATATTTTTAACATGGTGTATGTAAAGTCAAGAAATGTTAATAAAGACTATTTAAGAAAAAAAAAAAAAAAAACTCTTCTATATTGCATTTTTTTCAGCCTACCTTAAAGTGGATGTAAACCCGATTCATGAAATTTGAGCTGGGCACATATATCTGCAGTGTTTTCTTATCTCTCTTCAAAGCATTACGTCCCGTGGCTTTCTCCTGCTCTGTTCTTCTGTTATCAGCATGAGAACTACTGACAAGTTCTCCGTCACATATAATAAAACCAGCCTGAATTTTGTGTCAGGGTGGGTGCTATAAATAGATTAGCAAAAAGCTGCTCTACTCACAGTACAGCTCTGAAAGTTTTTGCCTATCTGGAGGGGGGGGGGTGTCTTTGCTCCAATCAGCTGTCTCCCAGTGTAATCCAACACTACATTGCAACTGCAGAATGAGGAAGTGAAAATTCTAACACAATGTGCACTTTCGAAACAGTATATAAAGCTGAAGACAGCAGATGTACATGTAAAGCTTATGCAGGGAGATTTGTTTCATCACTGTGTATCATCTGAGGCTGTTCACTTCACTGGGTATATGTGAGGGTTTACATTCACTTTAAGGAAGAACTTCATAAAATACAGTGCCTTGAAAAAGTATTCATACCCCTGGAAATTGTCCACATTTTGTCATGTTACAACCAAAAATATAAATGTATTTTATTGGGATTTTATGTGATAGACAAACAAAAAGTGACACATAATTGTGAAGTGGATAGAAAATGATAAATGGTTTTCCACATTTTTTACAAATAAATATCTGAAAGTGGTGTGCATTTGTATTCAGCCCCCTTTACTCTGATACCCCTAACTAAAATCTACTGGAACCAATTGCCTTCAGAAATCACCTAATTAGTAAATAGAGTCAACCAGTGTGTAATTTAATCTCAGTATAAATACAGCTGTTCCGTGAAGCTCTCAGAGGTTTGTTAGAAAACCTTAGTGAACAAACAGCATCATGGAGGCCAAGGAACACACCAGACAGGTGAGAGATAAAGTTGTGGAGACGTTTAACCACTTGAGGTCTGGGCCATAGCCGAATTACAGCTACAGCGTGGACCTCAACGTCATGGGACGTCCCCCCTGTGCACGCACACTGCATGCACCCTGCAGGGCGCGCGGCGTGTGCGCTGTGATCACCGAGTCACGGAGACTCGGATGATCACAGATCCGAGTAAGGGGCCGGTCCCGGCCCCTTACCATGTGATCAGCTGTCAGCCAATGACAGCTGATCACATGATGTAAACAAAAGCTCGGTGATGTCAAAGGGACATTATGTCAAAGGGACATCGGTCCCGAAGAGGAAGGAGGCACATATGCCTCATCTGTGCTTGCAAGTGCCATCTGTCATTGCCACCTGCCAGTGCCCACAGTGCCCAGCAGTGCCACCTATCAATGCCCACAAGTGCCACCTATCAATGCCCACCAGTGGTGCCAATCAGTGCCACCTAGCAGTGCTGCCATCAATCAGTGCCCAATCAGTGCTCTTCACTGCCACCCATCAGTGCCCATCACTGCCACCTATCGAAGCCCATCAGTGCCGCCTCATCAGCATACATCAACGAAGGAGAAAAATTACCTGTTTGCAAAATTTTATAACAAAATATTAAAATATCATTTTTTTTTTAATTCTGTCTTTTTTAATTTTTTTAACAAAAATTAAAAACTGCAGAGGTGATCAAATACCATCAAAAGAAAGCTTTATTTGTGGGAAAAAAATGATAAAAATTTAATTTGGGTACAGTGTGGTATGACCATGCAATTGTCATTCAAAGTGCGACAGCGCTAAAAGCTGAAAATTGGTCTGGACAGGAGGGGGGTTTAAGTGCCCAGTAAGCAAGTGGTTAAAGCAGGGTTAGGTTTAAAAAGAATATCCCATGCTTTGAACATCTCATGGAGCACTGTTCAATTCATCATCCAAAAATGGAAAGAGTATGGAACAACTGCAATCTACCAAGACATGGCCGTCCACCTAAACTGACAGACCAGGCAAAGACAGCATTATTCAGAGAAGCAGCCAAGAGGCCCATGGTAACGCTGGAGGAGCTGCAGAGATCCACAACTCAGGTGGGAGAATCTGTCCATGGGAGAACTATTAGTCATGCACTCCACAAATCTGGCCTTTATAGAAGAATGGCAAGAAGAAAACCATTGTTGAAAAAAAGCCATAAGAAGTTCCATTTGCAGTTTGTGAGAAGCCATGTAGGGGACACAGCAAACAGGTGGAAGAATGTGCCCTGGTCAGATAAGACCAAAATTTTACTTTTTGGCCTGAAAGCAAAACACTATGTGTGGTGGAAAACTAACCCTGCACACCACCTTGAACCCACCATCAACCATGAAACATGGTGGTGGCAGCATCATGTTGTGGGGGTGCTTTTCTTCAGCAGGGACAGGGAAGCTGGTCAGAGTTGAGGGATGGATGGAGCCAAATACAGGGCAATCTTAGAAGAAAACATGTTAGAGTGTGAAAAAGACTTGAGACTGGGGCGGAGGTTCACCTTCCAGCAGGACAACGACCCTAAACATAGAGTCAGAGCTACAATGTAGTGGTTGAGATCACAGCATATTCATGTGTTAGAAAGGCCCAGTCAAAGTCCAGACCTAAATCCGATTGAGAATTTGTGGCAAGACTTGAAAAATGCTGTTCACAGACGCTCTCCATCCAATATGACAGAGCTTGAGCTATTTTGCAAAAAAGAATGGGCAAAAATTTCACTCTCTAGATGTGCAAAGCTGGTAGAGACATTCCTAAAAAGACTTGCAGCTGTAATTGCAGTGAAAGGTGGTACTACAAAGTATTGACTCAGGGGGGCTGATTACAAATGCACGCCACACTTTTCACATATTTATTTGTAAAAAAAATTGAAAACCATTTATCATTTTCCTTCCACGTTAAATTATGTGCCACTTTGTGTTGGTCTATCACATAAAATCCCAATAAAATACATTTAAGTTTTTGGGTGTAACATGACAAAATGTGGAAATTTTCAAGGTGTATGAATACTTTTTCAAGGCGCTGTAGTTAGTAAATACTTAGCAACCAGCAACTCTTGAGACAATAAACACTTTGGTTAGGTATTGGTGGTCAGTGGTTGAGTGTAAAAATAGCTCTATCCCAGTACTGTAAAAACAACCTCCCCAGCATTGGTGGTCAGTGGTTAGCTAAAAATAACCCCCCCCAAGCATTAGTGGTCAGATTCTTGCTGGAATAATAAACCCCCCGGAACACTCATTGTCAGTGGCTAGCTGCAACAACCCCCCCAGCACTGGTGGCCATTCTGCAATAATAGCCGCCCCCCCTTCCCCAACAATGATGGTTAGTGGTTGGCTGGAGTAATAAACCCCTAGCAATGGTGGCCAGTGGCTGGCTAGAACAATAGCCGCACTGGTGGTCAGTAGCCATATGTAAGAAGAACAACTACTCTTCTCCAGCATTGATAGTCAAGGACTTTGTGTAACCAGGGCTGCCATCAGAAATCATGGGGCCCCTTTTGACCTCTCTGTTGGGACCTTGGATCCACCAAAATTTCCCAATGGCTGTCTGTCCCTTATACTCCCTGATGGTCTGGTAGGACATTCTGTAAAAATAAAAAGAGAGAGATTAACCACTTACCTGTGCTGCAGTCTATCTCTTTACATATTGACAGCACTCACCAGAACATGCCATCGCTGTCTTAACAATGTTGGCTCCATACAAATACAATACATTGAGCTGGCCTTCTTCCCCCTCCGATAACTAGAAGGCTCTTCTGGGTATCAGTGGGAGACTGCAGCAGTTCTGATTATTAAGATGTGAGGTGTCCAACAGGACACTACAGAGCACTGACTCCCAGCAGCAAAAAAGGGGGGGGGGGGCAAAAAAGGGGAGGAACCCCAAAAGGGGATGGAAATTGAGAGGAGCAGGGAGACCACAAGGGAAACAGACCTCACATCAAAACACTGTTAAAATATAAAATAAAAAATAGATTAGAAGAAAAGTTGCTATGGATTGGAAGGTAATAATAGGTGAACAAAAAAAAGTGTACAAACCTAATGAAGTTGACAATGCAAGAGGGGGATGCACAAAGGCGTAGGGGGAGGGAAAGGAGTGAGGAAGGAACAGAGAGGAAGTGAGAGAGTGAGACTGAGTAAGATGGGGGTGCTGAAAAAGATGAAACAAGAAGGAAAAATGTGAACGCAAACACGTGAAAACATGATAAGACCCCAAGAAAAAAATGGGGAAAAAAGAAGGAAAGGTGAGCAAAACAAAAAAAAGAGAAAGGAGTGACGTGGAATGTGAAAAGGGTGCGTGAAAAAGAGAGTGCATGGAGGATGCGATGGGAGTGGAAAAACGCTGTGATGTAAAACATTGATGTGATACCTGAATGGTACGCATGAGGAATGGGCTTCAATTGTGATAAAAGGTGTGGGTAAAAGGTGTAGCGCTCAAAACATAAAATAAAAACATGTGATGTTCAAATAGAATGCTCAAAGACAATAAGAACAAAGTCCACCCGGTAAAAGAAAAATCAAGATCCACCGTGGAGATGTAGGAAAGTTAATACAGATCCCGTCACCTTCACCCAATATGACTGACCCTTACCATCAGTGTATGGGTTGTACACATATAATGCGATCTAGTGATGGCAAGGGAATGATCCTTCCAATTTAAACAGTAATTCTCTCCAAATGCAATCCAAAGCGTTCCTTCTCCCAAGAGACCAAACAGACAGAAAGGAAACCTTTGCTCTCAGCAGGATCTAAGGCCAGGTAGATTCCAAGGTTTAGGCCGTGGCTCGGTATACATATCAATGCAGAAAATAGAAAAAGAACGCTCATTGCGCAGACATCCAAAGAAGGGTTATTTATTAAGCAAAGAGTAAAATAAATGAACTCGCATTTGGTAAAGATTTAACAGGCACAATAGAAATAAGCGACCAGCGCTTCTGTTCAAGGTAACCGCTGTACCTCCATCCGCCCGTGTCCTACGTCACACGTCTCGTGACTCCACCCAACGTTTCATCATCAACATGCGTCTGGGACCGGGAACAAATCCTGCTTGAATTAGACATGAATTGCAGCCCAATGGGGAGATGTTTTCACCTCCCCATTTTGCCAACTGTCAGACTCGCGGTCTAGTATATATGATGCTTTGCGAGTGCAACACATTTTATATCTACGGGAAACCAAACAGATGTTTTGGCGCCGCATTGCAAAGCATACATATAGTATGCGCACAGGAAATCAATTTCTCCCCCTTGGTAGACACATTATAAGATGCCAAAAATTTCCTTTGTCGCCCTGGATAGAATTAATATCCCGTCCAGGGGCGGCGATTGGAATAAACTCTTACTACAGAGAAAGCAGAGGTGGATTTTCAGGCTATAGGCTACAATTTATCCTGGCCTGAATGAGTCCATCATGTTTGCTCCCTTTTTGAAGGGATTTGGATCAGGCAAAGTGCAATAATTTTGCATCTATTTGTTCATGGGACTTATCCTGCAGCGCATGCGCGGTTTCCCGCCGGCATGCGTGATATGCCATGACGTCACGCATTTGCGGCAGAGGCGTCTGCGGTGGTCGGCGGGTTTCTCCCCTTCCTGAACGCCGGGGAGCCCGCGCATGGGCCTCTTGTCATGGCGCCCCTTTTTCCTGTGGCTTGGGGGGTGGGTGTGTGGGGGGTGTTCCCTGGCCTGATGGATGGTTCTCCGATTGAGGGGGGTTGCCAGATATGCTGCCTCCCACACAGATCAATTATGGGTAATATATAAAAGGCTAACTGCACGGAGGTCACATTCAGATCCCATGCGGCGATCATGATGGATAGACACTAACCGCTCTTGTCATCAGGTAGGTAAATGCTCTATACTTCGATGGCTATATATTTGGTTCCTCTTCTGTTGACATGTTTCTATGGCTTAAAAATTCCTTTTTTTATACTTTTGCATATATTCCTCTATTTATAGGTTCACCAGACCCTCTCTTTTTTGGGTTGTGTGAACTCTTGTTTTGGTGCACGCCTTTCATGGCTACCACCACCTTTTCACATTCCACGTCACTCCTTTCTCTTTTTTTTGTTTTTTGTTTTGCTCACCTTTCCTTCTTTTTTCCCCATTTTTTTCTTGGGGTCTTATCATGTTTTCACGTGTTTGTGTTAATTTTTCCTTCTTGTTCTATCTTTTTCAGCACCCCCATCGTACTCAATCTCACTCTCTCACTTCCTCTCTGTTCCTTCCTCAATCCTTTCCCTCCCCCTACGCCTTTGTGCATCCCCCTCTTGCACCGTCAACTTCATTAGGTTTGTACACTTTTTTATATATATATATATATATATATATATATATATATATATATATATATATATACAATCCATAGTAACTTTTCTTCTAATCTATTATTAATTTTATATTTTAACAGTGTGAGGTCTGGTTCCCTTGTGGCCGCCCTGCTCCTCTCCGTCCCCCCCCCCCCCTTTTGGGGTTCCTCTCCTTTTTGCCTCTCCACCTTTTTTTTGCTGTTGGGAGTCAGCGCGGCCTCTTGTGGGCCTTGGGGGTGGTCTTTCCTTTGGGTGCATCTCCGCCATTCCGCGCATTGGGACTGGAGTGTTTGCCGCACCAGTTGGATCCTTTGGCAGTTTCTGGCCACAGCTATCAGGAGTCTCTTTTGTTCAGCCGTCAGTGGTAAATATAAACACATTTTAATTATAAAGTCTGTTTGTACAAGTACTAAATATGTATTGTCTTTGATAGTATTGTTTTTCTGAAATTATCTCATTGTTACAATGCATTCTTTTTTAGAGTTCTTCCCTCTGTATTCCCCCAGAAGAAGACCCCTACTTCTATGGTCGAAACACGTCGGTTTTGGGAGCATAGTATGATTATATAAATGTTTATATAATGCTATGTCTTTCTGTATGTACTCATGGCTGTATTTTCATGTACATGTTCTAGCTTTATGTCCAGAGCTCATGTTTTAAACGTATACTTTTCTAAGGAAGAGAACGTGCCCGTGTCGAGCTGACAGCTGATCGACAGACTGGATGGCTGCGTGGTCACATACTGACGCGTTTCGTCATCACTCCGTCAGAGGGCGTGGCCACACAGTGCAGCACATCTAATTTATACACTTACAAGCATGGAAAATTAACCCATTACCCGTCCAGTCACAAAATTCTCTCATCACTTAATATGCGGCAGCGCTTATCCCATGACTCACGTCTCACTATGCATTTAGCAGTATATAACTCGCCAGCAATGAAGAATTGGAGGCTTTCTTTTAGCCCATATTAAAACCTCCTAACAAAGATACGGCTTGTAACAGCGTATTGTACCGCAACCGGTACAATTCAATTGCATCGTGTATGGGCTCAAAGCCACAAAAGGCCAATCAAATTCATTCAAATGATTATACCAAAGTTTGCAATAGAATTTGTAGCACAAGCGCCTCCACTTAGAAATATCCATAACATTAAAATTAAATAAATAAATGAATAACCATCTAAACATGAATCTAAAATCTATAGATGCATATTGATAAAATGACAAAACATTAAAATCATCACATGATAAATGGACTATAAATTAATTGAATGAATCTACAACATGAAATAAGTTAAAATTAAATTAAAATTAAAAAATAAATTATACGCCAGCTTCTAAATTATAATTCATACCCCAAAACTAATAATCACTGATAAAACAATTTAAGTTGAGTTCTACATCCATCCCCTTATGCCGCGTACACACAATCGGAAATCCGGCCAGCAAAAGACCGATGAGAGCTTTAGGTTGGAAAATGGGACCGTGTGTATGCTCCCACCAGCAAAAGATTGAGAACAGGTTCTCAATTTTTTAGTCAGAAAAAGTTCCTATCCGAAAACGCGATTGTCTGTACAAATTCCGACGCGCAAAATTCCTACGCATGCTTGGAAACAATTCGACACAGGCTCGGAAGCATTGAACTTAATTTTCTCGGCTCGTCGTAGTGTTGTACGTCACCGCGTTCTTGACGGTCGAAAGTTCAGAGAACTCGTGTGACCGTGTGTATGCAAGGCAAGCTTGAGCGGAATTCCGTCCGAAAAACCATCCAAGTTTTTTCCGACGGAAAATCCGTTCGTGTGTACGTGGCATTAGGTTGTAAAGTGTCTGTTAGATATATCCATTTAGTTTAACACTTTGATACTGCTCTGCCTCCATTTGTACCCCTCCAAATAGGCAGGGTTATTTCTATGCCCCAAAATTTTAAACCTGAAGGATCTCTATTGTGTTTGCAGTGAAAATGCATTGACACACTATGATCTTTTGTACCCTATTTTAATGTTGTTAATATGTTCGGATACTCTTTTTCCCACTGTACGCTTTGTGCGGCCGATATACCTCAGGCCACATGGACATGGTAACGTGTATGCCACATGAGTCAAGTTGCATGTGATTAAATCTTTGATCTCAAATGTTTTACCAGTAGCTGTTGAACGAAATTCAGTCAAACCTTTTACATGTGTATTCACCTGCCGACATATTAAACATTTGTGACAGGAATAAAACCTGCTCTGTCACAAAACATTTGAGGTTTAGTGGGAGGATCTAATATTTTTTTTCACTATTTTATCATCAAATGAAGGTCCCTTTCTATAAATAAACATAGGGTCTTTAGGTACTGATTTCCTTAGAATTTTATCCATACTTAAAATTGGCCAGTACTTTCTAAAAATAGTTTCAACTTCTTTGTATTGGGTATGATACTTATACCCAATACATGACTGAAACCCCATTCATCTCTATTATCATTAGATTTTACCTTATTTGCTAAACACATGGCTTGTGTAGTATGCCTCACTTCTTGTAGGGCACTGTCTAAATGTACAGATTTATACCCCTTTTCTACAAATCGTTCCTTTATTAATTACGATAATGTTACAAAATCAGCATCTCTAGTGCCGTTCCTTCTAATTCTCGTGAACTGGCCTTTTGGTATGTTCCTAAGCCATGCCGGGTGATGACCACTGTAAATAGGTAGGTAACTGTTGCGGTCTGTCGGTTTAAAGTAGATCTTGGTAATTAGTTGTTTGTTACACAGCATAACCGTAACATCTAAATAATTATGTTCCCTACTCCAGTGACAATCCAGTTTGATATTGTTGTTAGTCAGGAAACCTAATATGAAGGGATCGTCTATAAATCTTTTATAAAATAAAAGTTCACTCCTCTGTTGACCATAAATATGCCTATCCTCCCATTCACTCATGAAGAGATTAGCTAAACTGGGCGAAAATTTGGCGCCCATCGCTACACCTCTCTTCTGAGTACAAAACCTTCCAGCAAACCAAAAATAATTGTGGGATAAACAAAATTCTAAAGCCATCCCTAAATATGTTTTGTATGTAAGGTAAGTCCTCCCTCTTGCTAAAAGCCCAATTTAGTGACAGCAAGGCATCATCGTGTTGAATGACAGTATATAACGATGCAACATCAGCTGTCACAAAAAAAAATATATTTTTGGTCAGGGACATTTATAGCTTTTAAAAGCTGTAGAAAGTTTGTAGTATCCTATAAATAGGACTTAGTGTGTGTCAGACTTTCTTGGAGGAAATGGTCAAGGTACTGTCCAACCCTAGAAGATACCGATCCAATGCCATTCACTATTAGCCTGGCCGGAGGGTTTAGAGGGTCCTTGTGAACCTTGGGTAGCGTATATATATGGTTGGAACTCTACTGTAACTGGGTACCAAAAATGCTTTTCTTTCTTATTTAACCACTTCCTGCCCAGCCTATAGCAAAATGACGGCCGGGCAGTGGTTCAGTTTTCCTGCCTGGGTGTCATATGATGTCCCCTGGATAACTGCTGGCGCACGCCCGTGGGGGCACGCAGTGCGGCGATCAGCGGTGAGGCTTGTCAGTCTGACATACCGCTACACTGATCTCGGTAAAGAGCAGGCTCTTTACCACGTGATTAGCCGCGTCCAATCATTGCTGATCACAGTGTAAACAGGAAGAGACGTTTATCGGCTTTTCCTCACTCGCGTCTGGCAGACGCGAGTAGAGGAGAGCCGATCGGCGGCTCTCCTGAAGGGGGAGTCTGTGCTGATTGTTTATCAGCACAGCCCCCCCGGATGCCCACACTGGACCACCAGGGATGCTGCCAGGACCACCAGGGTGCCCACCACACATTGATGAGCAGGTATGCCCCCATGGCCACCAGGGATGTCACACAGTGCCCTAAAAGATGCCAATCTGTGCCCACAAATGGTGCCAGTCAGTGCCCACTATGAAGGGAGGGCCCGTGGAACCCAGAATCTCTTGGAGAGGTTGGGAAACCCTTGTTTTAGCCCCCCATGCACCTCCTATGTCTAAGTCACCCTCTGTCTATTAAGGGCACAGGGTGAATGAGAAAAATTATAGACAACTCTTAAATATAACAGTAATATTTATCCACAATACCCACCAGGATATATATAAAGAGCTGATCACAGGCCTCTAGAACTGGGTAGGAGCTGGACAGTCTACTCCTACTATAATTTTTTGCCTACTAGGCTGAGGAGGGGGAGATCACTGTTTGTATTGTTAATTGTAATTAGTTTCTGCTATTGTGAGAAGGTTTGCTGTGTTTATTTTTATGATAATGTTGATTGTGTCTTCTGAGCTAAAAGACGGCAAGTCTGTCCTGAAAGGTCATGCCTCTGAGTGACCTAGGCTGTCTAAACGATTAGTTAATTGGCTTATGTTAATTAGGTTTCTGGTTACAGTTTGTATTGTCATTCTGGTGTATATATTTGTGTGAGATCTCAAAATAAACTGTTCAAGCTGTGTAACTAAGCTAGTCTCTTCTGGATCTTGGTTACAATATTCGGCTGCAAAATCTGATATCTGAAGGTCCAGATTGGAGGAAGCTGTGTACTGACGGAAGCACTCAAGCGGAGTGCGACGGGGATCCGTTACATTGGTGGCAAAAGCAGTGGGATGCTTCCTGCAGTCTAGGACATCCAAACCTCTACCTGGATCCAAGATCAGGATAGCAGACTTCGGTCACCCCAGCGGAGCTATGGATCTGGCATCAGAGTTCCTGGGACTGTTGCGGATCGTCCTTAAAGCATACTCCAGGACTGTCTGCGGATGAATACCTGGAGCTCAGGCAGCAGATTTGGGTGGAGCTCTTGATTGGGGCCCTCCAGGTCTCTGGTATGCAACAATGCAAGTGCTTTCCAACCCCAGACCAAAGAGCCAGTGACCAACAGGTCAACAGGAGTTACAGATGCCATATCCTGGGAGAGCGGCCCCAGGAGCAATGGGTGACTGAGTTTGACAGGCTGGTCCAGCAGGAGATAGAGCTGGACAATCGTTATCGGGCTCTGCAATGGCACACAGAGCAGGGATATTTAGGGGAGACAAAAGAATGCTCTCTGGGGGGATATGACTGGCGGCCCTGGATTGCTGTGAGGAGAGCCTTACAGATCGTTTTGTGTTTGGCGGTGAAGGAGAACCTACCCTTGAGGACCTGTGAGATTATAGAGAGGCCATGCTCAGTCTTGCAGGGGTCTCAGAGCTTAAACCTGATCTGGAATATTTGCTAAGGAAAGAACAGCATCTGGAAAGGGCTTACAGGAAACTGCTAGAACACATTCAGTAGCATGCCAGAGAATCGGCAGTGGAAACTCCGGAGACTGCCGTCACCAAAGCTGAAGTGCTGACAACAGGGCAGAGCTCTGCTAACCTCTGCCCAGCACCAATAACATCTTCTGGGTCCTACGGACAGAACAAAAGATTACAGCACACACATACAAAAATGACATTTAACTCCTGCAAGGCTATTTAAAACACCAGTGCATATTCCAAAAATATGGGGATTTTCTAAGTGTGAAAAAGGAATGTGTATATATCGTGCTGTCTTCTATAAATTAAAACGTATAAGCAGCTGACACAACAAGTGATCAAATCTTGCAAAGAAAATAGAGTATGGGGAAGTGCAGCGCTAGAAAATATTTAGATAGTCTATAGGACTATTTGGTACAATTCTGCTAGTGATATTACAACCAGTGAATTAAATCTATGAAAACCTGATACCATGTATAAAATACATATAGTGAAATAAACATAAATATTGGTCTTGATTATATCAACTTAGTCCACATAAAAGGTGACACAAAAATAAAAATTGTGAAGATGTTGATAGAAGATCCACCACTACTCCTAGTAAAGGCTTACCAGAGAGATTGGACACAGATGGGCACATACCCACTGGGTCAATCAAGCTTGTAAAGTGGGGATCCTTGGTGACAGCTACCGCAGAGGACACAATTCCAGGTGGCCCGGGTGCTTGTAATGATGCGTATTTAAAGGTAGGTCCAATCAGACATCAATGATATATGTGAAGGAAATATAAGAGCACATAGCGTAATACTGTATAAAAAACTCATAACATGTTTATTGAGGGTAAAAACACTCACATTTCTGAAGATAAAAAAGCGCTTTGTAAGTAAAATAACGGCAGTGCCAGTGGTGTCAGTAGTCTGTGCTGACACGTTTCGTCCTCTAGGACATCATCTGGGGTACTGTACCACTGTATATACTGCCTTATATATACACTAAGAAGGACCCCCATGTAAAGACGTGGCTCCAATGAGATACGCTGTTCAATAACAGCAACTTCTGGGTATGTAAAATGGCGCTAGCAGCGTGCGCTGCAAGCCTCGCTATAAGCAAGGAAAAAAATTTAGAGCGCACAGCTGAGAAGTGGATGGTACTGACGTCATGCGTTGCAAGCCTCACCCCTAATAAGGGAAGTGAAATGAAACCCATAACGAAATACCTTACATTTTAAAATAACGTACGCATATCCGAATAGTAAGGAAAAATATCATACGCGTATCTGAATTGTGAAGTAAAAAAGATGATACAAACGTGTTATAAGAGCAGTATATTAGCGTCCCACAGCTTCTTGGGAATAAAACAACTGTGATGACATGACAGTATATATATGTATGTTGGAATTAATGGACCTTGTAAAGATATGTTTACAAAAATTGGACAAAAATACTAAATGTTATAATTAAGAATATTAATTGTAAAAAATGACGATAGAAAAAAAAAGGGGCAAAAATAACCCAAATATTGATAATTTGTAACACATTTGTATCATCTAATTCCCGGACTGATGACTTTCAGCCTATTTTTACTTCACAATTCAGATACGCGTATGATATTTTACTTTACTATTCGGATATGCGTACGTTATTTTAAAATGTAAGGAATTTCGTTATGGGTTTCATTTCAATTTCTTTCATACAAATTTGGGAGGTAGCGTCATGCCGTCTTTACATACGATATTTTCGCTATGAGCTCCATTTGTCTCCATCCACATCGAGGCTCGACAGGCAGCATTGCAACGTCTTGACATAAGCTCTTTAATACAGACAATCTAAGATGTACTTCCGCGCTACGGCCGTGCGTTCCGGGCGTCTTCCCTTATTAGGGGTGAGGCTTGTAATGCACGCCATCAGTACCATCCACTTCTCAGCTGTGCGCTCTAAATGTTTTTCCTTGCTTATAGCGAGGCTTGCAGCGCACGCTGCTAGCGCCATTTTACATACCTGGAAGTTGCTGTTATTGAATAGCGTATCTCATTGGAGCCACGTCTTAACATGGGGGTCCTTCTTAGTGTATATATAAGGCAGTATATACAGTGGTACAGTACCCCAGATGATGTCCTAGAGGACGAAACACGTCGGGGTGGACTACTGACACCACTGGCACTGCCGTTATTTTACTTACAAAGTGCTTTTTTTATCTTCAGAAATGTGAGTGTTTTTACCCTCAATAAACATGTTATGAGTTTTTTATACAGTATTACGCTATGTGCTCTTATATTTCCTTCACATATATCATTGATGTCTGGTTAGACCTACCTTTAAAAACACATCATTACAAGCACCTGGAATTGTGTCCTCTGCGGTAGCTGTCACCAAGGATCCCCACTTTACATGCTTGATTGACCCAGTGGGTATATGCCCATCTGTGTCCAATCTCTCTGGTAAGCCTTTACTAGGAGCAGTGGTGGATCTTCTATCACTTTCACAATTTTTATTTTTGTGTCACCTTTTATATGGACTAAGTTGATATAATCAAGACCAATATTTATGTTTATTTCACTATATGTATTTTATACATGGTATCACGTTTTCATAGATTTAATCCACTGGTTGTAATATCACTAGCAGAATTGTACCAAATAGTCCTATAGACTATCTAAATATTTTCTAGCGCTGCACTTCCCCACACTCCATATAGTGCTAAGCTCACTACTACGTCAAAGTACCTCATTATCAGTGGGTCCTACGCTATCTTTTGTTCTGTCTGTATGGTCTTATGGCTGAACCATCTTTAATGCATTTTTTAGGGTGTGCCCCCCAAATCTTTGTTTGTCTATTGTATGGATTCTGACCAAATCCCTTTGGGCTGGAGCACCCCCCCCCCCCCATCATTGCCTCTTATTAGTGTCCACCTGTGTTATAGGAGGAGTTCTTTAATTCTCCCATATAGAGGAGCATATTTCTCCCATTGTTCAGAGAAGCAGGATCTTCCATTCTATGGATAGCGTAGGACCCACTGATAATGGTGTACTTTGACGTAGTAGTGGGCTTAGAACTCTATGGCCATATGGTGTAACAAAATTCCCATATTTTCTGAATATGCTCTGGTGTTTTAAATAGCCTTGCAAGAGTTAAATGTCATTTTTGTATGTGTGCGCTGTAATCTTTTGTTCTGTCTGTATGGTCTTATGGCTGCACCATCTTTAATGCATTTTTTAGGGTGTCCCCCCCCAAATCTTTGTTTGTCTAATTCTTCATAAGTGACATCTACAGCCAGCATGTCTGTTAACTGAGAAATATAAAAAATATAAAACTTTTTATCCAAAATAACTACCCCTTCCCCCTTCTTTGCTGATCTTATTATAACATCTTTCCTATTCTCTAATGACGTTATTTCTTCCTCCATGTATTTGGGGTTTATATTCCTCTTTATGGATAATTCTCAACATCCTTTAAAACCATATGTTTAAACACCTCAACGTGATTGTTAGAGGGTTGCGGTGGATTAAATAAAGATCAATTTTTTTAAACCACTATTAATTCCAATCTGCTCTATTTATGGTGCCTGGTTTTATCCCTAGGAAGTATCATATTTAACTTCCTTATATATTTGTGCACATCGATATAAACAATAAACTTGTTGATAGTTTTTTTACTATAAACTTCAAACCAGCATTCAATATATTTATTTCCTTACTAGTAAGATTCACTTTAGCCTGGTTATAAATACCCACTAATTGATCTACCTTCTCCTTTTTTTGCTGGATTCTTCATCTACTTCTACAACCTCTCCTCCCTTTCTTCCTGTTGTCTCTAAAGGGCTATGCGGTCTTACCCATTGAGGTGGATTCCACCACCCCTGATGTCTGGATTGCTGGAAAGTTTTTGGAGGACGGCCTCTCCAAGGATTGCTCCCTTGTGATCTTGATCCTCCTCTTCTTCCTCTCCCTAAAAAAGGTCTCATTTGTTTAGGGGTCATAATTATAATTATATAATGTCTCATAGCGATTTGCAGTGGGAATCAGATAGGGACTCCACTGATCCCTTTCCTCGTATCCCTGATAATAATCTGCTGGTGGTTCTAAATTTTGTTGATCTATTCCTGGATTGGGGTATGGGATAAATTGATCTCTATCAACATAACCCTGTTGCTGTTTTTTTTTTTTTTTTGTGACATGCTATATTGCTGTTCACCTGTATTTTGTTAATACCAATGACTAGGTTGAGTGTTACATCTCTCATTTTTTCTACCTCTTTTGCCCCTCTCTCCACCTCTACCTCTCTGAGTGGGGGGTTGAGGAGCATGGCCCCATCCTGATGTTTCACCGCGAAATGTAGGTGTATTAACAACTCTAACTGGAAAATTTCTGACCGGCGGGGGAGCTAGCTCTAGCTTGTCCCTCGCATCTACAATTGGCACATTAGTGTTTTGCCAGAGATAGATTGAATTATTCTTAAAATCACCCATATCCCTGTGGAATTTTTAAAATTTCTTTTTTGAGTTTCTCTATCTAATTTTTTGAGCTTTCTTTTAATCTCACTATTGAAATTTATAGCTTGTTGTGTAGCCTTAATATGATCCACTTTACCTTGTAAATCTGCAATCTTTTTCTCCACTAATACCATTTTCTGCCTTTTCTGTTTGAGAACCAATTCCTGCAATTTAAAACCTATACCATTAAAGAAATCCCACCATTCTGTCATCAATGCCTCATCATTAAGGCCACCTGACTTTTTCTTTTAAATAGTGGTCAAAGGTACAGATATCCCACCAGGTGCGAACCTGCTTCTCCAAAGCATAACCCAATGAAGTGAGCAGAAAATTGTAATCCTCACTTTTAGATGATATTGCATCGGCAGAAAATAGAGAATCTACGTTTAATTGGTGATTATTAAGGAATTTGATCATGTCCATAGCTGCTATGGGTAAACAATAATTAAAACTCAAAACATATGGAATAATCAGTGAACAGTTATAAACAGAGCACTCCACTCCCAGCGCTTATGAACCAAAATACCAAAAGGGTAAAGATAGCTCTCTATTTAGGATACATTTAATAAGTGAGTTTATTCAGCATTAAATGCAGCTTGGTTATGTAGCATGTGGCTGTATATTCTGCAATATTTACATTTTTGGTAATCTCATTCAATGAATCCAAGCTCTGCAAGCTGAGATAACATACATTTCATTGATGCATTCACACAATTTCACAGTAACCATGAGATAAAACAAAGTTTAGGATTATCCCATTGTTTTTCAAATCTATGTACACTACAAACTGTATGATTGAACTGGTTTTGATATCGCTGTTTTACTAACCTGACAGCTTATTATTCTAAAAAGGAAACCTTAATTTTGCTTTCAAATGTTAAAGATTGTAACTACCAGCAAGAATAAGTCCTAACATTTAAAGAACACCTGTCATTTCAGATCCATCATGGCAGCGCCTGTTAGCGGGCATCCACTCACCTGCTGCCACCACATCCCTCACCTTGTCGAGTCACTGCCGCATCACCAGCCATTCCATGAGCCATCTGCTCATGGAATGAATGTGGAACTCATCCAGTTAGGATTTGTTGATAAACACGTTAATGTCCCAATCGACATTCATACCATGGGGCCAATAGGATTTTAATTCATATATCTAGAAAGTCTCTAGACGCGATGCAACCCTAATGCTGGAATCTCCTCTCCAATGAGAGATTAATTGTCTATAATCAGAAACTGGGTACCTGAGAGGTCTCTATTATGGTGGCAAATATAGTGTTTCAGAACACTATGATTGATCTTACTGTTCTTAATATTTGTTATATGTTCATTTACCCTGACAGAAAAGGGGCGTATAGTGCGACCCACATACTGTTTCTTGCAAGGTCAAGTTAACAGATATACTATGTGGTGTGTGGCACAAGTGATGAAATGTTTCATCTGATAGGAACGACCAGTCGTTGTAGACATGAAAACATCGGTTTTCCCCCTGCCACAGGTGTTGTGATGGCATACATTACACCTACGGCAAAGACAAAAACCTTTCAACTGATGAAAAAAAGAGGTTCTCATTGGAGGGTCCACCACAACTGGTGCAACACTCCCCTGCATAGAAGAAGCACCCCTGTAGATAACTCCAGGTCTATCTGGAAGTACAGAACCCAGATAGTGGTCATTTTTACAGTTTGAGGAGGAAAAAAAAAGCTGATCACCGGCGGCCGTGAGAGGAACATCAGTCCCGATCAGGGCGATCATCTGCCCCCTGCCAGTGACACCTAGCAAAAGGGAGCAGTGCCGCCTACCAGTGCCCACCAGCGTCACCCATCAGTGCCCACAGTGCCACCCATCAGTGCCCACAGTGCCACCCATCAGTGCCACCCATCAGCGCCCACAGTGCCACCCATCAGCGCCCACATCAGTGCCACAACAACAGTGCTGCACATCAGTACCACCTATCAGTGCCCATCAGTGTCACCTACCAGTGCCCATCACTGCCTATCAGTGCTGCCCATCACTGCCCATCAGTGCCACCCATCAGTTCCGCCCATCAGTGCCCCCCCATCAGTGGTACCTATCAGTGCCCATCAGTGCCACCTATCCGTGCCACCCATCCATGCCACCCATCAGTGTCACCCATCAGCGCCCATCAGTGGCCATCAGTGCCGCCTTATCTGTGCCCATCAGTACCACCTTATCTGTCCCCATCAGTGCTGCCTTAACTGTGCCTATCAGTGCCGCCTTAACTGTGCCTATCAGTGCCGCCTTAACTGTGCCTATCAGTGCCGCCTTAACTGTGCCTATCAGTGCCCACCAGTGCCGCCTCATCAGCGCATATCAATGAAGGAGAAAAATTACCTGTTTGCAAAATTTTATAACAAACTATGAAACATAATTTTTTTTTTCAAAATTTTCCATCTTTTTTTGTTTGTTTAGCAAAAAATAAAAATCCCAGCTGTGATCAAATACCAGCAAAAGAAAGCTCTATTTGTGGGGAAAAAATGATAAAAATTTCATTTGGGTACAGTGTTGTATGACCGCGCAATTGTCATTCAAAGTGCGACAGCGCTGAAAGCTGAAAATTGGTCTGTTCAGGAGGGGGGTTTAAGTGCCCAGTAAGCAAGTGGTTAACCAAGCATTGTGATGACAACTGTTGAAAGGGAAGTAGCCATTAATCTCCAACTGATGACTAATGACATTAATTTTTAAGTCTAGAAAGTGAATGTTGGTTCTGCTAGCCTCGTATGTTAGCAAAATTATTATTATTATTTAAATGTGCCATGAAACTGTTTAGAGAATCGGGATCTCCATCTTAGAGGAGGAGGATGTCGTCTTTATACCTTGCCCAATGTACCAATTCCGGTCTCCTATGGGCATAGACTACATCCTCCTCCCACTTAGCCATAAACAGATTGGCCAAACTAGGGGCAAATTTAGCCCCCATTGCGACTCCTTTATGTTGTAAATAAAAAGTATTATTGAACCAAAAAATAATTGTGTTTGGTCGCAAATTAAAGAAAGTCCATATTATAGTTTTGTTGGTGTAGGGGCACAGTAGGGGCACAGTACCATCTCTGGAGAGATAGTATTTTACAGCTGCAAGACCCAACTGGTGGGGAATGCAGGTGTATAAGGCTGCAATGTCTGCTGTCAACAGAATGCAGTCCCTTGGATAGTCCACATTCTGCAATAATTTAATGGCATCATCCTTGGTATCTCTTAGATAAAATGGCATTCTCCTAACCAAAGGCTGGAGGTAGAAATCAATGTATTTGCTCACTCGTGCGGTGACGAAATCGATACCACTCACTATCGGTCATCTCCCGGTGGGTGTAAAGGGTCTTTCCATAAGCAGATTACATTTTTGACATATTTTTAACATTATTTTATGATGTTTTATTTTACATTTATGCATCATTGGATAGATAAAAGGGGGGAGGACAAAGGGGTGGGACTTTAAATGAAGCCTGTGATAGCAATGAGGTAAAGTGGTAGAACTGTTTGGAGGATTTTATTGATTGTCATGAGGTACAGTCAAGTATAGAGCATATAAAATATACAATACATAGCAATAATAACATAATGATGTAAAACATTGAATATTGCAAGTTCATTATCACATTATATAATAAGGAATAAACTTCCAAAGTTCACCAAGAAAGATAAGGATAAAAACTGATAATACATAATGATGCTTGCACAGCCTATGACCTCAAGATCCGAAAAGGGGGTGTAAAGGGTAGACATGATATCAGAAGGTACTAGTTGGTAATAAAGAGTATGGCAGCTCAACTCGTTTCGTGACTAGGAGGCCACTCGTCAGGAGCAAGCACAAGATGAATCTAAGGGTAGAGAGATTGACTCAATTGATGGTCTGTAAACAAACATATAGAATAGCGGGGTGGAACCCCCAACCCAAATACTAATGAACTCACTGGGTTCATATGGTAGTGGTGTGGTGCCGTGCAACATGGCCATCCGAGGTGATACTTCCAACCGTGAGCCGCGGCGGACATCTAATCCAAAGCGCCCCTACAGGCAGCAACCAAGGCAGGCAGAGGAACACAAGGCAACCTAAGTGGGAATAGGCAGGGAGTAATTGAAATGTGCACCGGAGGAGAAGTGTGAGAAAGTGAGTGGGAAGCCCAGAGTGAGGAGTGGGGGTATAGGTGAAGTGGACAGCCAAAGGGGGCTGAAAAATAGGTAAAGTGCAGGTGAGAAAAAGTAAAAGCGAAAGGGACCATAAGTGGCAGCAAGGGGAGTAAAAGTGAGGAACCTGGGGAAGTGATGGAGATTACCTTAATAGAGTTGGACCAGTGACAAAGAAATAGAGCCTGGGCTGGCATGCAAGCGGGTGTGCAGGGAGTCTTGAGTGACAGGACCTACCCGGAAGGTGCCTATGTAGGCGCCGTGGCGAGGACGCCACCCACGTCACACCAGCGTAACAGAATGATGGGGGGAGGGGCAGAGCGGGCCACGACCGCTCCACCCATCACCACCGCAACACCCCTGAACTGCTCGCGAGCGTGGCTACCACATGCTTGGACGCACAAGCGCCGGTGGGGTGCCAGGCGTCCAGCATGGGATGCGTGACGTTGGCGTGCAGTGGTGGAACCCCCACCCAGGCGTCAAAGAGGCCGGGGGTGGGAGGAGGCCTGCCAAGCACGTCACAGCTCCCGGAGGAGGAGAACGCCCGGACGGCAAGCAACATGGCCCAATTCACAACCAAAATGGACCAGGGCATGGTAGTGGTGGTAATCAAAGGAGTAGGATACAAAAACGAGCATAAAAAATAAAAATATAAATGATGAAGCATGAAGAGATAAATAGTTGAGTAACTATGGTATACACTATAAGCAATTATAAATGGATCTAGAGAAGTTGTCATAGGATCAAAAATGCAAAAGGGGAAAAAAATTGGATAGATGGCGATTTTTTTGCCATTTATTTTTTATATTTTTTATAGCAATATTTTTCATGGTTTAACTATTATGTTTTTATTTACATTCAGGTTCTGCAATAATTTGTAAGTTTATATATGATAAGAAGTGCATTGCTGATGTTGTTGCGCCATGTGACACATGGCCCGAGTGAGTTTAGACTTGTTGGCCGTGTATTCCTTTTACTGCATATTTGCATATGGATATGTCACATGACAGCTCCGTATAGTGAGGCTTATCTAATGCTATGTCTATATGACGGCTGCCCACAGTGAGGCTTGGCTAGGTGGCCGGGCGCCACCTCAGTTCATCACATGATGGTTTGTCACGTGTCGGCGGACCAGAGCGAGGCTTGGTTCGTGCCATGAGCGCCATTTTGCTAAGTCTTTTTTGTCCATTATTATCCATGCGGAGGCTTGGAGCACACGCTAGACGCCATGTCCAACATTTCCAGTTTGGCAGATATGGGGTCCTGCTGACAGGTATGGATTGGATAACCGCTTAGGATTAATATTATATATTGGCGCAGTACATGGGGGCCAGTCTATACCCCAGGTGATGTCTTAGTGAATGAAACGCGTCGGGACATATTGTTATGGCTCCATGATATTGCGTTCTATACTTTTCTTTGTGATCACATTATATACAGTTACTGTGTCCATCTACATTGATGTAAGTGCATTACTTTATTCAATAAAACCTTAAGTTAAGGATTTTATGCTATGTGGTGATTTCTTCCTTCTATGATCCTTCTTATGATTGGTGGAGCCTAAGACTTTTTTGGAAACTGGGTCAGTGTTGCTGTGCATCCCTTACGCTGGTTCCTGTGAAGTACAAATCTCTCCATTTTTTTCCGCTTGTTTGGCTCCTTGCTGAGTGAATTCTTTCCAAATTGGATTCCTTTTACAGAGGCAGAACATTCATTTTCTACCATTTTTTAACTGCTTTCCATTTCAAGTCACTTTTACCTGTCGACATATCACGTCTCTCCAGATTTATGTTTGATGGACATTGTGATTTATTAACTGTTTTGCATATTTTTTTCTTTTTATCACATTTATTTATCTATTTATTTATCTACAATTGTTGTAGGTGCCAGTCATTGGTCATTGTTTTTGATACATTATTAGAGTTGCACTGACACTTTAATTGTTTGCACATTTGCACATTTATTGTTATTCAGCGCTGCACTTTATTCCTCAAGTAAATACTTGAGGAAATACAAGTAAATACTTAACAAAGAGTAAGTTAATTTTTTTTTGTGAAGAATGAAAAAAGGTGATCTAACTCCTTATATCCTGGCCACTCCTCCAGACCCCTCTGCACATGATGCCTCATGCTGCCAGCCCCGAAATGAGTATTCATCATAATACTTGCAATGGCAAGCACCCAATGCTCAGTGCAGCCATGTCACAGCACTGACCAATGAGAAGTTCTTCATTCTTTTGAGACATCTTACTAGAAGGGGAAGCCTCAGCTGCATTTCTTATCAGTCAGCATGGTCATGTAGCTGCATTGTTCCACGGTGTGTATTATGATGAATACTCACTACAGGGTGATGCATTTTGGTATACGGTGTATGGATCATTACCCGGCAGCACAGGGCATCATGGCCGCTATGTGCAGTGGGGTCCAGAGGGGTGCTCAGGATATTTGATGTTAGTTCACCTTTTTATATTTCATGAAAAGGTGAACTTACCCTTTAATATGAACCTTACGACTTAAAGTGGAACTCCACCCAAAAGGGGAAGCTCTGCCTGTTTGCTTCCTCCCCCCTCTTCTGCCACATTTGGCACCTTTGGGAAGGGAGCGGGTACCTGTATCCGTCTCCACTTCTAGGTGACCTCGCTGCGGCAAGGTCTATCATAAGTTCGCCCCCGCCGCCGGCCATTCACATAGCGAATTGCACTATGCGTATGTGTAGTGGGGAACTGGTTGTGAAGACTTCACGGTTTCCCTTACAAGGAATGGCAGCGGCAGCCCCCGAGAGCTGATTGAAAAATCGTCTGAGGTGCCGACATTGCGGGAACGCTGGACAGGTAAGTGTCCTAGTATTAAAAGTCAGCAGCTACAGTATTTGTAGCTGCTGACTTAACCACTTAAGGACCGCCTCACGCCGATGTACGTCGGCAAGGCGGCACGGGCAGGCAAAATCACGTACATGTACGTGATTTGCCTCCCGCGGGTGGGGGGTCCGATCGGACCCCCCCCGGTGCCCGAGGCGGTCTTGTTTTGTCCCCCGGCGATCGGAGGTGAGGGGGAGGCCATCCGTTCGTGGCCCCCCCTCGCGATCGCCGCCGGCCAATCAGATCACTTCCTTTGCTGCTGTATGCTATACAGCAGCAAAGGAAATGATGTCATCTCTCCCCGGCTCGGTATTTTCCGTTGCAGCGCCGAGGAGAGAAGACTTCACTGTGAGTGCACAACACTACACACACAGTAGAACATGCCAGGCACACAAAACACCCCGATCCCCCCCCCCCCGATCGCCCCCCAATCACCCCCCCCCCCCCCTCCCTGTCACAAACTGACACCAGCAGTTTTTTTTTTTTTTTTTCTGATTACTGCATTGGTGTCAGTTTGTGACAGTTACAGTGTTGGGACAGTGAGTATTAACCCCCTTTAGGTCTAGGATACCCCCCTAACCCCCCCTAATAAAGTTTTAACCCCTTGATCACCCCCTGTCGCCAGTGTCACTAAGCGATCATTTTTCTGATCGCTGTATTAGTGTCGCTGGTGACGCTAGTTAGTGAGGTAAATATTTAGGTTCGCCGTCAGCGTTTTATAGCGACAGGGACCCCCATATACTACCTAATAAATGTTTTAACCCCTTGATTGCCCCCTAGTTAACCCTTTCACCACTGATCACCGTATAACCGTTACGGGTGACGCTGGTTAGTTCGTTTATTTTGTATAGTGTCAGGGCACCCGCCGTTTATTACCGAATAAAGGTTTAGCCCCCCGATCGCCCGGCGGTGATATGCGTCGCCCCAGGCAGCGTCAGATTAGCACCAGTACCGCTAACACCCACGCACGCAGCATACGCCTCCCTTAGTGGTATAGTATCTGAACGGATCAATATCTGATCCGATCAGATCTATACTAGCGTCCCCAGCAGTTTAGGGTTCCCAAAAACGCAGTGTTAGCGGGATCAGCCCAGATACCTGCTAGCACCTGCGTTTTGTCCCTCCGCCCGGCCCAGCCCAAGTGCAGTATCGATCGATCACTGTCACTTACAAGGCACTAAACGCATAACTGCAGCGTTCGCAGAGTCAGGGCTGATCCCTGCGATCGCTAACAGTTTTTTTGCTAGCATTTTGGTGAACTAGCAAGCACCAGCCCCAGGCAGCATCAGGTTAGCGCCAGTACCGCTAACACCCACGCACGCACCGTACACCTCCCTTAGTGGTATAGTATCTGAACGGATCAATATCTGGTCCGATCAGATCTATACTAGCGTCCCCAGCAGTTTAGGGTTCCCAAAAACGCAGTGTTAGAGGGATCAGCCCAGATACCTGCTAGCACCTGCGTTTTGCCCCTCCGCCCGGCCCAGCCCAGCCCACCCAAGTGCAGTATCGATCGATCACTGACACTTACAAATCACTAAACGCATAACTGCAGCGTTCGCAGAGTCAGGCCTGATCCCTGCGATCGCTAACAGTTTTTTTGGTAGCATTTTGGTGAACTGGCAAGCACCAGCCCCAGGCAGCGTCAGGTTAGCGCCAGTACCGCTAACACCCACGCACGCGCCGTACACCTCCCTTAGTGGTATAGTATCTGAACGGATCAATATCTGATCCGATTAGATTTATACTAGCGTCCCCAGCAGTTTAGGGTTCCCAAAAACGCAGTGTTAGAGGGATCAGCCCAGATACCTGCTAGCACCTGCGTTTTGCCCCTCCGCCCGGCCCAGCCCACCCAAGTGCAGTATCGATCGATCACTGTCACTTACAAAACACTAAACGCATAACTGCAGCGTTTGCAGAGTCAGGCCTGATCTCTGCGATCGCTAACAGTTTTTTTGGAAGCTTTTTATTGAACTGGCAAGCACCAGCGGCCTAGTACATCCCGGTCGTAGTCAAACCAGCACTGCAGTAACACTTGGTGACGTGGCGAGTCCCATAAGTGCAGTTCAAGCTGGTGAGGTGGCAAGCACAAGTAGTGTCCCGCTGCCACCAAAAAGACAAACACAGGCCCGTCGTGCCCATAATGCCCTTCCTGCTGCATTCGCCAATCCTACTAATTGGGAACCCACCATTTCTGCAGCGCCCGTACTTCCCCCATTCACATCCCCAACCAAATGCAGTCGGCTGCATGAGAGGCATTTTTATGTCCTCCCGAGTACCCCTACCCAACGAACCCCCCCAAAAAAGATGTCATGTTTGCAGCAAGCGCAGATATAGGCGTGACACCCGCTATTATTGTCCCTCCTGTCCTGACAATCCTGGTCTTTGCATTGGTGAATGTTTTGAACGCTACCATGCACTAGTTGAGTATTAGCGTAGGGTACAGCATTGCACAGACTAGGCACACTTTCAGAGGGTCTCCCAAGATGCCATCGCATTTTGAGAGACCCGAACCTGGAACCGGTTACAGTTATAAAAGTTAGTTACAAAAAAAAGTGTAAAAAAAAAAAAAAAAAATATATAAAATTTTAAAAAATTGTTGTCGTTTTATTGTTCTCTCTCTCTCTCTCTATTCTCTCTCTCTATTGTTCTGCTCTTTTTTACTGTATTCTATTCTGCAATGTTTTATTGTTATTATGTTTTATCATGTTTGCTTTTCAGGTATGCAATTTTTTATACTTTACCGTTTACTGTGCTTTATTGTTAACCATTTTTTTGTCTTCAGGTACGCCATTCACGACTTTGAGTGGTTATACCAGAATGATGCCTGCAGGTTTAGGTATCATCTTGGTATCATTCTTTTCAGCCAGCGGTCGGCTTTCATGTAAAAGCAATCCTAGTGGCTAATTAGCCTCTAGACTGCCTTTAGAAGCCGTGAGACGGAATGCCCCCCCCCCCACCGTCTTCCGTGTTTTTCTCTGGCTCTCCTGTCTCAACAGGGAACCTGAGAATGCAGCCGGTGATTCAGGCAGCTGACCATAGAGCTGATCAGAGACCAGAGTGGCTCCAAACATCTCTATGGCCTAAGAAACCGGAAGCTACGAGCATTTTATGACTTAGATTTCGCCGGATGTAAATAGCGCCATTGGGAAATTGGGGAAGCATTTTATCACACCGATCTTGGTGTGGTCAGATGCTTTGAGGGCAGAGGAGAGATCTAGGGTCTAATAGACCCCAATTTTTTCAAAAAAGAGTACCTGTCACTACCTATTGCTATCATAGGGGATATTTACATTCCCCGAGATAACAATAAAAATGATTAAAAAAAAAAAAAAAAAAAAGAAAGGAACAGTTTAAAAATAAGATAAAAAAGCAAAAAAATAATAAAGAAAAAAAAAAAAAAAAAAAAAAAAAAAAAGCACCCCTGTCGCCCCCTGCTCTTGCGCTAAGGCGAACGCAAGCGGCGGTCTGTCGTCAAATGTAAACAGCAATTGCACCATGCATGTGAGGTATCACCGCGAAGGTCAGATCGAGGGCAGTAATTTTAGCAGTAGACCTCCTCTGTAAATCTAAAGTGGTAACCTGTAAAGGTTTTTAAAGGCTTTTAAAAATGTATTTATTTTGTTGCCACTGCACGTTTGTGCGCAATTGTAAAGCATGTCATGTTTGGTATCCATGTACTCGGCCTAAGATCATCTTTTTTATTTCATCAAACATTTGGGCAAAATAGTGTGTTTTAGTGCATTAAAATTAAAAAAGTGTGTTTTTTCACCAAAAAATGCGTTTGAAAAATCGCTGCGCAAATACTGTGTGAAAAAAAATAATGAAACACCCACCATTTTAATCTGTAGGGCATTTGCTTTAAAAAAATATATAATGTTTGGGGGTTCAAAGTAATTTTCTTGCAAAAAAAAATAACTTTTTCATGTAATCAAAAAGTGTCAGAAAGGGCTTTGTCTTCAAGTGGTTAGAAGAGTGGGTGATGTGTGACATAAGCTTCTAAATGTTGTGCATAAAATGCCAGGACAGTTCAAAACCCCCCCAAATGACCCCATTTTGGAGACACCCCAAGCTATTTGCTGAGAGGCATGTCGAGTCCATGGAATATTTTATATTGCGACACAAGTTGCGGGAAAGAGACAAATTTTTTTTTTTTTTTTTTTGGACAAAGTTGTCACTAAATGATATATTGCTCAAACATGCCATGGGAATATGTGAAATTACACCCCAAAATACATTCTGTTGCTTCTCCTGAGTATTGGGATACCACATGTGTGGGACTTTTTGGGAGCCTAGTCGCGTACGGGACCCCGAAAACCAAGCACCGCCTTCAGGCTTTCTAAGGGCGTGAACTTTTGATTTCACTCTTCACTGCCTATCACAGTTTCGGAGGCCATGGAATGCCCAGGTGGCACAAAACCCCCCCAAATGACCCCATTTTGGAAAGTAGACACCCCAAGCTACAACTTTTTGTAAATATTTTTTTTTTTTTTTTTTTTTGTCATTATTCAATCACTTGGGACAAAAAAAATAAGTATTCAATGGGTTCAACATGCCTCTCAGCAATTTCCTTGGGGTGTCTACTTTCCAAAATGGGGTCATTTGGGGGGGTTTTGTACTGCCCTGCCATTTTAGCACCTCAAGAAATGACATAGGCAGTTGTAGACGCTATAACTTTTGCGCAAACCAATAAATATACGCTTATTGACATTTTTTTTACCAAAGACATGTGGCCGAATAAATTTTGGCCTAAATGTATGACTAAAATTGAGTTTATTGGATTTTTTTATAACAAAAAGTAGAAAATATCATTTTTTTTCAAAATTTTCGGTCTTTTTCCGTTTATAGCGCAAAAAATAAAAACCGCAGAGGTGATCAAATACCATCAAAAGAAAGCTCTATTTGTGGGAAGAAAAGGACGCAAATTTCGTTTGGGTACAGCATTGCATGACCGCGCAATTAGCAGTTAAACCGACGCAGTGCCAAATTGGAAAAAGACCTCTGGTCCTTAGGCAGCATAATGGTCCGGGGCTCAAGTGGTTAAAATGTTTTGGTTGGGTGGGCTGGATCTTCTCTTTAAGCACTGGTTGATTTCATTTGCCCTCTGTATTATTATTATTATTTTTTTTTTTTTGTGATTTACAGTTATACTTCTTTGGTCAAAAAAGGGCGGTGTACAATATGGTGCAGACACCAGTCAGACAGCTAAATACACCGTTAATAAATACATATTTGTTGCCTCCACTTCTTCTATATAAATTTACCAGTTCTGAAAATGTCTTCTGTTTTGTTGGACAGATTTAAAAGTTCACAGTTCTCTTTGTCTGCCAGTTATTTGATTGCTGCTTTAAAAATACAGTTGGCGAACACACTCCAAAGTGCAGCATATGTGGAAACTAGGCGCAAATTTCATATTGCTACTTTGTTATAAATAGTCTCCATAGTGTCAAAACACATTTGGCATGCAATAAAAAGAAAAATAATGAGTGTTTAGCACTAAAATTAACATTAGAATTAGATCCTTTTATTTTGCTTTGCAAGAAGCTTAAAGAAAAAACAAAAATGATATGATACGACTATTATAAGGATATACTATATGATTGATGCATTGGGCAAAAATCTTTAGTCGCATCAACACCACTTTCTGTTTTTTTAAAAGAAACTTAAAATAATCTGGTCTTGTTGTATATCAAAGTATTTTTCTCTCAGGGAGATTTATGAGAATACAAGCATAAACTGTCAAAATTCAACCATATCCAAGAAAAATTGAACTGCAAGGCTTCTTGTTTAGAGTCATGTATGCAATGTACACTGCACGTCTTATATGAAAAGATATGCAACAGTGCCACCTGCAGGTTTTTGCTCAGATTGCATGTGCATGCCAAAAAATTAAATAACTTACTATGGAAAAAATGAACAAAGGCTATGTATGAGAATTGGTATTAAAATAGATGTTTGTCAACATTAAAGTTTCAGGTTGTTTTAATTAGGCTTAATAACAGCAGCCAAAATTAAATTCTTAAACCACCAAGATATTTAGGTGTTGATTTACTAAAACTAGACCAATCACCTTCCAGGTTTTATTGTCAAACCTTAAATTAACAAGCTGAAGTTGAAATTAAGAAGCTGATTGGCTACCATGCAGAGCTGCACCAGATTATGAGTGCTCCAGGTTTAGAAAAATCCCCCCCTTAGGGTCTATATACTGTATATCTATGTACTTTGGCTGTCGGTTAACTGCACTAAAAACTGTAGACAAGGTACTTTGAAAGCTTTGTACCATTTTAATGGTACTTTTATGTTTTGGACTTATTGATGTACCTGTGGGACTGTGAGCACTGTTGGACAACACTGTGGGGTGTATTTATAAAACATTTGCATAACAATTTGCCCAGTGTGTGCAAAATGTATGTACATTCGTTCTGTTCTGGTGCAAAAAATGAATTCTATTAGGCTATTACCTGTGCTGGTTGAATGTTCGTCATTGGTTTAGCTAGTTAAAGATTGCCCACTGCATATATACTGCGGCAGGGCGGCTCTATTGTGCAAAACAATGTACCTGTATGTTATTTCATGCAATAGACAGTGTGGGCGCGTGCGTGCCCGCTGCATGGAGGACGAGCCCATGCGCGTGTCCGGCGGACCCAATGTCCGCCAGCCATCCACGATCGCTTCACAGAAAGGTAGAACGGGGATCTATATAAACAAGGCAGATCCCCATTCTGACAGGGGAGAACACTGAAATTGTCTGTTTCTAGTAATCAAGAACAGCGATCTCTGTGTTGTTCCTGTCAGTACTTCCCCCACACAGTTAGAAACACACATTTAGCCTCTTGATCGCCCCTGTAGTTAACCCCTTCCCTGCCAGTGTAATTTATACAGTGATCAGTGCATTTTTTTAGCACGTATCATTGTATTGGTGTCATTGGTCCCCAAAAAATGTCACTTAGGGTCAGATTTGTCCCCCGCAATGTCGCAGTCCCGCTAAAAATCACTGATCACTGCCATTACCAGTAAAAACAATAAAAAAAATAAAAGTCCGTAAATCTATCCCATAGTTTGTAGATGCTATAACTTTTGCGCAAACCAATCAATATACGCTTATTGGGTAGGGGGGTTTACCAAAAATATGTAGCAGAATACATACTGGCCTAAATTGATGAAGAAATTTGTTTTTTACATTTTTTTTTGGGGGGGGGGGGATATGTTTTATAACATAAAGCAGGGGTGTCCAAACTTTTTTCAAAGAGGGCCAGATTTGATGAAGTGAACGTGCGTGAGGGCCGACCATTTTCCCTGACATTCTTTGAACCATTAAAACTCGGGCTGTGTGTTAGTTCAAGCACTAATACATTGCCCAACAAGAATTCTCTTGCCTTTGTGGCTGTAAAGTAAGTAAAGTAAGAGTAAAGAGAGAGTAAAGAGATGATCTCAGGGCGTGTTATTTGGATATACCGTATTTATTGGCGTATAACACGCATCTTCACTTTAAGAGGGAAGTTTCAGGAAAAAAACTTAAATTTTACATAAATAACTATGAAGCAAAATAAGGGTCAGTGACCATCTGCAGCCCCACCATTGCCATGAATGCAGCACCACCATTGCCATCAGTGCAGCACCCACCATTGCCAGGAATGCAGCACCCAGTATGGCCAGGTATGCAGCCCCCATCATTGCCAGGAATGCAGCCCCCCCATCATTGCCAGGAATGCAGCACCCATCACTGCCAGGAATGCAGCCCCCATCACTGCCAGGAATGCAGCCCCCATCATTGTCAGGAATGCAGCCCCCATCACTGCCAGGAATGCAGCCCCCATCACTGCCAGGAATGATCAGAGACTGCAGACATAGTACAGGAGATGATCAGAGACTGCAGACATAGTACAGGAGATGGTCAGAGACTGCAGACATAGTACAGGAGACGGTCAGAGACTGCAGGCATGGTACAGGAGATGGTCAGAGACTGCAGACATGATACAAGAGATGATCAGAGACTGCAATCATAGTACAGGAGATGCCCAGAGACTGCAGACATAGTACAGGAGATGGTCAGAGACTGCAGACATAGTACAGGAGATGGCCAGAGATTGCAGACATACTACAGAAGATGATCAGAGACTGCAGACATAGTACAATAGATGGTCAGAGACTGCAGACATAATACAGGAGATGATCAGAGAATGCAGACATAGTACAGGAGATGATCAGAGACTGCAGAGATAATACAGGAGATGGTCAGAGACTGCAGACATAGTACAGGAGATGGTCAGAGACTGCAGTTCCTATGGACATTAGTAGATAATGGCTGATCGGCCCTCTCACCTGACCCAGCGATACAGCAACGGTTCCTCTGATCAGGAGTCAGCTCACTCTGAATTGCCCATGGAGACTCCACTGGGTAGCACCTAGATCTGTATTCTGGCAATGACTCCATTCCTTTCTCTGCCAGGGATGGCACTAGGCTGTGTGGCTTTCCTTCTGGTGGCGCAGGGCAGCGGGGTTTTCTCTCTGATGGTGTTCCCTCAGCAATGTCCTGTCACGTACCTGATTGGAGTCTGAAATGACGAGGTCAGCCTCTCTTGTATCTCCAGCCCTGGACCCGCTCAGAGTGGAGACAGAAGGAACCAAGGGACTGGAGGAACACAAGTGCCTGCAGATGTAGCCCTGGAGGCCTGAAGCAGGAGATGCGACTCTTGGAAGACAGGAAGTCGCAGCAAGTCGCTGAAATGAAGATGCAGATACTCGGGTTGCAGAGAAGAGCCAAACATCAGACAGGAGCGTAGTCACAAGGATAGCCGGGTTCGGTAGCAGGCGGGCAGTGAGGTACCAAGTCATCAGGCAGGAGCAGGGTCAAATAGGAGGCCGGGATCAGGAACCAATAACCAGAAGAATAGGAGAATCCAGCAGCAAGGTCAGGGATAGCCAAGGTTCAGCAACTAGTATCAGGCAGGTAACAATAACAGGACACGGGTACAGGAACGACTGAAGATCTGTCGGCAACCATGAGGAGTAAATAGGCCGTCAGGCGCCAAAGGGCAGCGTGGACGCGCTTCTGCGGGCACGCACACTGTTCCGCACATGCGCATTGGTGCATCTGCGATCGGCAGAATTCTGTATGCGCAATGGCAGCTTTCTTACAGTCCTCTCCCTCTGGAGTACTGGGTGTACTTCCCTGAAAGCTTTCCCGGGCTCCTGGCTCTCTCTCTCTCCCATTCAGCTGAGCATGCTGTGTGGGCTGTAGTTTCTGTGTTACAGTGGGGCTGCCAGTCCTCGGGACTATATGTCCCACAATTCTCTTCTCCTTTTTCTATTCTGTTTCTTCCCTGGGCATATGAAGGCGGGGGAAGATACATAGTGGGCGGCTGTGCTGGCAAGCACCGCTCACTAGTACAGCAGCGCGCGAGAGAGGGAGGGGGGAAAGAAGAGCCCTCAGCTGCATTGGCGTCACTAGAGTTGGGGTCACCCCCCTTCCACCAACTATAGTCGCCCCTCAGTACAGACCCCCCTCCACTAAGTATAGACCCCCCTCCATCAGTGCAGAACCCGCACTAAGTATAAACCCCTCCCTCAGTACAGACCTTACTCAGTACAGACCCCCCCAGGAAACCCCCCCTCCATTAGTACAAACCCCCCCCAGGACAGATCTCCCCCTCCATTAGTACAGACCCCCACAAGACAAACCACCCCTCCATTAGGACAGACCCCCCATTAGTACAGACCCCCCAGGACAGACCCCCCTCCATTAGGACAGACCCCCCATTAGTACAGACCCCCCCTCCATTAGTAAAGACCCCCCTCCATTAGTACAGACCCCCCCTCACTTCCAGTTCCGGCGCCGTATGGAGTAGCTGCTCTCCACATCAGCTCCTGCAACTCGACTCAAAAAACCGGCATATAACGCCCGCAAACCCACCAACAGCACCGGCACTTGCCCCACTCTCTCCCGGTCACGAGATGGACCGGTTCCCCGAAAAAAACGGCCCGTGATCGTACGAGGCCGCGACAGCAATGACGGCACAGCCGCAAATCAAGGCCCCAGCTTCAGCCTACACGGAGCCCCTCACAGACACTGAGCCTGCCATGGAGGTAAGCGGCGCTGCGGCCCCCTCCCTACCTGCTGACACATCAGCCCAACACACAAGCACATCCAACACCAAGATGATTGCACAGGCTGTGGCAGCTCTTCTTTCCCCAATGATAACAGCATCTGTGGAGAAGGCTGTCAGCGCGGCCATGCAGCAGCTCCAGCTCCAGGCCCAGCTAGGGGAACATGCCTCCAGGCTGAATGAAGCTGAGCACCACATAGCTAACACTGAGGAAGAATTATACCACTCGCAATCCACAGAGCAGGCTCAAGATAAAACTAACAGATACATTCTTGAAAATTGGACGATTTGGAAAACAGATCCAGAAGGAGCAACCTGCGATTTGTGGGCATTCCAGAATCGCTGCAGCCTTCAGCCCTCACAGACGCATACCCAAAACACTAGGCCTTCCAGGCCCCTGCACAGTAACACGTGCACACCGCATGGGAACCTTCAACTCAGATCGTAAATCGCCCCGTCCCATAATCGCCAAGTACCTCAACTACTCAGACAAAGCGTTCGTCTTGCAGAAATTCAGGCAATCTAGATCTCTTCAGATCGACGGAATGAAAATCCTGATTTTCGCGGATTACTCTATTGAGGTATCCAAGAAGAGGAAAGCCTTTCAACAGGTTTGCTCAGAGCTCCATCATCAACAAATCAAATTTACTTTGGCGTTCCCAGCTACCCTCCGACTTAAAGCACCGAATGGCGACCAGCTCTCCTTTCATGATCCAAACGAGGCTGAGGCCTTCCTACGATCATTACGCACGGGCCCCAACCTCAGCCCCTCTCCCAGAGCGGCTCCTGTCAACCGTGCTCTGGACCAGAGGAGCCCACGCAAAGACTCTCCAAAACGGTTTAGAGCCTCTGCACCGGACCATCATCGCTCCACACCCCGATGAAGACCACTCTCACGGTCTCAAACTGTTTCCTCTCACCACCTCGCCTCAAACGGCCATGATGGTTCAACCTTCAACGAGATGTCTCTTTCTAAAAATGTAAATTTCTCCCTCATGTTTTGCTCTCTCTTCCTCCTCAAGTAATTCAGCTATTGGTAGGCCCAGTAGTAATCTAATGTTATACATATTGTTAACTTGTTAACTTGGTATGTTGTTATACCTCAGGTACTGATTTTTTTTTCCCCTGGCTCCCCTGTGTAACCCACTCCTCCTTTAATATGCACAGCCCAAGCTGCCAGTACACATCATCCCCTCAAGTATGGGTTTAAATACAGCAGTCAATGGGTCTGGCAATGGGAGCTGGCCTACACGGTGACTCCATGCGGAAAAAAGCGAAGTTTATTGGATATGTTTTATTGTTTCTTTTTTTTACTCCCCTCCTTCTAAACCCCTCCCTTTATTGCGCACCCCCATCATATGATACATACGCCCCCAGTGATCTTACAAACACTTGTTCAGACAGCCTAAACTCCCCCATAATCCTGCCTATTCTCACAACACACCACCACATATTAACCTATGAAGATCATGTAATATCTGCACATACCCCCCCAGTGACCCCCCCAATATGAAACTGGTCTCCTGGAATGTCAAAGGGCTTCGTTCCCCTAATAAGAGAATATAAATCCTCCGCCACCTTAAAAGACTTAAAACAGACATTGCCCTGCTCCAAGAAACCCACCTTTCCGCCTCAGACTTCCACCGCATGAAAAGATTATGGGTAGGCACGGTCTTAGGCTCAGATTCTAATGGACGCAAAGCAGGAGTCTTGATACTCATACACAAAAACCTCCCATGCAAGGTCCTATCTGTTAAATCAGACTCGCAGGGACGCCTTATCTCAGCCCACATTCAATTAGGAACCAAAGATATGATAGTCTCCAACATTTACGCACCCAATAAACCCACCAAGCAGTTTTTTAGTGAACTTTCGACATGGCTCCTTAGTGATCCGAATCTCTCACATATAGTCGGCGTAGACTTCAACTCCACGCTTCACCTGATAGATGACAGATCCACTCCTAAACGCCCATATTCCCCCCCAGACCACAATACGCAAACTCTTCTAGCCTCCACGATAGAGTCTCTCCATTTGCACGACATTTGGCGACTCCGGCACCCAGCTGACAGTACAGACCCCCCTCCATTAGTACATACCCCCTAGGACAGACCCCCCTCCATTAGTACAGACCGCCAGGACAGAACCCCCTCCATTAGTACAGACCGCCCCAGGACAGACCCCCCCTCCATTAGTATAGACCCCCCAGGACAGACCCCCCCTCCATTAGTACAGACCCCCCAGGACAGACCCCCCTCCATTAGTATTGACCCCCCAGGACAGACCCCCCCTCCATTAGGACAGACCCCCCAGGACAGACCCCCCCTCCATTAGTACAGACCCCCCAGGACAGACCACCCTCCATTAGTACAGACCCCCAGGACAGACCCCCCCCTTCATTAGTACAGACCCCCCCTCCATTAATACAGACCCCTCAGGAAAGACCCCCTCTATTAGTACAGACCCCCCATTAGTACAGACCCCCCAGGACAGACCCCCCTCAATTAGTATAGACCCCCCCAGGACAGACCCCCCTCCATTAGTACAATCCCCCCTCAATTAGTATAGACCCCCAGGACAGACCCCCCTCCATTATTACAGACCCCCCCAAGACAGACCCCCCTCCATTAGTACAGACCCCCCAGGACAGACCCCCCCATTAATACAGACCCCCCTCCATTAATACAGACCCCCTAGGACAGACCCCACTTCATTAGTACAGACCCCCCAGGAGAGACCCCCCTCTATTAGTGCAGACCCCCAGGACAGACCCCCCATTAGTACAGACCCCCCCAGGACAGACCCCCATTAGTACAGACTCCACCTGGACAGACCCCCCTCAATTAGTATAGACCCCCCAGGACAGACCCCCCCTCCATTAGTACAGACCCCCCTCAATTAGTATAGACCCCCCCAGGACAGACCCCCCCTCCATCAGTACAGACTCCCCCTCCATTAGTACAGATCCCCCCAGGACAGACCCCCCTCCATTAGTAATGACCCCCCAGGACAGACCCCCCTCCATTAGTACAGACCCCCCTCCATTAGTACAGACCCCCAGGACAGACCCCCCATTAGTACAGACCCCCCAGGACAGAGCCCCCCCTCCATTAGTATAGACCCCCCAGGACGGACCCACCTCCATTACTACAGACCCCCCAGGACAGACCCCCCCATTAGTACAAACCCCCCAGGACAAAGCCCCCCTCCATTACTACAGACCCCCCAGGACAGACTCCCCCATTAGTACAGTACCCCCCCTCCATTAGGGTATGGTAAAAACACTGTGGAGAGAGAACAGAGCACAGAGAGGAGAACGTGTCAGGCACGGACCACCCCGCCCCCCCGCACGACATCACTGCGCAGCTGGTCTCTCTCCACACAGAGACCAGCCGCTCTGCCTCCATTCTCTTCTCTGGCTGGCTGTTCTCCTTCTCTGACAGGAGGAGGGTGGGGCTTGAGCAGTTAACACAGCAGCGCCTTTTCTTCTTAGAACGGTGTTCTGCTGAGAAAGTTCCCCTCTGCGGATAAGGACCCCCCTCTACTGCGCAGGCGCAGCGCTTGCGCAGTAGGAGCCAGCGGAAATAGCCGAAGCCGAATAGAATAGAAATCAGCTGTACACGGCGCCTGTAAGAGGGTCCCTTGCAGGCTCGCCTCGCTCGCCATGCTCCGCTTCGCTCGACACCGGTGCCGGACACAAACAAGAGGATGAGGAGGGAACGGAGCACTCTGGCGCTTCAGCGCCCCCACCTCTCTGATGCTCGGGTGCACTGCACCCCCTGCACCCCGTCTGGGATCGGCCCTGGCTATGACACTTCAAAGGTAAATAAATACTCTTACCAACTGTGGTGGACCCTAAATGTCATGCGACAGAGGGGTCATACAGGCTTGGGATCCAATAGAGTATGGATCGGGGGATGTTCAGGTATTCAAAGTAGGGAGATCAGGTGAATCCGATGCAATACCCCAGCTCTTGGTCTGTGGATTGAACAGGTGATCAACAGCCAGGCGATCGTCTCCCAGAATATTCCAATATGAAATCCAAAGGCCAACCATATAAGAGAGAGGGGAGGAGGACTCCAATAGTGCAGGTCAAACCAAATGGTTTTATTGATAAAGTTCAAATATCAAACAAAATACAATATAGTGATCACAAAAAAGGGTTTAAAAAGCACAGGCAATGTGGGATACAAGGAATGCTTTAAGGCCTGATTCACCTCTATGCATTTTTAGTGCTTTTTGCATTGTGCAGATTTGCACTACAGTCCATTTAACATGGTTTCCTATGGAACACGTTCTGCAGTGCATCTCTGTAAAATGCAAAAAGCACTAAAGATGCATAGGTGTGAATCAGGCCTAAGCCAGTGTGCATGGACCCTAAACCTGTTTCTCACCTGGCCTCCATGCTTGTTGTTGCCTTCACTGCCCCTGCACAAATGACTTTTTCCTTTTTTTAGGAGATCTCATGTGTTTAGGTCCCGCAAAACAACTCCTTCTGGTTTATATTTATTTATAGGTGCATCTGAGAGCCACCCTTGAACTTTTGAATGGAATGTCTAAGGAACTTTTTTAAACTTATTCGGTGCAATCTGGAATTGTCTGAGCAAAAGACCTCACTTTGTGATTTAGGACTTCAGGTTCCGCTTTAGAATTCTGTTGACGACTCTGCATGCCCTTTACTACAAATCTTGTCTGCTGCCTGCCCAGACCTACTGTCTGAGTTATTTGAACACTGATAATATATATTGTAGAAATGAAATAAGCACAAACAAGGCAGTTATAGCATTTGTTCTTCATATGTTGTAGCAAGCAATGTTTATACAGTAAGTAAGGCAGTCTTCCAGCAGTGTTAAGAAATACCTACAGACTCAGAATGCCAGAAGAGTATTTCCCTTGGGGGGTTATGGTGTTACTGAGTAAAGAAGACACTAGACATGTGCATGCTGGAAATTTTTGTATAGTTTTGGATGCATCCATTCATTAAAGAAATTTATTTAGTCATATTTGTTATGTTGACCTGTTTCGTTTTCGAAATTCATTTCATACCTTCGGCATTAATTTCGTATATTTGTTTGTCTGGGTGGATTTGAAAAATTTAGCAGTTTTCCCGGAGGGCTGCAACATATTCTATATATCATCGAATCAGACGCATTCCAGTCGGAAGGATTCAATATTTTTGGATGTTAGTCCAACCCACCAAAAGAAATGGCACTAACTGATTGGACAATATCGACTGGCTAGTTGATTTCATTATAATTTTTTGGGGAAATTGTTGACATTTGTTACTATGTCCATTCAGAGATTCGTATACATCCAAATCTCAGAAAATGACACAAAATGTGAATCATAATGAAATGCACATGTCTAGGAGATACCCTGTAAAGGGAAGCCAATTTTTCCCTTCTGAAACAGGTACCTCTTCCTTACGCTGCTTCTATACTCTTCCTATTTTATTCAAACATCCAATGATGCAGAATCTGCTATTTATGAAATTATTCAACTCAAGACTACTACACAAATCTTATGGAATATTGTCAATAGGATTCTCACCCTCCCCAAGATGGCTGCCTGGAGCAAATAACAGGGGACAATTATTCTTCAATGGGCTCCTGCCAGTGTGAAGAAACTGCACAGTGCCCCCTTCACCCTCAAGAACACACTGCAGGTTAGATCTGTCTATATAATCCTGTTTTTGTGGTTCTAATTATTATTATTATTATTCACTATTTATATAGCACCAACAGTTTACGCAGCGCTTTACAATGTAGAGGGGGGACAGAACAATTACAGTGCAATACAGAAGGGACAGGAGGGCCCTGCGCGTAGAGCTTACATTCTAAAGTGAGGGGGTGGTGGTAATTAGGTAATTAAGACTTCTGTCTGCTGCCTACAAAGACCTCTCACTTGTCTTTGACCACAACCTTGCCTTTCAATTCTGTACTAGGTTGTGCCTGTTGTCAGTTTTTACCAGTGTGAGTGCATCCAAGGGCTGTTACTGGGGGGTTACTTTTCTTTAAAGTTCATCAAGCTTTGCAGGGTGCACTGGTAAATATTGAGGGGCTCTTTAGATTCCATAAGACGGGTCCTATTTAGGGTCTGCATTCACTTGGTAGTGAATTCACTGTGATATCTGCAAAGTCTACATAGTTGCTCTAGGTTTCATAAGCTCTGGAAGAAACGAGATTATAAATTGTATGTGGTGCCCAGTTATTATGCCAACCTAAAGTTTGATAAAAGAACATCTCTGGGGGCCTACCTGGGGACTCAACAGGGAACACACATGAACTGACTATTAAAAAAAACCTCTGGATCTATATGTTACCTTGTTCTAAGTAGTGCACACAAAAATGAAAGCACACGTTGTTGACTAGAATTGTACTGCAGCTGTATTTTCTCCTTCCCTATGCTTGGTCAGTATGCTCTGCCAAGTTGTTATTTTCCATTGTCATTCTCTATAGATCAAGCTTATCTCAAAAGGCAGAAATTCAACCTCTTACTCTGTTTCAAACTGACAACTGTGTCCCTTCTCTGAACTTTGCATCTGGTAATATGAGTTAGTATACCACAATGCTCCCAAGGATCAAAGTGAACTTTGCACAGAGCATACACCATGGGCAAGATCGAGGTGATCTATATTCTATTTTACAGAATGTGACTCTTTAGTCGCATGATAATAAATTAATGGTTCTCAACCTTACAGGAGCAAGGGCTTCTTTTATTAGAGAGACTTTAACTTATTTTGTTGCTTACCTTCATGCATTCTTGCTAACTACAAACATAGCTCCCAACTGTCCCTGATTTCGAGGGACTGTCCCTGATTTGGAACAATGTCCCTCTATCCCTCATTCCTCCTCATTTGTCTCTCATTTTGGTCTGCTCTATAAAGCTGTATATAAAATGCACTTTTTATCTTTCAAAAAGTGTTTCCCAGTGCTAAATCTTTCATCTGATTTCTAAATTGCATTTGTAAATTCCAAAAGCCAATATAAAGGAATAGTAGTGGTGAAAAAAGCACTTGTGGGTTTAACCAATCTTGTTTTTTTGCACAATTCTCCTTTAAGGGGGCATGGCAAGGGGTGTGTCCTATGCCTGCATGCTTTTGCTGATAGGTGTCCCTCATTCTCATCTCAAAAATTTGGGAGGTATGCTACAAATATCAGTGTGGTAGAGGGCCCATTCACTTACCATGCACAGTTGCAGGTGCAGACCCCTTTAATTCCATTTCCCACAATTCCTTGGGTTCCTGGGCACCCACAGGGAAGATAAGTTTATCTGGTTCCTTCCCTCAGCTGGCCAGAGAGGCCACACTCCATGAGGCAGAGGTAGCTGGACAAGTGAGCTGCAGGCAGGTGGGAGGCCCTCTACTGTCAGAACTGGCATAAGGGGAAACGGGCTAGAGCCTAATAGCATTCAGCTGAATTTCTACCAGAGTATTCCAGTTCCAGTTGATTGGCCCTTTGTCCTTTGGATATGGATCCCCTCATCTGTTTACCTGTGTTACCACCAGTTATCAATTACAGCATTGAAAGAGATGCTGTTTATGCAGATAATCACAAATAGCTGTATTCTTTACTGTTTTACTAAAGTAGTGATTCTCAGCTTAACTCCTTTTTATTATAGAGTCTTATAGAGACTTCATTTTGCAGCTACATGTTACCCTGACTGAGTCACAGAGACATTGCTCTGAAGAGTCCATGTTCATGCAGCTTTCACATATTGTGCAGCTTTCATTATTCTGCAGTGTACGAATGTTTGTTTTTTTTTTACGATCCTCAACCTGTTGTTCATTAGTAAACTGCAAGTTATACTTACTCTCTGTCTAATCATACGGCATATGTCACAAACTACAGGGAAATACTATAGATCATTTATTTCTATCTGTTACAGAATGTTAGGATCTGTTTAGCTGCCTTTGAGGTTTTGAGTAGTACAGGGGAAAGGTTCAGATGGAACTGCCCAATTGCAATGGGGCTTATGTTTTATGATAGAGGTTTTCAAACATCATACAGTGTTGGTTAGGACCAGGGATGAGCCGAACACCCCCCGGTTCGGTTCGCACCAGAACCTGTGAACGGACCAAAACTTTGCACGAACTTTAGAACCCCATTGAAGTCTATGGGACTCGAATGTTCAAAATCAAAAGTGCTAAATTTAAAGGCTAATTTGCATGGTATTGTCCTAAAAAGGGTGTGGGGACCCGGGTCCTGCCCCAGGGGACATGTATCAATGCAAAAAAAAGTTTTAAAAATGGCAGTTTTTTCGGGAGCAGTGATTTTAATGATGATTTTAATGATGCTTAAAGTGAAAAAAAAGTAAAATATTCCTTTAAATATCGTACCTGGGGGGTGTCTATAGTATGCCTGTAAAGTGGCGCGTCTTTCCCGTGCTTAGAACAGTCCCTGCACAAAATGACATTTTTAAAGGAATAAAAGTAATTTAAAACTGCTTGCGGCTTTAATGTAATGTCGGGTCCCGGCAATATGGATGAAAATCAGTGAGACAAAAGGAATGGGTACACCCCCCCAGGCCCTTTGGGTCTTGTATGGATATTAAGGGGAACCCCGCACCCAAATTAAAAAAAAGGAAAGGCGTGGGGCCCCCAGGCCCTATATATTCTGAGCAGCAGTATACAGAGGGTGCAAACAAGACAGGGACTGTAGGTTTGTTGTTAAGTAGAATCTGTTTGTAATTTTGAACTGGTACATTTTTAAAGTGTAACTCCAGCCAAACAATCTATTTTTAAGCTTTTTGGAAAACATAGGAAAGGGTTATCACCCCTGTGACATTTGTTTTGCTGTCTGTGCACCTCTTCAGAAGATTTCACCTCACTTTCTGTCCCAATGACAAATGTTTTTTGACAATTTGAGGTTTTTGTTGAACAGGGGCAGAAAAATTGGGCCTTTGGTGGTGGTGGTGTTGCCACAACACTGTAAGTCCTCACAGTTACTCTTGGTGGGAGCTGGAACGGGCCCTGCTGTGAAATATTAGATCAAGAATTGTAATTACATGTCCCTGTTGAACAGGGGCAGAAAAATTGGGCCTTAGGCACTGGTGCCACAACGCTGCAACCCCTCACAGATACTCTAGTTGGAGCGCAGGAATGAGCCCTCCTGCAAAATATTGCATCAAAAATTGTAATTACACGCCCCTGTTAAACAGGGGCTGAAAAATTGGGCCTTAGCCACTGGTGGCGGTGCCCAGAACCAAAAATATTCTTACAAGCTATCAGCATGATCATTGAGGAGGAAGAGGATAGTCACTCAGCATAACAGGATAATCACTCAGCATCAGCATAGACAGTCTTGAAGGGATCTGACATTTAAAAAAAAAATATTCGGTTACATTAGCATCAGGTGCTTGGTAGCTGGGGGTGATCCAAGACTGATTCATTTTTACAAAGGTCAATCGATCGAACGAGTCAGTGGACAGGCACACCCTGTGATCGGTTACAAAGCCTCCAGCAGCACTGAATGTGCGTTCCGAAAGAATGCTGGATGCAGGACAGGCCAGTAGCTCAATTGCATACTGTGCAAGCTCTGGCCAGAGATCCATCCTCAAGACCCAGTAACCCAGAGGATTTTCGGTGGGAAAGGTGTCCAAGTCAGATCTTGCCCCTAGGTATTCCTGCACCATGTAAAACAGACACTGGTGATGGTTGCTGGAACCGATCATACCTTGGGGCTGCGGACTAAAAAATTGTCTGAACGCATCGGTCAGATGGCCACCTTCTCCACCGCTCCTTCTTTGACTGACCGAAGCCTCAGCAACACTCTGTCCAGGAACAGGAGTTTGTAACCTCCCAGTCTCTGGGAACGCGTTGCGCAGACCTTTCTGCAAGGCCTCCCGAAGATGTTTCATCCTCTACTCCCTCTGCGACAGCAAGATAAGGTCTGCAACCTTACCCTTGTAACGTGGATCAAGGAGGGTTGCCAGCCAGTATTGATCCCTCTCCTTGATACCACGAATACGAGGAACCTTCCGCAGGCTTTGCAGGATCAGGGAGGCCAAGCAGCGTAGGTTTTCTGAGGCATTCGGTCCGGAGTCCTCTGGGTCACTAAGGACGACATGATCTGCAGCCACTTCCTCCCAGCCACGTACAAGTCCATGGGTTTCTTGGGACTGTAAATGATCCCTTAAAGACTGCTGCTGATGCTGAGTGCCAGACTCCACCTCCATGCTGACACAATCCTCCTCTTCCTCCTCCTCCTCCTCTTCCTGTGTGATCGGCGGGCACGCAGGAACACTGTCTGGATAAAGGGGGCCTTGAGAGCTAAGGAAGTCCTCCTCTTCCTGCCTGTCTATTATTCCACACAGCGTGTGCTCCAACAGGTGGACAAGGGGGACAGTGTCACTGATGCATGCACTGTCACTGCTTACTATCCTCGTGGACTCCTCAAATGGTGACAGGATAGTGCATGCATCCCTGATCATGGCCCACTGGCATGGGGAAAAAAAAACAAGCTCCCCTGACCCTGTCCTGGTGCCATAGTCGCACAAGTACTCATTGATGGCCCTCTGCTGCGTGTGCACGCCGCTGCAGCATGGCCAACTCCCTCTTCTAGGGCATGCTCAACCGCATCCCCCCAGTAGGTTAGCACTCAAAGTATAAGGAATTTAGGTCGAGTGCATAAAGCTGATTTGCTTTAGATCCCCCCGAGGAGAGGTGCCAGCTCTAGGAGGATTTAGTTGACAGGGGGCTTTTTTACCTCCTGTTCAGATCTCTTTGGGGATTTTTTTTTTGTGTGTTAGGCCCTTTGTGGGGGTTTTTTTCGTGTTAGGCCCTCTGCGGGTTTTTTTTTCCCCTCCCCATCTCCTCTCTTGCCTGGGTTCCTCCTGAGTTTAGAGATTTTCCCCCTAGTTGGGGTGAGAGGTAAAAGAAATGGGTACCATTTCAATAATGTCAATTAATGCTAAGGGACTAAACATCCCCGAAAAGCAACGTATACTTCTTCAGGATTTGAAAAGATCAAGGATTGACATAGCATTTGTCCAGGAAACGCATTTTAAAGAGAATAGCCTCCCTTTTCTTAGGAACAGATCTTTTCCAATAGGTTACCATGCTACTAATCCTGTTGCTAAGACAAGGGGGGTGTTTTAATTGATTTTGAACAAGATTCCATGGTCATATACAGAAACCTTGTTGGATGCCGGGGGGGGCAATACCTGCTCCTGAAGGGTAAGATTGGGGGGACAAGAGTAACCTTGGCTGCTTTTTGCCCCTAATATACAACAAGACACCTTTTTTAAGAAATTTTTGGATAAAACTATGAGATTTACGGAGGGTCAATTGATTATGGGGGGAGATTTGAATGCATCTCTAGTTCCAGGTGAGGATACTTCTTCAGGGGTCTCAGCTGTATCCTTGGGTGTTCGGAAGCGAATTGTTAGGTCACTCTACGGAGCAAGATTAGTGGATACATGGTGCCTCTTCCATTCTGGAGAAAGAGATTACTCTTTTTTCTCAGCCCCACACAAGACATACTCTCGTATAGATTATTTTTTTACTCTGCACAGTCAATTGCATGCAATAGAGGAAGTAAATATTGGGAAGATAACCTGGTCAGACCATGCAGCAATTTTTTTGAAGTATAATCTCTCAGATATTCAACTACCTGGTCATGCGATGTGGAAACTGAATGAAAGCCTCCTACAAGACCCCTCTGTGATAGAGGAGGTACGTAAAGAGGCAAGGTGGTATTTTCAGACTAACGACACTCCAGAATGTAATTCGGGAGTGATTTGGGAAGCCCACAAAGCAGTGATGTGGGGAGTTTTGATCAAGCATGGGACTAGGATTAAAAAAGAGAGAGAAGCCAAGATAACATTGCTAATGGCAGATATACATCGCCTGGCAATGCTGCATAAACGAACCCCTACTTTAACCGTGAAACGGGATCTTTTGACAACACGCAGACAGTTCATAGATTTACTTCGGTATAAAGCTAAAAGAGCAATACAAGCAGGAAAAAAGCAGAGCTATGAGTATGGGAATAAATGCGGTAAACAACTCGCTGACTCTCTGAGGTAACAGCAATTAAGGACCTATGTCCCAATGATTATGGGAACTGAGGGTGAAAGATATCTGCTGCCAAGAGAAAGAGCGCAGAGGTTCGGGGACTTTTATTCAGCTTTGTACAATTTACACCTGAACCCCCAAAATCAGACTGCGGTAGAGGAATATGTGTCAACTTCTGGTTTGCCTAGCCTGGTGTCTATTGCATGGCAGGAATTGGAAAAACCAATCACATTGGAGGAAGTTCATGAAGCAGTGAATTTGGCAAAGATGGGGAAGGCCCCGGGCCCAGACGGTTTTACCGCCCAATATTATAAGCTGCTCTTTCCTATTTTAGGACCTTATTTGGTTAAAATGTATAATGGATTGGGAGATTCAGGTTCGTTCCAGATGGAATCCCTGAAAGCGTTAATCACGATCTTACCTAAGGAAGGTAAAGACCCACCCCAATGCGGAAGTTATAGACCGATATCCCTTTTAAATGCGGATCTGAAGCTTTTCTCTAGGATCTTGGCGATGTGGCTCCAACAGTACCTACCCTCCCTGGTCCATTTGGACCAGGTAGGGTTTGTCCAGACTCCAGACACGGGAAGCACGAGATAATACGATTAGGACTTTGAATTTAATTCATATAGCTAATACTTCCAAAATCCCATCCTTATTTCTGGGAACAGATGCAGAGAAAGCTTTCGATCGCATTAATTGGCAGTTTATGTTTGCGGTGTTAAGACAAGTAGGGATGGGTAACAATATGATTAGATGGATTTCGAGTATCTATACACAACCATCAGCTCAGGTTAAGGTGAACGGGGTGCTATCTCAGCCTTTTAGTGTCACGAATGGAACGAGGCAGGGATGCCCACTGTCCCCAATATTATTTGTTTTGTCGTTGGAGCCCTTAATGTGTAGGATCCGGTCAAATCCAGATATAGGGGGTATATCAATAGGAGGTATGCAGTATAAAGCTTCGGCGTATGCAGATGATATGTTGTTTTCATTGACTAATCCGATTGTATCATTACCTAACCTTCATCAAGAAATACAGACATATAGCTCCTTATCAGACTTTAAGATCAACGTATCAAAATCCGAGGCAATGGGAGTTGGGATATCTAGCAACATATTAGGAACACTGAAGGCAAGTTACACATTTAAATGGTCAGATCAAGCCTTGAAATACCTGGGAACTTTTACCCCAGCAAATCTTTCCCATACATACAATCTTAATTTCCCACCAATGTTACATAGAGTGCGAGTCCTCCTGGAAAGGTGGCAGAGAGGGTTCCACTCCTGGTTTGGGAGGTGTAATATTATTAAAATGAATATCCTGCCGAAGTTTTTGTATTTATTTCAAGCATTACCTATCGCTATACCTAAATATTATTTCAAACAGATACATTCCCTTCTTGTCAGATTTATCTGAGCAAATAAACACCCAAGGATTAGCAGAGCCCTGTTGACTATACCCAAACAAAAGGGTGGACTAGCAGTACCGGACATGTACAAATACTATCAGGCGGCTTTATTAAGCCGCTTGATCGATTGGAGTAGACATGGAGATGGGAAGTTATGGCCAGGCCTGGAGCAGGCTCAGAGCAGTGCTTTACTGCAACGAGCCGCTTGGTGTTATAAAGACCTTCCGACCATTACGAAGGCACACCCTGTGATAAGACCCACCCTAAAGATAGGCTTCGAGCTTTTTTCTAAGGGTAAACTTTTGGCAATAATCTCACCGTTGTTTCCAATACTTGGGGAATTCCCAGTTTGAGCCAGGTCTGAGGAAGGAAAATTTTACGGCATTGATGGAACAGGGGATCTTCCAGGCCCCTCATTTTTTAACAGGGGAAGCATGGCCCACGATATTTTCACTGACAACAGGATCTTTACCATACTGTTTGGATTTTTGGCGTGCGGTACAGCTGAGACATTTTTTGAACACTTTAATCTTGCCAAGTAGTTACGGGCGCACTCTAACAATCTTTGAGGAATATTGTAACGGAAGAGGTGTATTCCACCAAACCCTTTCTAAAACGTACGCGCTGCTGGTAGCATCCTCGGAGGACTTTAGGTTGCCCTTTTTTAGGGGGTGGGAGAGAGATCTGGGTCGAACCTTTACGGAAGAGCAGTGTACTAATATGATACACAATATATTTGAGTCGTCAATCTGCATAAGAATGCAGGAGACAAATTTTAAGATTCTGTCCCGGTGGTACCGCAACCCAGCATTCCTAAACAGATGCTACCCAGAGGTATCAGATAATTGCTGGTGTTGCGGAGGGAAGGAGGGGATGTTAATGCATATTTTTCGGTCTTGCCCCAGAATAGAGAACTTTTGGAAGGAAGTCCGGAGAATTGCTCAAAAATTTAGTGATTAGGAGATTCCGGAGGATCCATCTTTCTTCCTATTACAAGATACTAAAACCCCAGTTAAATCATATAAGAAATCTATTCTATGTCATCTGCTGAATGCAGCTAGAGCATGTATTCCACTCACTTGGAAGCAGGCACAACCACCAATGGTAGGATTGTGGCTTAAAAGAGTAGAACAATTGAACCTTATAGAAGATTTGGTTTAGACATCCCGGCAAAAAAGAGGGACGTAGCTGAAAACATGGTCTCTATGGAATCTTTTCATTAATTTCATAAAAACCTTATAGATGTAAGTTCTAATGACTGAAAACAGAAGATGTGGCCATTGGATTCTTGGCAGGGGAGGGGGATGTGGGGGAGAGGGGGAGGAGGAGGGGATGGGGAGACAGGAGGGGGGGAGGTGGGAGATGGGCTCTGCCCCTCCCTCCTCTTAGGGTTTTATTTATTTATTTTTTGTTTTTTGTTTTTTGTTTTTTATTTTTATTTTTTTAAATATAGAGGTAAGAGAGACTTAGACACTTAAGGAAAATATAGATAGAACCCCCCAGGACGGAGTTGGAGATATATTTTGATTAGGGACGGGAGAGGATCTCTGCTTTAATGCGTTTGGGGGATTGTAATGAGGTTTTGACTTTGTTGTAGTTAGAGAGCATGGTCTTGGCTTTAGAAGAAAATGAATTTATTTGTATATTAGATTAGAATATAGACATGCATAATATGTTATATTTGATGTTGGTAAAGTGTATGCCTTTCTTCCTCTTAAACCAGTAATAAAAAAATTAAATATGAAAAGGGGAAAAAAAAAAGAAAAAAGAAAAAAAGCATGGCCAACTTTGAGTTCCACCTGGTGGGCATGTCACAGATTAGGCGGTTCTTGGGCAGGTTAAATTCCTCTTGGAGGTCAGCTAGCCGAGCACTGGCATTATATGACCTGCGGAAATGCACACAGACTTTCCTGGCCTGCCTCAGGATATCCTGTAAGCCCGGGTACCTGCCCAAGAACCGCTGCACCACCAAGTTAAGGACGTGAGCCAAACAGGGCACATGGGTCAGTTGTCCCTGTCGGAGGGTGAAGAGGAGGTTGGTGCCATTGTCGCAAACCACCACACCTGCCTTAAGCTGGCGTGGCGTCAACCACCTCTGAACCTGCCCCTGCAGAGCTGACAGAATATCTGCCCCAGTATGGCTCCTGTCCCCCAAGCACACCAGCTCAAGCACCGCATGGCATCTTTTGGCCTGCGTGCTTGCGTAGACCCTTGAACACCTACGGAGCACTGCTGGTTCCGAAGACAAATCAACACAGGACGAGGCCAAGGAGGAGGAAGAAGAGGAGGGGGTGGAGGAGAGAGGTGTGGCAAATTCACCACTATTAGTATTTTGGAGGCGTGGTGGCGGAACAACCTCCAACACTACTGCACCCTGTCCTGCATCCTTCCCAGCTGCCAGAAGAGTCACCCAGTGCGCGGTGAAAGATAGGTAATGTCCCTGTCCATGCCTGCTGGACCATGAGTCAGCGATAATATGCACCTTACCGCTGACTGCCCTGTCCAGCGAGGCCAAGACATTGCCTTCCACATGCCGGTAGACAGCTGGAATCGCCTTCCGTGAGAAAAAGCGGCGTTTGGGAACCTGCCACTGAGGAACTGCACATTCCACAAATTCACGGAAGGGGGCAGAGTCTACCAACTGAAAAGGCAGCAGTTGAAGTGCTAGCAATTTAGCCAAGCCAACATTCAACCGCTGGGCATGTGGATGGCTGGGAGCGAACTTCTTTCGGCGGTGCAGCAGCTGGGGCAGGAAAATTTGCTTGGTACAATCTGACATCTGTGTACCGATAGCAGATTGCCCCCAAGTACTTGGCTGTGACACACCTAATTCTACACCTTCATTCCTCTCAGTGCAGGTCTCAGAGAGGACTGAAGGTATAGTGGGGTTGGAGATCCCAGCTGATGAGGAGCAAGGAGAGGTCCTCTTTCTTCTTTGGTGTGGGTCTTTTAGGTACGCTTGTCAACGAACTGCATGGCAGGTCAACATATGTCTGGTCAAGCATGTGGTGCCCAAGCGGGAGATGTTTTGGCCACGCAAGATACGCTTGAGACATATGTTGCAAATAGCAGTGGTGGGATCTGATGCACTCATCTCAAAAAAGGCCCACACCAAAGAACTTTTGGAATAACACACAGAGACAGTAGCGCCCTGCACATGCGGAGCTCTGCGGTGTGATGTAGTCGGTGTGCTGCCCTTAAGCTGGCCCCTGGAGGGGGTGATGTCCCTCCTCCTCCTTCTCCTCTCTCCTATCAGGCACCCACGTGGATTCAGTGACCTCATCATCCCCTCCCTCCTCATCACTGGAGCAAAGCTGGCAGTATGCTGCAGCTGGGGGAACATGACTGCCAGATTGCTGTCCTTCTTGGGCACCCCCTCTCTCTGGGCTCGCGATACTGCCTTCCTCTAGCTGGGTACCATCATCGGAGCCTTCAAAACACTGGGCATCCTCCTGGAGCATGTACCCAACACTGTGGTCAAACAGATCGGGGGACTCCTCCGGAGGACATGGTGGGGCTAGGGAATGATGCCATTGAGCCGAGAGAAGAAGCCGCGTTGGCAGCTGCTTTGCCAGACAAAGTACCCTGAGCCTGGGTGAGAGAGGATGAGGAGGATGAGGACGGCTTGGTCATCCACGCTACCAAGTCTTCTGCATGTTGAGGCTCAACATGGCCAGCTGCCGAAAAAAAGGACAAGCATGTCCCATGGCCACGTGCTGATGAGGATGCACTGTCTCCACGACCAGCACTGTTGCCTCTAGACACAGAGCCTGCTTGCCCTCTTTTATTGGCTTGTGATTGTCTGCCTCTCCTTGTTGGCCTTCCAGACATACTAATGGCCTGCAGTGAGATGTAGCTGCACAAAGCTGGGATGTATATATATACTGATACTGCAGCTAGCAGAGTCAACTGCCTGCCTGTAGTATTATTAGTATGAGAACACCAGCAATTGTCTTCAGGTAGCTTTAGGTGCACACTGTGCAGAGGACGCAGTACACTAACTATAAATACTGTAGCTGCCTGCCTGTGGTATTAATAGGAGCAGAACAACAGCAATTGTCTTCAGGTAGCTTTAGGTGCACACTGTGCAGAGGACACAGTACACTAACTGTAAATACTGTAGCTGCCTGCCTGTTGTATTAATATAGGATCAGAAGAACACCACCAATTTTAGTCAGGTAGCTTTAGGTGCACACTGTGCAGAGGACACAGTACACTAACTGTAAATACTGTAGCTGCCTGCCTGTGGTATAATTAGGAGCAGAACAACAGCAATTTTCTTCAGGTAGCTTTAGGTGCACACTGTGCAGAGGACGCAGTACACTAACTGTAAATACTGTAGCTGCCTGCCTGTGGTATTAATATAGGATCAGAAGAACACCACCAATTTTATTCAGGTAGCTTTAGGTGCACACTGTGCAGAGGACACAGTACACTAACTGTAAATACTGTAGCTGCCTGCCTGTGGTATTAATAGGAGCAGAACAACAGCAAATTTCTTCAGATAGCTTTAGGTGTACACTGTGTAGAGGACGCAGTACACTAACTGTAAATACTGTAGCTGCCTGCCTGTGGTATTAATATAGGATCAGAAGAACACCACCAATTTTATTCAGGTAGCTTTAGGTGCACACTGTGCAGAGGACACAGTACACTAACTGTAAATTCTGTAGCTGCCTACCTGTGGTATTAATAGGAGCAGAACAACAGCAATTTTCTTCAGGTAGCTTTAGGTGCATACTGTGCAAAGGACGCAGTACACTAGCTGTAAATACTGTAGCTGCCTGCCTGTGGTATTAATAGGATCAGAAGAACACCACCAATTTTATTCAGGTAGTTTTAGGTGCACACTGTGCAGAGGACACAGTACACTAACTGTAAATACTGCAAGCAAGTAAAGGCGCAAAAAAACGGAAGTCCTTATATTACCATCATGTTAGTGACAAGCTGAAAATATAGCTGATATAGTCCATAAAAGTCTATATAGACAGGGCAAACTAATATTAGAAGATCCACACAGAGGGCTGCCTTCCAGGAAGAGCTGAAACCAAGCTCCAAGATCTGCAGGAAAAAACACAAGGGGGGAGGCGCCTCTAAGTGTAGTATGTAAGCCAATTTATTAAAAACACTGTACAAAAAAACTCACATTTTGAAGAATAAAATACAGCATGTAGTGTGGTTAAGATCCAAAAAGGGAGTCCATCAGATCGATCACAGGTATCGCTGCTGCCTGCTGTGCGTGGGGCTATGGTGAACACCGCTCGAGCTGGCCGTGGTGATGATGTACTCCAAAGCGAGGCCTGGAACGCTGGTGGAAGGCAGGCGCAGAGCTGTGACGTCACTGGAATGCGACGCGTTTCATGAGTGTACGGGCTACGATGTCACGGTAGCCGCGCTCCTTCATCAAAAGCTACAAGTGGATCGTGGAGGCAGCTTAAAAGGGAGTTGGGGGAGGGAATAAAGGGAGGGAGGGGAGGAGAAAGGAAACAAAGTGGGATGGGGAAGGGGAAGAGAGGGGGAGGCCATATAAGAACACTCTATTGAAATAAAAAAGATGCATGTCTAAAAACAGTCTCAATCAATGGCAGACTAGCAGGTGATGAATATGTATATATATGGAATGTATCCATGTGAAAGGGCAAATAGGGAAAAACGATATCAAGATAATTAAGGAGACATAATTAAAAAATAAAATAAAAAATAATAAATGAATAATAAAAAATAATAATAAATAATAATAATAAAAAATAAAAAATATAATAAATGAAATATAAAATTAATAATGGGTCATAAAAGTAATCATGGGAAAAAAATATTAAAAGGTAATGAAATGTGATATATGGAATAGATGAGATGGATAATTAGGTGTGCGCAAACATAAGGCCTACAAATTCTAACGTTAATAGATGGTGTTGAGAACTGATAATTGGTTCCAAAATAATTTAATAATTGGAAATTCGATTGAAAGAAATTTTTGAAAAAATGAAAAATATGATGAATGACAAAATAATAGATAATTAGAAATAATTAGAAGGACCTTAATATTGTAGTCAGAGGTATTAGTACTTATATATACATATACATATACGCGCGCAACTGCGCATCTGGTCATATATATACGCACATGTAAACACCTCTGCTGTGTAGCCCCCATATGTACAAAACCCATGCAGAACAGGGAGCTGGGGCCCACTCATATGGGGGAACCAATACATATATATGGGTCCTATATGATTGAGAGTACATTAAAACCATTTTGCCTGTTAGGAACAGTATATGGTTACCATTGGGACCACCAATTCGTTTAATTGTTTTTTTTTTGTTTTTTTTAAATAAAATAAACAGATGTAGCAAAAATATGTAATATATTTATAAAATGGTTGCGATCTCAATGCTTTCATTGATTCCTCCCGGCGAGAGTACATCTAAGGTAAAGATCCAGAAGGTCTCACGTGCACAGAGCTTCTTGAATCTCTCAGCAGCTGGAAGGGACCTCGGGATCTGTTCAATGACCCATACCTTGAGGCCATCAGTGGAACCTTGGTGGGCTGAGGCAAAATGTTTTGGAACACTATGGGGGTCTGTTCCGCCCTCTATGAGCCTTCTGTGTTCGCCAAATCTTCGTCTTAAGGCTCTGATTGTCCGGCCTACATACATTAGGCCACAAGGACAACTTAGGTCGTAGATGACGAAGTCAGACGAACAATTAGAAAATTCTTTCAGCATGTAGGTCTTGCCTTTGGTGGTGAAGGATTTTTGTCCATGTTGGACGAAATTACAGGTTTTACATAAGGCCTTACGGCATTGGTACATGCCTACTAGGGGAATCAATGTAAGTACAGGCGATATTGTTGGAATAGGTTTAAACTTGCTGGGTGCAATCTTATTTTTAAGATTGGGAGCCCTGCGGTAGATGACTTTGGGGCGAGGTGGAAGTAATGTTTTTAAATGGGGGTCTTGGTGTAGAATACCCCAATGTTTTTCTAGAATCTTCTCCATACCTTTATGCTTGTTATGGAAGGTAGTTATAAACCTACTAGAACCATCATAAGTAGGTGGATTGGTTTTAGATTTTGGTGGTTTACCGTGCAGGTAATGTTTGAAAGCGTCTTTCACTAGAGTTTCAGGATATTTTTTTGTCATAAAACTTTCTTTTAAGGGTTTCACTTAGTTCAACATAGTCTGAATCCCTAGTGCAGTTCTGCCGAAGGCGGCAGAACTGTCCTTTGGGAATGTTTGTGACCCATTTGGGAAGATGACAACTTTCAAAGTGTAAATACGAATTACCTGCTGTAGGCTTAGTATAATTTTTAGAGGTGATGGTAAAACCGTCATGTCCCAGTTCTAGATCTAGGAAAGCAATGGTGGCTGAATCAGTGGCTGACGTAAAAGACAGCCCATAGGGGTTGGTATTGCAATGTTGGACAAAGGAGGTTATCAGGTCAATATCACCATCCCAGATGATGATTAGATCATCAATGTATCTCCCGAAGAATATGATATTGGCCGCAGAGGGGTTGTTGTTGTAAATAAAGTTATTTTCCCATAGACCCATCGCCAGGTTTGCATAAGAGGGTGCGAAATTTGCCCCCATTGCTGTACCTTGTATCTCTTGGTAGTATTCTTCATTAAAGGAGAAGTAGTTATGCGTCAGGCAAAATCTTGTTGCTTCCACAATAAACCCTGCCTGGCGCATATTAATCAGAGGATCTGTGGACAAAAAATGTTCTAATGCCGTCAGTCCAAAGTCATGTGGGATGGAGGTATATAATGAACACACGTCTAGTGAGAGCCAAGTGTACGTGGGCTCCCATTTGTATAGAGATAACATTTCCAGGAGATGAAACTCTAGTGGAAGACACTTTCAAACATTACCTGCACGGTAAACCACCAAAATCTAAAACCAATCCACCTACTTATGATGGTTCTAGTAGGTTTATAACTACCTTCCATAACAAGCATAAAGGTATGGAGAAGATTCTAGAAAAACATTGGGGTATTCTACACCAAGACCCCCATTTAAAAACATTACTTCCACCTCGCCCCAAAGTCATCTACCGCAGGGCTCCCAATCTTAAAAATAAGATTGCACCCAGCAAGTTTAAACCTATTCCAACAATATCGCCTGTACTTACATTGATTCCCCTGGTAGGCATGTACCAATGCCGTAAGGCCTTATGTAAAACCTGTAATTTCGTCCAACATGGACAAAAATCCTTCACCACCAAAGGCAAGACCTACATGCTGAAAGAATTTTCTAATTGTTCATCTGACTTCGTCATCTACGACCTAAGTTGTCCTTGTGGCCTAATGTATGTAGGCCGGACAATCAGAGCCTTAAGACGAAGATTTGGCGAACACAGAAGGCTCATAGAGGGCGGAACAGACCCCATAGTGTTCCAAAACATTTTGCCTCAGCCCACCAAGGTTCCACTGATGGCCTCAAGGTATGGGTCATTGAACAGATCCCGAGGTCCCTTCCAGCTGCTGAGAGATTCAAGAAGCTCTGTGCACGTGAGACCTTCTGGATCTATACCTTAGATGTACTCTCGCCGGGAGGAATCAATGAAAGCATTGAGATCGCAACCATTTTATAAATATATTACATATTTTTGCTACATCTGTTTATTTTATTTAAAAAAAAAAACAATTAAACGAATTGGTGGTCCCAATGGTAACCATATACTGTTCCTAACAGGCAAAATGGTTTTAATGTACTCTCAATCATATAGGACACATATATATGTATTGGTTCCCCTATATGAGTGGGCCCCAGCTCCCTGTTCTGCATGGGTTTTGTACATATGGGGGCTACACAGCAGAGGTGTTTACATGTGCGTATATATATGACCAGATGCGCAGTTGCGCGCGTATATGTATATGTATATATAAGTACTAATACCTCTGACTACAATATTAAGGTCCTTCTAATTATTTCTAATTATCTATTATTTTGTCATTCATCATATTTTTCATTTTTTCAAAAATTTCTTTCAATCGAATTTCCAATTATTAAATTATTTTGGAACCAATTATCAGTTCTCAACACCATCTATTAACGTTAGAATTTGTAGGCCTTATGTTTGCGCACACCTAATTATCCATCTCATCTATTCCATATATCACATTTCATTACCTTTTAATATTTTTTTCCCATGATTATTTTTTTGACCCATTATTAATTTTTTATTTCATTTATTATATTTTTTATTTTTTATTATTATTATTTATTATTATTTTTTATTATTCATTTATTATTTTTTATTTTATTTTTTAATTATGTCTCCTTAATTATCTTGATATCGTTTTTCCCTATTTGCCCTTTCACATGGATACATTCCATATATATACATATTCATCACCTGCTAGTCTGCCATTGATTGAGACTGTTTTTAGACATGCATCTTTTTTATTTCAATAGAGTGTTCTTATATGGCCACCCCCTCTCTTCCCCTTCCCCATCCCACTTTGTTTCCTTTCTCCTCCCCTCCCTCCCTTTATTCCCTCCCCCAACTCCCTTTTAAGCTGCCTCCATGATCCACTTGTAGCTTTTGATGAAGGAGCGCGGCTACCGTGACATCGTAGCCCGTACGCTCATGAAACGCGTCGCATTCCAGTGACGTCACAGCTCTGCGCCTGCCTTCCACCAGTGTTCCAGGCCTCGCTTTGGAGTACATCATCACCGCGGCCGGCTCGAGCGGTGTTCAGCATAGCCCTACGCACAGCAGGCAGCAGCGATACCTGTGATCGATCTAATGGACTCCCTTTTTGGATCTTAACCACGCTACATGCTGTATTTTATTCTTCAAAATGTGAGTTTTTTTGTACAGTGTTTTTACTAAAATTGGCTTACATACTACACTTAGAGGCGCCTCCCCCCTTGTGTTTTTTAACTGTAAATACTGTAGCTGCCTGCCTGTAGTATTAATTAAGGATCAGAAGAACACCACCAATTTTATTCAGGTAGCTTTAGGTGCACACTGTGTAGAGGACGCACTACACTAACTGTAAATTCTGTAGCTGCCTACCTGTGGTATTAATAGGAGCAGAACAACAGCAATTTTGTTCAGGTAGCTTTAGGTGCACACTGTGCAGAGGATGCACTACACTAACTGTAAATACTGTAGCTGCCTGCCTGTGGTATTAATAGGATCAGAAGAACACCACTAATTTTCTTCAGGTAGCTTTAGGTGCACGCTGTGCAGAGGACGCACTACACTAACTTGTAAATACTACAGCTGCCTGCGATACTAATAGGATCAGAAGAACACCACCAATTTTCTTCAGGTAGCTTTAGGTGCACACTATGCAGAGGACGCACTACACTATTTTGTAAATACTGCAGCTGCCTGCGGAAATGTACTAATAGGATAAGAAGAACACCACTAATTTTCTTCAGGTAGCTTTAGGTGCACACTGTGCAGAGGACGCTCTACACTAACTTGTAAATACTGCAGCTGCCTGCGGAAATGTACTAATAGGATCAGAAGAACACCACTAATTTTCTTCGGGTAGCTTTAGGTACACACTGTGCAGAGGACGCACTACACTAACTTGTAAATACTACAGCTGCCTGCGATACTAATAGGATCAGAAGAACACCACCAATTTTCTTCAGGTAGCTTTAGGTGCACACTGTGCAGAGGACGCACTACACTAACTTGTTAATACTACATCATCCTGCGGTACTGTACTAATAGGATCAGAAGAACACCACTAATTTTCTTCAGGTAGCTTTAGGTGCACACTGTGCAGAGGATGCACTACACTAACTTGTAAATACTGCAGCTACATGCGGTACTGTACTAAAAGGATCAGAAGAACACCACTCATTTTCTTCAGGTAGTTTTAGGTGCACACTGTGCAGAGGATGCACTACACTAACTTGTAAATACTACAGCTGCCTGCGATACTAATAGGATCAGAAGAACACCACCAACTTTCTTCAGGTAGCTTTAGGTGCACAATGTGCAGAGGACGCACTACACTAACTTGTAAATACTGCAGCTGCCTGGGGTATTGTACTAATAGGATCAGAAGAACACCACTAATTTTCTTCAGGTAGCTTTAGGTGCACACTGTGCAGAGGACGCACTACACTAACTGTAAATACTGTAGCTAATAGGACTAATAGGATCAGAAGAACACCAGCAATTTTCTTCAGGTAGCTGTAAATACTGTAAAAACACCTGTCTGCCTGTCAGTAGTAGGAAGAGAATAACAGGAACGGATCTAGCTAAACTGAATACAGTATATATATATATATATATATATATATATATATACACAACACCTAGGATGTATATATATATACACAATATACTGTGAGTGCAGCTAACTGACACGCCTGCCTACTCTATCTAACCTAAATGAAATGACACTGTCTCTCTGTCTATCTATCTCTCTCTCAACGCCAGAACACACTACACAGGGCCGCCGTGCAGGCGGCCTTATATAGTGTGGGGCGTGTACTAAACCCCCTGAGCCATAATTGGCCAAAGCCACCCTGGCTTTGGCCAATTACGGCTCTCTGTACAGACGGCACTGTGATTGGCCAAGCATGCAGGTCATAGTGTATGCTTGGCCAATCATCAGCCAGCAATGCACTGCGATGCAGCAGTGAATTATGGGCCGTGACGCACCACTCGAATTTGGCGTGAACGCCCCATATCGTTCGTGATTTGGCGAACAACCGAACACACGATGTTCGAGTCGAACATGGGTTCGACTTGAACAAGAAGCTCATCCCTAGTTAGGACTGGTTAAAGCGGTTGTATGCCCAAAGGAAAAAAAAAACTGTAAGGCAAAGGCATAACGAGCTAGTATGCACCGCATACTAGTTTATTATGAAATACTTACTTTAGAACAAAGCTCCCACAGGGCCGCCCGGTCACCTCTGAGGGAGCTGACATGTTCCCTCTGCATTTCTTCCGGGTTCACGGCTCGGCGCTGCGAGTGGCTGGAGCTGCGATAACGTCACGTGCAGGAGCCCTCTGTTCTGGCAAGTTCCGGCACGATATGCCGGACCTTCACTGCGCATGCGCCGCCAACTTCAGCGACTGCATGCAAGGTGAATATCTCCTAAACCGTATAGGTTTAGGAAATATTTATTTTACCTACAGGTAAGCCTTATTATAGGCTTTCCTGTAGGTAAAAATGACCAAGCAGACAATATAGCGGCTTTAAGAAACTTTGAAATAGAGACTTGAGTGCCTTATTCTGTTCTCCTGCACTGACAGGGTGTCTGATAGCTCCTCATCTATCATATCTACAGTATGTGCTCCTAATATGCACAGACCCAGGACAAGTAGTGTGATCAATGGGGTTTTTATAAGACACTGCAATATGCATATCATGATTGCTCTTTGCACCAAATTGTACCTTTTTGACCAGTTTAAATTGACAGCTAAACTGTTGAGACTTCTTTGGAAAGGAGCAGAAAGAGTAAGTGCAAAGAAGACAAGGAACATCTATTTCTGGCCAAAAATGTTTCTTTTATGTTTAAAACAGTTGCCAGGGTAAGACAAGTATATATATAGTTATATTAATTAACTGCAGTAGAGAAGAGTCAGGACTTCAGGCTAGCTTTGCTGTGTGGGAAAGGTGAGAAAAAAAATCAAGAATGAATCAACAGAAATACGAATTCTTTGGTAGGTGAAAGAGCTCCCTGAGCTCCCATATATATATATTTTTCACTCTTTGTTATATTGCAGCCATTTGCTAAAGAGCAGGGCCCTCTGATTCCTCCTGTATTGAATTGTATTGTACTTGTACTGTCTGCCCTAATGTTGTAAAGCGCTGCGTAAACTGTCGGCGCTATATAAATCCTGAATAATAATAATAATAATAATAATAACATCATTTAAGTTCATTTTTTTCCTCATCAATGTACACACAGCACCCCATATTGACAGAAAAACACAGAATTGTTGACATTTTTGCAGATTTATTAATTCTGAACTATCGATCGACTTGTGTACAACCAGCCTATCTGAGTTTTTCCCAAAAATATCAGCGCCACTGGCTATAGCCGGAAACACTGATCATTGCAGGGAGCCTTCCTCACTGGCACAATACAATAGCTCAGCAGTTATCCCCACTGCTTGAAACATGCATTATATACTTTACCTACCATGAAGATGATCAATGGAGGTTACAGAGTAATAAAAAAGTGTGTTTGTATTATGAGCTACTTATGGGTCCATTGTAAAAGAACAACATATGTGTGATTAGAACTGCTGCAACCAATGATAGCTACTTTGTTGATTACATTGTGTTTAGACTGTATTTTAAATCTTTTCCTAAATGGTTTTAAAATCAGTTATTTACTGATCAGGACTACTGCAACATACTAAAGCCACTTCATTACTTTTATTAAGTTAGATTATATTACATAGTGTTATATTTAAACTGCATATTTAAAATTTAAACTAAGATGATTGCAGAACAGTTCAGTAAACTGAACTTGATAAGAAGACATGTTTCAGTTCTTTAGTTGCATTAATAAATTATTCTAGCACTCCAGTACAGCTTGTTCAGTTTACACAACAACCCCTTTGTCTTGCATGGGCCTAAAATCAAACATTTGGTTTTCATTTCCTTTTTCAAGGGCATAGAACACACGTATTAATATAACCTTTATATAACAAAAAGGGCATTCAAAACCTTGTGGTGCTTGAATATATACAGTATTGCTTTAGGCAGTACAGAATAATAAGGGGGTTAATACATTTGATTGGGTAACTTAGTGTAATTAAGTACCTACTGTAAGGGGGTCCTTAATGGGATGTTGTTAATCTTACTTAAAGGAAATCTATGGTCACATCATACTTTTAATTTTATAACATCAGCATTGTAATAACAATACAAACAATAGTAATATCTGACGATCCAAAATAAACTTACTTGAAAATTGTCCTTTCGTGTTGTGAGTTCTGCCTGTCTGCTGGCCAGCTCTTCCTGGATTACCTGCACACTTTGCAGATTCTCCTCTGCTATTAACTTTTGATTGCTAAAGACTACATATCCCATAGGGCCTTGCTGTTTGCAAGCAGTAATTCCTGTACTGACTCCGCCTCCTGAAACTCCTCCTCTCAGCACCTCTGTAGTTCAGAACAGAAGGCAGGCTCTGTGAAATGTGTGACATAGCACTGCCTGCTCATAGAGCACAGTGAGGATGTGTCACAGAATTCAAGGATGTATGGGGATCATTACAAAGTAAGTTTTGCAAACTTCAAGATCATTCAGGTTAACAGGAGTAGACTAGAAATATTTAAAATACAATGTTTTAATTGAATTTATAACTTTACATTTTGACCATAGATACACTGTAAGGAGTTCCCTGTATGGCCTGCCCTTTCTGTGATTGGTGGATTTCCCTGGTAAAGCGAGAGCATATCAGCCTGCGTGGTATGGAGAGACGTAATACTTCTGAGACTTGAAGGGTAAATTTACGTCTGTGTAGTGCGTCAACGTGTGTTATGTCATGCATTAATGTGTGCTTCATTAAAGTGTTTGTAAATCCCTACATATACCCAGTTAAGTGATTGGCCTTAGGTGATACACAGAGAAAAAACAAATCCTCCCACAGAAGTTGTATCTGTTTAGCTACAGTCTTTTCTCTACATCCTTTCAAAGTGCAGAATTTATAAAGCTGGTTTGAGATGGCAGGAAAAAAGGGGGCAGAGAGATGAAATTACACTCTGCAGAGCTCAGTGAGGAGAGCTCTGAGAGTTGATTGGAGGGAAGGGACACCCCCCTCTTTATACAGCACACAGGAACAGAGCTGAGGCTGTCAATCAACTGGAGGCAGTGGCATTGCTAGGGGCGGCAGGGGGTTGTGGGCAGCACCCGAGTGACACCCACCACTGGGGTGACACCCGTGGGTAGCGGCACCGCTAACAGCGCCCGGTGCCCTGATCTGCGCCTCTCGGGTCTCGGGCTGTGTCCCTCGGAGGAGCGGACTGAAGCCGCTTCCCCCTCCTCTCTGTCTACATCCACACAGAAGTGGGAGGAGCCCGAAGGACACACAACGCTGTTTGTATCTGTCATCGCAGCAGAGGGATATGCTTTGTTCATATTTCATGTCTGAGGTTTACAACCACTCTAGGGTAGCCTAATTTGAATGGGCTGCCTAATGCATCAAAATGAAGGGTCTCCACCAGGCTGAAAATAAGGAAAAGAAAAGGTTACAGTCACTCATAGTTGTTCAATGTGTACTTGAAGAATTCTCCTACCCGTTGTATTAACAGAGCCCGGTATAATGAAGAGGGTTAAAGAGGAAGTAAACCACAGGATTTTTTTTTTTTTTTTTTTTCGGACCTGCAAAGTAAAGCCATAATGTGCTAGTATGCATCGCATACTAGCTCATTATGTGAAAACTTACCTGCAAACTAAGCCCTCCACCGATGCGTTGTCACCACTGGAGGCCACATCCATCTTCATCCGTCTTCCTTCTGGGTTCACAGATTCCGACTGTGTGACTGCCATGTGACGTCACTCCCGTGCATGCGTGGGGGAGCTGCCGTTCGTGACACAGGAATCTGATGGAACAGCACGGTGTCCGTTCCTTCAGAGCACATGTGCATATACAGTAAATACAGTTGTGCTCATAAGTTTACATACCCTGGCAGAATTTATGATTTCTTGGCCATTTTTCAGAGAATATGAATGATAACACAAACACTTTTCTTTAATTTCTTTCACTCATGATTAGTGTTTGACTGAAGCCATTTATTATCAATCAACTGTGTTTACACTTTTTAAATCATAATGACACCAGAAACTAGCCAAATGACTCAAAAGTTTACATACCCCAGTTCGTAATAACGTGTATTGCCTCCTTTAACATCATTGACAGCTTGAAGTCTTTTGTGGTATTTGTGGAGGTGGCTCTTTATCTTCTCAGATGGTAAAGCTGCTCATTCCTCTTGGCAAAAAGCCTCCAGTTCTTGTAAATTCTTGGGCTGTCTTGCATGAACTGCACATTTGAGATCTCCACAGAGTGGCTCAATGATATTGAGGTCAGGAGACTGAGATGGCCACTCCAGAACCTTCACTTTATTCTGCTGTAGCCAATGACAGATTGACTTGGCCTTGTGTTTTGGATCATTGTCATGTTGTAATATAAAAGTATGTCCCATTTGCAGCTTCCTGGCTGATGAGTGCAAATGTTCCTCAAGTATTTCTTAATAACATACTGCAGTGGTCATCAACCCTGTCCTCAGGGCCCACTAACAGGCCAGGTTTGCAAGATAACTGAAATACATCACAGGTGATATCATTTGCTGCTCAGTGATTGCAGTATTCTAGTCTGTATCTCGCCAAGGTAATGCATAAAACCTGGCCTGTTAGTGGGCCCTGAGGACAGAGTTGATGACCACTGACATACCGCCTTCATCTTGCCATCAACATTGACCAAATTTCCTGTGCCTTTGTAGCTCACACACCCCCAAAACATCAGCGATCCACCTCTGTGTTTCACAATAGGAATGGTGTACCTTTCACCATAGGCCTTGTTGACTCCTCTCTAAATGTAGTGTTTATGGTTGTGGCCAAAAAGCTCAATTTTGGTCTCATCAATCCAAATGACTTTGTGCCAGAAGGTTTGAGGCTTGTCTTTGTGCTGTTTGGCATATTGTAAGCGGTATACTTTGTGGCATTTGCGTAGTAATGGCTTTTTTCTGGGGACTCGACCATGCAGCCCATCTTTCTTCAAGGCCTCTTTATTGTGCATCTTGAAACAGCCACACCACATGTTTTCAGAGAGTCCTGTATTTCATCTGAAGTTATTTGTAGGTTTTTCTTTGCATCCCGAACAATTTTCCTGGCAGTTGTGGCTGAAATTTTAGTTGGTCTACCTGACCGTGGTTTCTTTTCAACAGAACCCCTCATTTTCCACTTCTTGATTAGAGTTTGAACACTGCTGATTGATATTCTCAATTCCTTGGATATCTTTTTATATCCCTTTCCTGTTTTATACAGTTCAGCTACCTTTTCCCACAGATCCTTTGACAATCCTTTTGCTTTACCCATGACTCAGAATCCAGAAACGTCAATGCAGCACTGGATGAAAGATGCAAGGGTCTATCAGGAGTTCAGAAACTCATTGACCCTTTTATACACACACGTTAATTACAAGCAAACAGATCACAGGTGAGGATGGTTACCTTTAATAGCCATTCAAACCCCTTGTGTCAACTTGTGTGCATGTTATCAGGCCAAAATCACCAGGTTATGTAAACTTTTGACCAGGGTCATTTGGGTAGTTTCTGTTGTCATTATGATTTAAAAAGAGTAAACACAGTTGATTGACAATAAATGGCTTCAGCCAAACACGAACCTTGAGTGAAAGAAATGTTTTTGTGTTATCGTTCATATTCTTTGAAAAATGGGCAAGAAATCATAAATTCTGCCCGGGTATGTAAACTTATGAGCACAACTGTATCTCTTAAACCGTACACGCTTAGGAGATATTTACAGTACCTATAGGTAAGGCTTATTATAGGCTAACCTATAGGTACAATTAATGGATGGGAATTTACAACCACTTCATTGACAGGGATGGGCCCATAACTTGGTTATAGATCTGAGAAATAGAGATTTTGTTGATCATGTGTAGAATGGAAGATTCTATGAACGTGCATGGGCAGTAATACCATCTATTTAAAGTGACACTAAACATAATCCTTAGTTTCCAATAATAATCCATACACATCTACTACTTAAGGTGGTTGTAAACCTCAGTCATGGAATCTGAGCAAAGAACATATACCTGTAGTGCTTACTTATCTCTCTCCAAAGCTCTAAGGCTGGCCATATATGGTGCAAACTTCTTTCCTGCAACCACGATTCCCCCATCAACACAGGCAGTGCACAGGGAAATCAGCAATTGTCTTTTCCAGGAGTGGTGGAGGGCGGGGGAAGCCACCCCCACCAGGTCAAAACTGTGATTATCGCTAGCAGCTATAGCAGCCCATAGCGATAATTGCAAGAGAATCTGGCAGGCTGATTGTACCCAAGTTGATCGATTGACTAACTCTGTACATTCAGCCTGCCCATTAACGATTCAAAGCTCGGCTGGTTTCTTCTGATCCAGCCGAGATTCAAACTGTGTAAGGCTGGCCTAAGTGTCATTTCTCTCTAGTGCTTTGTTCCTCTGTTATCAGCATGAGTCACGTCTGAGAAATTTTCCTGACACATGAGATAAATTTGTGTTGGGAGGGAGCTCAGCAGACAGCGTGTCTATTTACAACACAGTTTTTCTGCTGTGTGAAGGGGGGTGTGTTCCTTTCCTCCAATCAGCTCTCATACACTGCAACTGCAGCCTCTCCGCCCCCTTCCTTTCTGCTCCTGAGAGATGAAGAAAGATTTTAACACTTTTCTGCCCTTTTGAAGGGAAGTGTAGGGAAGAGAAGACAACATGGAGACAAGAAAAAAAAACCTATGTAGGAGGATTTGTTTCATCTCTGTGTATCACCTGAGCCTGTTTACTTCACTGGGTATTTAATGAGGGTTTACAACCACTTTAAAGGCCATGTAATATATTTTCATTAAATAGTTTCTTGCTGAGAGCGCTGATCGGGAGTCGGTCGGATCCTGGTTTTCCAGCAAGCACAGGACAGAAGCTGGCCAAACAACCGGCTTCTGTCGGACAGACCGGCATATACAGTACACGGGCCGAATGTCAACCATCTTTTGACGATCATTTTTGTTTTTATTTAACCGGCCGTTGTCTCCCGACATTCGGCATGGGGATTAGATCTCTACTGAGTGAGCCCTGTTTGCAGAGAGAATAATAGAAGTTTCATAGTTGAAAATAATGGAGCCATACTCCAGGATAAGATGCTGATGAATCCAATAGATTTTAAAGCAACTTTAGACTCTTGGACTAAGTGCTTGGGTAATAAATGAAGGGGTATCTGAGTGCCCAAAAAACAAAGAAAAGAGGCACAGCACATACCAGGGGAAGAGTCATAGTTGCCAAGGATCAGAGTAACAGGTCTGACATAAGTGGAGAGTTTGTGGTTATGAAGTGAGTTAGGCAGTCACACAAATCGGGAGGTTCAGGGAGCATGGCCAATGTCAAGGCAAGGTCCAGAGAAGAGAAGTTGTTTGTTGAACTGGATGGACTAGTGTCTTTTTTTCAACCAGATTAAATATGTAACGATGTAAGTGAGCAACATGGGAGATAGATTGTGTTAAGCGATCACCCAAAATGAGACATGATGGAAAACACATTTATTATTTCACAGGGCTTTTGTACTGGATCTAATTAAAGCCACATGGGTATATAACTTTGATAAGTAAAAATGCTTCCTAATCATGGACTAATGCGCTCCTTTCCATCTGGGACACACATGTACACAAGGGGAACATTGTTAGTGGAAATCTTTACCATATCAAGAGACACATAATCATCTGCACACTGTCACTTGTATTTCCACTTTTAAATCAAATGATCCAATATTGTCTGAACCTGAATATCACTTAATCTGAACATAAGGCATTAAAATGTTCAGTTTTGTATTTACCAGAAGAAAATTAAATGCATTTTTGTATAATACATAAAATGAGGAAATTTTCATATTAACCTGTTGAATTCCTCTAAAAAAAAGACTAATGCCCCATACACACGGTCGGATTTTCCGACGGAAAATGTGTGATAGGACCTTGTTGTCGGAAATTCCGACCCTGTGTAGGCTCCATCACACATTTTCCATCGGATTTTCCAACACACAAAGTTGGAGAGCAGGATATAAAATTTTCCCACAACAAAATCAGTTGTCGGAAATTCCGATCGTGTGTACACAAATCCGACTGACAAAGTGCCACGCATGCTCAGAATAAATAAAGAGATGAAAGCTATTGGCCACTGCCCCGTTTATAGTCCCGACGTACGTGTTTTACGTCACCGCGTTTAGAACGATTGGATTTTCCGACAACTTTGTGTGATCGTGTGTATGCAAGACAAGTTTGAGCCAACATCCGTCTGAAAAAATCCATGGATTTTGTTGTCGGAATGTCCGAACAAAGTCCGACCGTGTGTATGGGGCATAAGACTGCTTTCACACTGAAAGCACCGGCCGTTACCGCTAAAGTGGAGCTTGTTTTAGCGGTGCTTTAGCGCTGTTTAAGTAGCGCTTTTCGGCTGCTAGCGGGGCACTTTTATGCCCCAAAAAAGGGTTAAAAACTCCCATTTTGCAGCACTTTCAAATCGCTTTTCAGGCACTGTGAAATCGCTGCCAATTCATTCATATTGGCAGGGCGTTTTGGAAGCGTTAAATATAGCGCTCCCAACCCCCCCAAAGATGCTGCTTGCAGGACTTTTCAGGACGTCCCACAAGCAATCCGCCCCAGTGTGAAAAGACACACTGGAATGAATGGGAGGCAGTTTTCAGGAGTTAGAAGAGACTATTTACAGCCCTAAAGCGCCTGAAAACCGCCCCAGTGTGAAAGGGGTCTAAAACTGCCCATACACGGTTGAAGTGGAATTCCAGGCTATTGTTAATTATGCTTAAATCTGCTCCCACTCCCCTTCTACATCATATCCTAACTACCCTGTGAAAGGAAGATGCCTATACTTACATATTGTCAGGGTGCATTGGTCCGGTCATACGATCATCTTCCAGTGGTGGTTTCAGGAGGGAGAGCCAACAATGGATGCCCCATAGCAAGCCTATGGGTGATATTACCAACCAGGCATTTCAGCCATTGTTGGTGATCTCTCCTCTCCCCTGAATCTGCCCGCTGGGGAGATCATGTGGCCATACCAGAGCATCCTCAGAATAGTTAAGTATAAGCATCTTCCTTTTACAGGGTAGTTAGAATAGGATTTAGAAGGGGGTGGGGGTGGGGAGTGGGAGCAGGTTTAAGCATAGATAATAGCCTGGAATTCCCTTTTACCTATCTTTTATTAAGCCAGCAGCTGATTCCTCCTTCATCCACACAAACAAGATGGACGGAATGCACCTGCTGCTGTCAGAATACACTGATCAGTGGCTGCAGCTGCTGATCAATGAAAAATTTTCCAAAATATCCTTTCCACAGAAGTCAATTAAGTAATCAAGCAGAGAAGCTCACGTACCAAATTTCGATCAGTGTATGGCTAGCTTTAGAGAAAGAGGAGAAGCCCTTTGATCCAATCAGACCATATTACTGTCTGTGAACATGCTTACAGAAGGCGAGAGCAGACTGACCCGCTTAGTGTGTTGTTGTTTCACTGACTGGGCAGTCCTGGGTGTATTACTTATATTGCAATGTGGCCTTCTGAAAGGCATGTCCTGTTTGGCAGCAATGCCTGAGTCGCAAGACTGGCTGAACAGAATTACAAATCCTTTGGAAGGCACAACAGTTTAAATATATGTATTTCTACTGTATTCTTGTTTAGTTATCAACAGACACATCTGGTGTGAATGTATCTTTATTATTTTCTACTGTATGCACATACATGTAATGGGAGTGTAGGTCCCTTTTATGGGGGGGCTCCCTCAGTTTGTTGCTAGGGGGCCTGGTATGCCTATCATCTGGGTTTCCCAGGTAGTATTTAAAATGGAACTAAACCTATTGCTTTAACGCTTTCCCAAAACAGTAATGCCTTGTACACACGATTTGAATTGTTGGCCAACAAAACCGTGGAATTTTGTCCAAACGGTGTTCGCTCAAACTTGTCTTGCATACACATGGTCACACAAATGTTGGCCAACAATTACGAACGTAGTGACGTACTAGATGTACTACATGTTTTTTCAGCTCTTTAGCGCTACCCTCTAGGCTCCTTCTGCTAATTTCGTGTTAGTAGAAGTTTGGTGAGTGTTGATTCATGCTTTTCTTTTCGCGGTTTTCATTTAGCGCTTTTCAGTTTGCGCTTTTCATTTTGTGCTTTTAAGTTAGTTTCTGAACGGCCGTTCGTCAACCAGACATGTTGCGGAATCGGAGGAGATAACTCATTATTTATTATTGGCCTTGGAGTTATTGCTTTAACATAATTTTTTTGGTTGAATAATGATTTGATATGGTATATTTTCTATATTTTTGGATGCATAGAATGCACTTTTTGGTTAAGTTCTATTGGCAGATGTCTAATTTTATTTGTTTTCTTTTTTTAATGCACAATAAAAAAATTGTGGAGAATAACACTTGGCTATGGGTTTTACTTCAAATGACAGTTTGGGAGTAGGCAGTTACATTAAAAAAAATACAATGTAAAATTGACACCAACATAGTTGTATATTTGATCTGAAAAACTACAGGATAATGGTGTTGTGCTAACTTGCTCAAATAATTAAAAAAAAAAACATAATAATATTATTCTTGATATCACTAGAAAAAAAAAGCTTTTGAAAATTTGTTTGCAATAACTCCATCAGTATCACCAGCAAAGCAGCTTCATTATTATCCCATTAAAGAAGAAAATTGTGCGCTGCATTTGGAAATTTCATAATTTGCCACGTCACGAATGTTAATTCTCCATTAAAAACGCTAGTTTACAAGACTGACCGCTTCTGCTTCTGAGCATGCGTGTTTGTACTTTGGACTTTTGTGCAACGGACTTGTGTACACACGATTGGAAAATCCGACAACACACATTTGTTGGCAGAAAATTTGAAAACATGCTAGCCAACATTTGTTGGCGAAAAAGTCCGACAACAATTGTCCGATGGAGCATACACATGGTCGGATTTTCCGCCAACAGCCTGACATTCAACATTTCCCATCGGAAAGTCCAATCATGTGTACGGGGCTTACCTTTCAAGGCATTCTGAGTGATGGCTGCCACTGTTGGTTCTGCTCTCAACCAAACTGTCAATCCATGAAATGGCTAGTGTCATAACTGATCACATGTCTAGCACCATGGTAACTTCAGATCAAACAGAAGCTAAAATGGCAGCTTCCTTGGTTATTAGGGATAGGAGGGTTTAGTTTCACTTTAAGGTTCTACTTGTAGGGACCTAATGGTTGGTTGCAGAAGTAGAGAAGGCTTTGTGGGAGTAAATTCCCTGGATTGAAGAGAACTGTGCCACCATGTGAGCTTAATGTCTGTGTATGCTTTCCCCTCTGGTAGAAAGTAATAGTCTTCACCCCAGAAGAGACAGAAAGTGGAAACGTACGCTCCTGTGATTTGGCAGAGACAATGCACTGTTTGTTTGATGCCAGATGTGGGTATTAAGTCTTTCACTTGGTAACTAAATGTGAATTGGGAAGAATCCTATGTTGTTTACACTGCAGAAGAAAGATGTGCTGTACCATTGTTTGCATTGTTAGAGTAAGAATATTTTTCTGGATATACATCAAAATCTCTAGTAAATAGCACGATCACAGGTGCAATGTCCAGCTCCTGCAGACTATCAGGATAGCTGTCTCTTCGTACGAAAAGTGTCTGTATACTTATTTTAAGTGGCTCTAACGCCTATGTGCTATACAAAGCATCAGGACGAACTGGATCCTTCCTAAAATTCCAGGAAGAGATCATCACAGGTCTTCTGTTTCCAGACGGTGCTGTGGCCCAACTTCCCAATCCAAATGCAGTGAGACGGCTGCATGAGAGGCACTTTCCAGAAGTCCTCCATGGTACCCCTACCCAAAGAGCACCCCAAAGAAGATGTTGTGTCTGCAGAAAATGCGGATATAGGCATGACACCTGCTTTCCTTGTCCCTATGTCCAGAACAACCTGGTCTCTGCATCGGTGAATGTTTCTGACGTTACCACACACTAGTTGGAATATTAGCGTAGGGTACAGCACTGCACACTACTAGGGCACACTATCACACAGGGTCTCGAAAGATGACATGGCCATCACTTTTTGAGAGACCCTAATCTGGAAAGTTTACAGTTAAAATAGAAGTAAAAAAAAGGGGAAAACCCCAAAAAATAAAAAAGACAAAAATAGTTGTCGTTTTATTTTTCTTCTCTGTCTCTATTGTTCTGTATCTATTGTTACTGTATTTTATGCTTAACTGTAATGTTTTATTGTTACTGTGTTTTATTGTATTTGCTTTGCAGGTATGGTATGTCCTACTGTTATACTGTAATGTAAGGTACGTCATTCAGCTGCAGCATGGATTTATTTATTCTGACAGCAACAGGGTTTGCTTTCACGATGTGTAAAGCCGTGACTCCAGCTCTGTAGGAGGTGATTTCACCACCACAGTTAAAAAAAAGAGCATATATGCCGAAGCATAGGGGCAGGGGTGGAGGGGCGATTTGCCCCTAACATTAGGGGTGGATTGCCCCATGCTTCGACATATATTTTTTACGCTTTTTTTTGGCACAGATTGCAATAAAAAAAAAGTTATTTATTTATCATACATCACGGGACACAGAACACCATAATAATGACTAATTGGGTTATACGCTACCTTTAGGTGATTGGACACTGGCAACCAATAAAAAGACGGTTCCTCCCATATAACCCTTCCTATACAGGAAATACCTCAGTTTTTTCGCCAGTGTCTTGAAGGTGATGGTCATAGCTGTTGAAGCTCTTCAAAATTCTTCAAATAAATGTCCCAGTGAGGTTGTTATAAGAAAGCTAAAGTGGATGGTACCCGAGCCTCGGTTCAAGAGCGAGGTTTCGCTTGTAATGTGTCCTATATGGCGCTGGACCCTTGTTAAAGTTGGTATTCCTGGTCATAACTTGCCCAAGGAAACCACAAGGGTGCCTTACAGGTCCAAGGGTGTGGACCCCAAAGAATGGGGGACCCAGTCCTTGAAGGTCCTCTGAGGCGCTGCAAACCGTGATGGGGAAGATTGGGTCTGGTAAAACAGGCCCTGCTGCTTGGGACGGTGAGTACTCCCTTTGGGAATATTTTTATATACATATTCCCTATGTTAACCTTGTGCTTGTGTCTGGAAAGTTACAGATGACAGGTATGGCGCGCACTTATGGAGGGCGTGCGCAGGTGTGCGCATGCGCAGCGTGTGCGCCACGTGCACATCACCGTTGTGCGCCCCTGGTGTGCGCGCCATCGGTGTGCGCGTGCGCCGCTGCTGTGTGCGTCACAGAGGTGCCGCATGCGCGTCATGCGTCTGGACATGGCAGATGCGCCGTGTATGCCGCTGGTTGCGCGGGCACGTGCATGCGCTCAGTCCACTGCCAGGTTAGGCTTTATAAGGAGCTGGAGCTCCTGGCGTGTGCTGGGAGAGCACAGAGCGATACTTGGGCACGTGAGTCTGGAGGTTTTTGGACACAGTTGCGAAAGGTTAAACGCTGGTTACAGCTTGTGGGGAGTACTTTGTTTCCTCGTATGTAAGCAATGTCTTCCAAAAAATGAGGTACAGGGAGCAGGGCAGGCAACAGGGGTAAGAGTAACTCCCTCGAAAACAGGAGACCAGCCCCATGCTGATACAGCCTCAGTCTCCCCTGAAAGACCTGCGGCATCTGGCCTGGCTGAGCCATTGCATTTGTCAGGCATAGTGGCCACTACCAATATTCCTTCCTCGGCTTAGGTTACTAAGGATGATTTGGCATCTGCATTAGCGGGCCTGGAAGGCAAACTAGCTGGCATGATTGCTTCTGTAACGCAGGGAGGGAAGAAGCGTAATAGATCTCCCTCCCCTGAGCCCAGGTCAAGTGGAGAATCACTAGAGGACCAGGACTCTTAGAGCCAGATGGGTCCAGATGATCTGGAACCAGAGTGGGCAGAGGATTTGGAGGAGGTGGCCATAAAGGACCGGGAGGAAAGAGAAGCTGAAGAATCCTCAGCTGAGGACTCAGGTTCAGAGGAGCCAATTTCAGCCTTCCATTCCCAGAAATTGTTTATCCGATCTCTGACTGAGATGGTACGAGTTGGGTTTAAGTTACCCCCGGTTCAGGAGTCTGGACTCTCCTGTTCTACTTTGGGATCTTTGCGACCTCAGCAAGGTTTCCAAGCGTTCCCTTTGCATCCATTATTGGAGCAGGTGGTTTACGCAGACTGGGATCATCCTGACAGGATATACTTACCTCCAAAGAGGTTTTCTATCTTATATCCCATGGAGGAAAAGTTCAGGAAGAGATGGGTTACACCTTTGGTGGATGCCGCCATTTCTTCAGTGAATAAGAATTTAACCTGCTGCCCACTAGATAATGCCCAGGTATTTAAGGATCCAGCTGATAAACAGCTAGAATCCTTATTAAAAGCCTCTTTTGCGGTGGCTGGTGCAGCAGTTCAGCCAGCAGTTGCAGCTATTGGGATTTGCCAATTCCTAAAGGACTGTTGTATATTTTGCAGTGGACGCATTGAAAGACTCAATCCAGCAGATGTCTCGTTTTGCATTACTGTCCATACATATGCGCAGGGTTTTGTGGCTAAAGAACTGGTCTGCTGAGACTCCATGCAAAAGGCTACTTGCAGCCTTTCCTTTCCATGGAGAACGCTTGTTTGGCGAAGATCTGGATAAATATATCCAAAAAATCTCTGGAGGAAAAAGTGCCCTTCTCCCTACTAAAATGAGAGGTAAGCAGCCCTCTTATAAAATTCCCAATGCTCCAGGACCTAGTGCTTCTTCCCCCCAAGCGGTATCGACGGCCTCAGCCGTCTGGTTTTAAAAAGCCTCAGGGTCAGAGGAAGCCCTGGAATCAAAAGTCAGCCAAGTCCAACTCCAAGTCAACCTTGTGAAGGGGCGCCCCTGCTCTTACGGGTGGGGGGCAGGCTTCGGCTGTTTCTGGATGCATGGGAAGATCTGATCCAAGACAGATGGGTCATTTCCACTATAACACAGGGTTACAGAATAGAGTTCCAGGAGATTCCTCCAAACTGTTTTCTATACTGAAGGGTCCCGTCGGATCCAGAGAAAAGGAAATGCCTATTCCTAGCTTTGCAGTGTCTGCTGAAGCAAGGGGTAATTGTCAAAGTTCCGCACAAAGAAAGATTCGAGGGGTTTTACTCAAACCTTTTTACCGTGCCGAAACCAAATGGGGAAGTAAGGCCCATATTGGACCTCAAAGCTCTCAACCTCTTTGTAAATGTCCGGTCCTTCTGTATGGAGTCGGTTCGTTCAATAATAAAATCTCTGAGAAAGGGAGATTATTTAGCGTCCATAGATATCAAGGACACATACCTTCATGTACCGATCTTCGGACCACATCAAAGGTTTCTGCGTTTCGCAGTAGAAGGCCATCATTTTCAATTCGTGGCACTGCCATTCGGTCTAGCCACAGCCCCCAGGTTTTTCACAAAGATTCTGGCCCCGGTGTTGGCATCCCTAAGGTCCCAGAAGATCTCCGTGGTAGGATATCAGGACGATCTTCTCCTGAGGGATTGCTCTTGCCCCATCCTGATCCAAAACGTGTCAAGAACAGTGCAGGTTTTACAATGCCTAGGGTGGATTCTAAATGTGGACAAGTCAGCCCTTTGTCCGACCCAAGCCTTTATGTATCTGGGTCTGGTCTTAAATACTGCCCAAGAAAGGGTGTTTTTACCCCTCTTAAAGGTCATTTCCATAGTGGAACTCGTCCAGTAGGTGAAAAAAGAACCAAGACCTTCTATTTGGCTGTGCATGAGGTTGCTGGGCAAAATGGTATCATCCTTCAATGCAATTCCATATGCACAGTTCCACTCCAGGGTGTTCCAGAACAGTATTCTGGAAGCCTGGGACAGGTCTGCTTGAAACTTAGATCATCCTATGGTTCTGTCCCCACAGGTACAATGGAACCTCTCTTGGTGGTTAAAAACCAGCAATTTGAGAAAAGGAAAATCCTTTCCTCCAACAGCTTGGAGAGTAGTAACTACAGACGCCAGTCATCTAGGCTGGGGAGCAGTCCTGGAGGAGGCCTCTGTCCAGGGAATATGGTCCCAGGCAGAAAGGTCCCTGCCCATCAATCTATTGGAGATTCGGGCAGCTCGTCTGGCTCTGCGCTTCTGGACGTCCAGGTTGCGGGGTCTCCCCGTCCGAGTCCAGTCCGACAACTCCACGGTAGTGGCATATATCAACCACGAGGGAGGTACCAGGAGTCGGGCAGCCCAAAGAGAAGTAAATTACATATTGACTTGGGCAGAAAAACATGTGCCGTTTCTTTCAGCAGTGTTTATACCGGGGGTGGACAATTGGCAGGCGGACTTCCTAAGTCACCAAAAATTGTTGCCAGGGGAATGGTCCCTGCAGCCTGAGGTTTTTCTACAGATCTGCCAACACTGGGGGACCCCAGATGTGGATCTGCTGGCATCCAGATTCAATGCCAAGCTGGACAGGTTTGTATCCAGGACCAAGGATCCGCTTGCTGTCGGGATAGACGCATTAGTAGTTCCTTGGGATCAGTATTCTCTGATATATGCCTTCCCTCAGATTAAAATTCTGCCGCACTTACTATGCAGAATACAAGGGGAACGGAAGCCAGTGATCCTAGTGGCCCCAGCGTGGCCTCGGAGATCCTGGTACTCGGAGATTGTGAAGTTGGCAGTAGGGGACCCATTGGTCCTTCCATGCCATCCAGACCTGTTGTCTCAAGGACCCATATTCCATCCTTCTTTACGGTTGCTGAATTTGATGGCGTGGCTATTGGGACAAGAATATTGAAAGACCGTGGTATTATGGGTTCAGTCTTGTCTACTCTGATAAACGCTAGAAAGTCAGTTTCTAGAGCTATATATTATAGAGTCTGGAAGTCATACATTTCTTGGTGTGGGGGAAGGAGGTGGAACCCTCGTAGGTATACGATTGGAAGAGTTCTGGCCTTTCTTCAAGCAGGAGTAGACTTGAAGCTGGCTTTAGGGACAACTAAAGGACAGATTTCGGCCTTATCGGTATTTTTCCAAAGACTAATCGCATCCCATTCTTTGGTACGAACCTTTGTTAAGGGAGTAACGCACCTAAGGCCGCCAGTTAAGCCGCGTTTATGTCCCTGGGACCTAAATTTGGTCCTGTCAGCCTTACAGTGTCAACCGTTTGAACCTATTGGACATATTCCGTTTGTCCTATTAACCAGGAAATTGCTGTCCACCAACGTTTACCATCCAATCTGACAGAACTGGAGAGGATCTGTAAGGAGGAATGGCAGAGGATCCCCAAATCCAGGTGTGAAAAACTTGTTGCATCTTTCCCAAAAAGACTCATGGCTGTATTAGATCAAAAGGGTGCTTCTACTAAATACTGAGCAAAAGGTCTGAATACTTAGGACCATGTGATATTTCAGTTTTTCTTTTTTAATAAATCTGCAAAAATGTCAACAATTATGTGTTTTCTGTCAATATGGGGTGCTGTGTGTACATTAATGAGGAAAAAAAAAAAGAACTTAAATGATTTTAGCAAATGGCTGCAATATAACAAAGAGTGAAAAATTTAAGGGGGTCTGAATACTTTCCGTCCCCACTGTATATGGGCAACTTAAAGTTGCAGCAACGTCATAGTAGTTCATGCACTACTTTGGTCTGACTTTCATACAACTTGGGGGCTATAGACCCAGAAGTTGCTTGAAAGTCGTACCTGAAGGAAATACAATGCAACTTGTGTGCGACAGATGTCTATTATCACTTGCGTCAAAATTGCACTAAAGTTGCACTTCAAAGTCGGAGCCACCTTGGAGTGGTTCAAGTGTGAATGGAGACTTAGTAAACGTGCAACTGTATTTGCATGAACTTATTTAGAAAAACAACAGTCAACGTATGTCTTGCATAAATGTATAGACTAATTTGTACACATAGTATATTAAGAGTGGTTTATTAAAACTCAGATTGATAAAACATACAAAAGGATTGAACTGCAGCGTTACCTTTTAGCAGCACAAATTACATCACACAGACCTACACTTCACAGCTTCAATAGGTCAGAAGAGAAGTAAACCTACAAATAGGAGTGATGCCAGCAGAATTTTACTCTAGGGTGAGTAGTGAGGAAGAGGTTATAGGTTAAACTTACTAAGCTTTAATGATCTAATGTGCCATACTGGCCATTATTCTCAGTAATAGTCAATGGATGAAAATATTGAATATTGTGTGTGTTTTAAAGCAAGAAACTGTAACTGAATCTTAGCTGTTTACTGCTGGAGGATTGGGTTGCTTTTGTGTTGGAAAGCAGAGACTAACACATGACTGCTACTGGTAGATTTTTTTAGTCCTCGGATACGTTTATTTTATTTAGATTTCTGGTTTGTTTTTGTTTTGTTTTTTTGGGGTTTTTTTTGGGGGGGTCTAAATTTTAATATATTATTTTAGTGAATGGTTAAGTTTCAAGTGTTCAGAGTAGGGGACAATTATAAAGGAAATTATCCTCGGAAGCTGTGTCTAAAAAAGGCAGGCAGAGGGTAAAGGACTAGTCACTAGTATTGCCATGATCTACCTGTAACTGATCTTTCCCCATTACTGACTTACCTTTTTCTGCATGGGGATGACCATCTTGGTAGAGGCAGGGCTTTGCTTCCTCATGTCGGAGCCTCCAGCAAGGAGAACCGCAAGCAGACTACCAGTCACGCAGCAGTACTTTAGATTTTATACTACAGATATAAAACTTTGATACTGTAGGCTCAGTAGTCCCTCAAATACCAGGAAGTATTCCCCATGGCATAGGAAATCTTCTGTTTTTAGCTTCAGCTTCACTTTAAGAGCTAAGCACATGATTTAGAAGATACTGTAAGAAATGGGTAAAGCTAGGAAAGCAGATGTAGAAATTTCATGGTTGAAATCCCTTTAAAATATAGGATGTTAGTGTATGTCCAGCCAAAACTTTTTTTGGGGGGATTACAGTCTGGTTCTACTACTATTTATTAGAAAGATTTTCCATCGCCTCCATGCCCAGTATAACAGTTTCACCAGACAGAAAGTGAGGAAGAATTAGAAAAACAGCTATACAAGGAGAAATAAAAATAAAAAAGGCATGTAAATGCATGCAACTAAAGCCTCTGCTTTTAATCTTAGTAGTTGAAACAGATTAATTAGGTGTTTTGCAAGTTAGCTTGAAAGTGTGCCGGTGAGCCCCATTTTACAGCTTTGCATTTCTGTCCGTGTCCCTGTTGCAGATTTTTCCTCACCTTTTGTCTGGAGAAATGGTTGTCACCATGAGTTTAGGTGAGAAGAAACCTTGCTAAAGGGGCTTGGATAGCAGAAAAAACTTGACCGATGTTCTAATTCCCTGCTCTGGCGTTTTGGCTGACATACATTTTAAAGAAAAGTCTCACTTTAAGTTAGTATTAAAGATGAACTCCAGGGAAAGAAAAAAAATGTTTTCTTGCATTGGTGCTCCCCTGAACTACAATGGTTAAATGCTTGTTAAGGTCATGGGGACCACAAAAAGCAGTTTGACTTACCAGATCTTCCACTCTTGCAGCCTCTTTTTACTTATGCTCTTACAGTCAGATGCCCTCTGACATCATCAAGATCAATATAGAGCCCATAGCTCTACATTGGATGTGAGGACACTAAGGGCTTTAATATCTTCCTGTGTGCTGTCTACGGATAGCTGTGAGGTGGGACAGGACACTCGGGCTCCCATCAAAGCTGTCCAACAACCCCATTAGCAAGGAGAAGGCTGCTTTCACAGACAGCACTTTTTTCCATCTCCAAGTGCTTTTTTCGGTTGTCTGGAACATTTTAGCTGACAAGCCCACTTGCATTCCTCTAGAGATGCTTTCCTCAAACAAGTGCTTGCTAGCTGTGTTGTCAGACAGCGGTGGAGGGAGATAAGCATCTCCCAAGGAATGCAAGGGGAGGGAAGCTTGTCAGCCAAAATGTTCTAGGCAAGCAGGCAATTGGTGGAGATGGAGAAAAGCGCTAACTGTCAAAGCAGCCATCTCCTTGCCAGCTGCATTGTCAGAAGGCCATGGGGAACAAAACACATTCATTAAAATGGAAGTGAGGATACTTTAAATTGCTAGTTGATTTGACCTTGAGCATTAACAGGAACTGTGTCAGCTCTGCTGAACTGATCCTTCAATGACCCTTATCGACAATCTTGGGATTGTTGGCTATCTATAAAAGTTTTTTTTTTAAATGAGGAGGTGTGTCGTAATATTGAAAAATAAAACAGCCCCTTGCTTTAAAGAAATTAATAAAATAAACAGCCTCTTTTATGTTTCAAACAAACATTACTTTTATGAATACAGGTTAGAAACCCAGCATAAGCGAAAAATAGAATGATGTCATCTAGTGTCATAAACAGCCAATTGAATGACTCTAGGAATGTGTCAATTTGCTCCTCATAGATCACCACGCCTCAACAAATTTTGAATGCCATAGCATGGGAAGTTTTAACAAATGTACAGTTAAGAGTGGTCAAGTGTCAGCTAGCCCATTGATAAAAATGGTATTCGGGATAATGGCATGAGAGCTGAATTTCTGAAAGTATTCTGCAAAAATCGGCAGAAGATCAGTAGAGAGAATTTAATAAAGCTGCTGCATCACTTTTTGTGTGTTAACCCCTCTTGTTAGGCATTGCGCCAAATTCATGAAGCATGTGTGACACATTTGGCTCTGACAGCGACTGCTGCACCAAATTCCTAAATGCCCCATTTTTACATTGTATTGCATTCAATGAGCTAAATTCAAAATAAAATACTGAGAGTTCGTATCTTACGAAAGTGGAGCTAATTAAGACCAACTCTCTTTTAGCGTACAGAGAAACTGGTTCAGACAGATTTTGCGAAAGTGTCTCATGTGCATTCTAACAGTGGCGCAGCATGAACCAAATTCAGGCGCAAGTTCTAGACAGGGACATGAATTTGGCGCATGCTGCATCACTTTTAGAACACATGACAGACACTTTTGCTAAATCTGTCTGTGCAATTCTTTATGAATTCCAGGGAGTATGTCTATTGTAAATTATGCTAACAATTTATATTTGGATATTGGCTGAGTACAGATTCACAGCCAGTAATTACCCTGTCCTCCTATACTCATTGTTAGAAGCAATGTAGCATCATCCAATAAGATTTATCATCCCCAATACACAAACATTAAAGCTTAAGTTTAGTTCATTTTTACATTGAAGTACTTACATTAAATAAAAGTGCCCCTTTTGCTGGTGGCTGCTATATTCATTGAAATTTTTATTCTTCTGCCTCCCGATATCCCCACAGCTGTGATTTTCCAGTGCTGTTTTTAATATGACCTGGCAAACCTGAGGCTGTCACAGGCACTTGTCAAAAGTGTCGACTATGCCTGCCCATTTCATTCCCCCCACTCCATTCATAAAAGCCATACTATCACTTCCTGCAACGAAAAAAGTTCTATGAATGGAGGACAGTCATTGAATAAACGGTCCACATCCTCCATTCACAGCTTTTCATTGTGGGACGTGAAAGAACAGCTTTTATGAATGAAGGAGGGGGGAGGGAAAGAGCGGGGATAGTTGGCACTTTTGATGAGTGCCTGTGACAGGTCCAGTGGCTTGCATTAACCCCTGCAACACCAGAAAATAACAGCTGTAAGGATATCCAGGGAGGCAGAGGGATGAGGACTTCTACGAACATAGCAGCCACCAGCGCAAAGGACACTTTTCATTCAATGTAAGTATTGCCCTGGTGCCGATTTAAAAATAAAAAAAAATTCACTAAACTTAAGTTTTAAATCTGACAATTGGATTACTATTGTGCATATGATATATCACAGTGCCCTACAAACATGGTGTAAGTTATAAGTCATGCTGTACTGTCTTCATTCTACACATTCATAAAAAAAAAAAATACTAAATTTGTTAAAAGATCAAATTGATTATTTAAATAAAGAGGAACGAGGCTCAAAACAGCTGGCTTTTTCACTCCTACTTTGTAGCATGAATGTTGTACATTTTCATTCATTTACTGTATAGACTTTGAAAGTTCAGTGATTTTGATGTCAGAATACAAAGTACAGGGTAACACTTATAAAGCAGCACTGGTGTATTTAAACATGCGGTGTTACCTAAATTTGTTTTTTATTTGTTAATAGAGCACAATGTGGTATACCCAATACATGTTAGCATCATTTAAATGACACTAGCTACATTAAAGAACAATACATTCTGATCTAATACAATTCATCTTTGGGTTTCATGCTCAGTTTATATATGATCTGATAACCGTCATCCCAAGCATAGATCTGCCGCTCCTTAGGATTATACTTCATACTTGAATGGGATCCATACCTTTTAGGAAAGTAAACAACTGGTATATTTTCATTAGATATGGTGCCACTGACATCAAAGATACACTGTATGCGAGAGCGACTTGGGAGTTTGGTGTTGTACACTACATAAAGGGTGCCACAGACCACAAAAGCACTTTCTGCATTTTCTATTGGACAAGGAGTATCCCACATCTGCTCAATGCCAAGGTTGTTTGAGTCCAGTTTGGCTAAGCATATGTTTTTCTCATTCTCCTTAGTAGCGTAAATGACCCATAGACCTTCTTCGTCGGCTGCTATATCTATGAAGTTATGCTTGGATAATCCATAAACTGGTACTTGGTCTTCAATTGGTAGAACAGCACTATCAACTACTGTTTTGTTTGCCAAGTTGAATTTGATGACTTGAAATTCTTCTCCTTGTCGAACATAATAAAGGTAGCCTCCATAAACAACATGGCCAGTGCCAACCCATGGAAAAGGAAGTTTGATCCGAGCTGCTTTGCGTGTTGAAGTAGAAAGAGTGAATTCTTTCATGCGGGGGAACACAAACACTGTATCGTTGCCAGCACCATCAAGGACATAAACTCTCTCTGAATTACCTATGGGGTCCTTTGTCCAAAGGCCAGCAGAGCTCCCATAGCGCTTCAGTATTTTCATGGCATTAACTTGAGAAATGCTGTCACTGCAGTCTACAGAAGCAGGTACAATAATAAAAAACAAAAGTGAGCTTATGTTGTAACAGCAGAATAAATCAAAAAAATATACTATAGTGTACTTGGTCAGCTGTCTAACAATTATTGCAACATCATAGTTAAAGCTGAAGTTTATTCTGCTTATATTTTGCCTTCCCTGGTTCCTGCATCTCCCACTTCCTCATAAAAATACTCATGATTTTTTATAACAACTTTTTCATTTTTATTAAATACTTTATTTTAAGCCCAGTGATATCTTTATTGTGTTTTGTATTTCTCTGTGAGAAACTCACAGTGCACTGTAAAACTCAGCAATTTCAGTAAAAGAAAAGAGCCTAAACAACTGCACTGAGGTTCAGACTGGAGTTCAACTTTAACAGGAGAAGAGGTAAGAGAAGTTCAGTCAGCTGATTTGGAAAGATATTGTTTCATGTTGCATAGAGGCTGTTCTGTAATTAATGGACCACACAATAATTTTTTTGACAGAAAAAGAAGAAAAGTTTCAGCGCAAAGGACTAAATACTGGATTAAGGGTTTGGAGGTGGTTGATAGAACTGCTGCCACTACCTATTACTTTCACTAGGTGGAGTAAACAGAATGAAAGGAAAACAAAGTAGATATGGCGCTGTTCTACTGCTGCCAAATAATGGTTAAAGTTATGATACTAAAAATGTATATAAAATGTATTACGTATATATACTATTCCCTTTAGAAAAACGGGATAATTTACAACATTCCTATTAGTAAGTGTTGCCAATGTGTATAAATTGCGTGAAACAAAATAAAAAAATAAAAATAAAAACAAAAATACATATACAGTGTGGTCTTTACATTAAGCACAAGCCAAAGTGTGTGATCCTTGGTGTGGAAAATCAGTATATATAATGCCCGTTAGGATAAAAATACTAAATATAACTAGAAAATGCATTTCCTGGGGAAAATGCGTGGGAATGCTGAATAGCTGAATTGCTAAAACGGCCCCCAGCAAAACTGCCCCCATCATAGTGCCATCAAAACTGCCCCATCAGAATTGCCCCATAAAAATTGTCCCCATCAAAACTGCCCCATCATATTGCCACCATCAAATCTGCCCCATCAAAACTGCCCCATCATATTGCCACCTTCAAAACTGCCCCATCAGAATTGCTCCATCAAAACTGCCCCATCATATTGCCACCATCAAAACTGCCCCATCAAAACTGCCCCATCATATTGCCACCATCAAAACTGCCCCATCAGAACTGCCCCATTAAAACTGCCCCATCATATTGCCACCATCAAAACTGCCCCATCAGAATTGCCCCATCAAAACTGCCCCATCATATTGCCACAATCAAAACTGCCCCATCAGAATTGCCCCATCAGAATTGCCCCATCAAAACTGCCCCATCAGAATTGCCCCATCAAAACTGCCCCATCAGAATTGCCCTATCAAAACTGCCCCATCATATTGCCACCATCAAAACTGCCCCATCAGAATTGTCCCATCAAAACTGCCCCATCATATTCCTCTATAATAAATCAGTACATGGTGTGTCTGTCCCCTCCCCCGGGCTCTGTAAACAGAGCTGAGATGCTCCAACAACCTCCCCCCCTGTGTATAACAGAAGCTTTGGTAACCATGGCAACAAAAGCAACACAGTACACTCTGATTAATGGCTAAAATTTCCTGAAATGACCTCTAAACAAAAAGCTTTTTCACAAAAACTGTAAAAGATATCAAACTGAAAAGATATAGCCAGATACCTGAATATTTTGTGAACATTTTAAAGTTTGTTTGGCATCTGTAGGTGAAAGTATGAAGGAGCTGAAACTTTTGGGAGCGGAAGAAGATTTTAAGGATCTGAAGCATGCTCCCATTGACTTCAATGTTAAAAAAAAGTGATAAAAAGCTTAATATTTTAAAACGTATAAATAGTAGAAAAAAAGTTGAAAAAGTTCCATCATCAGCTGAAAGAGACGAACATTTTAATAGTTGAATGGTTTTAATAGCTAAAAGTATGCAGAAGTTACGCAGAGCCAAAAAACGTACGGAATAAAATGAAATAATAAATAATAACTAGAAAATGCATTTCCTGGGGAAAATGCGTGGGAATGCTGAATAGCTAAATTGCTAAAACGGCCGCCATCAAAACTGCCCCATCATACTGCCATCAAAACTGCCCCGTCAGAATAGCCCCATCAAAATTGTCCCCATTAAAACTGCCCCATCATATTGCCACCATCAAAACTGCCCCATCAGAATTGCTCCATCAAAATTGTCCCATCATATTGCCACCATCAAAACTGCCCCATCAGAATTGCCCCATCATATTACCACCATCAAAACTGCCCCATCATATTGCCACCATCAAAACTGCCCCATCATATTGCCATCAAACCTGCTCCATTAGAATTGCCCCATCAAAATTGTCCCCATCAAAACTGCCCCATCATATTGCCACCATCAAAACTGCCCCATCAGAACTGCCCCATCAAAACTGCCCCATCATATTGCCACCATCAAAACTGCCCCCATCAAAACTGCCCCATCAGAATTGCCCTATCAAAACTGCCCCATCATATTGCCACCATCAAAACTGCCCCATCAGAATTGCCCCATAAAAACTGCCCCATCAGAATTGCCCCATCAAAACTGCCCCATCATATTGCCACCATCAAAACTGCCCCATCAGAATTGCCCTATCAAAACAGCCCCATCATATTGCCACCATCAAAACTGCCCCATCAGAATTGCCCCATCAAAACTGCCCCATCATATTGCCACCATCAAAACTGCCCCATCAGAATTGCCCTATCAAAACTGCCCCATCATATTGCCACCATCAAAACTGCCCCATCAGAATTGCCCCATCAAAACTGCCCCATCATATTCCTCTATAATAAATCAGTACATGGTGTGTCTGTCCCCTCCCCGGGCTCTGTAAACAGAGCTGAGATGCTCCAACACCTCCCCCCTGTGTATAACAGAAGCTTTGGTAACCATGGCAACAAAAGCAACACAGTACACTCTGATTAATGGCTAAAATTTCCTGAAATGACCTCTAAACAAAAAGCTTTTTCACAAAAACTGTAAAAGATATCAAACTGAAAAGATATAGCCAGATAGCTGAATATTTTGTGAACATTTTAAAGTTTGTTTGGCGTCTGTAGGTGAAAGTATGAAGGAGCTGAAACTTTTGGGAGCGGAAGAAGATTTTAAGGATATGAAGCATGCTCCCATTGACTTCAATGTTAAAAAAAAGTGTTAAAAAGCTTAATATTTTAAAAAGTATAAATGGTAGAAAAAAAGTTGAAAAAGAGCACACATCAGCTAAAAGAGACGAACATTTTAATAGTTGAATGGTTTTAATAGCTGAAAGTATGCAGAAGTTACGCAGAACCAAAAAACGTACGGAATAAAATTAAAATTAAAAAAATTAAAAATAAATAAAATCGAATAACAATAGTGGGACTGCTAAAGCAGTCCCACTAATAAATACAATCGAATAACAATAGTGGGACTGCTAAAGCATTCCCACTAATAAAAATAAATAAAATCAAATAACAATAGTGGGACTGCTAAAGCAGTCCCACTAAATAAAATCGAATAACAATAGTGGGACTATGCATACCGAAACATTCTGAAGTGCAATTAGAAAAACAACAGGCAGATCCCCTGTGTGTACAATTCTACAATGTCCATTTCAACTGAAAGCTAATAAAAAACATCAGATAACTAAAAAAATATAAATTATAAAGTGCTCTTGTGCCAGTGAAGAAATCCGCTTTCTAATCTGGTGGACTTTTCAGTGAGTGAACACACTATGCATGCCTTAGTTCGTGCTCCTATTATGGCTGCACTCACCAGATCCTTCTCCCCCTCCTGGGGTTAAAAGCATCCACAGTATGTGCCACTGTGTAGCAATGTAGGAAAAAAGACCGTCCTTAGTGCTGGCTATGAGGAGATTCCATTATGTATTAAGCATCATGGAAGAGAGAGAGGGAGCCCAAATAGCGTAATACTGTATAAAACTGTTTATTTAACTAACGCATAGAAAGGTACTCACATATGGTAGGATTAACAAAGGCATATGTTGCTGACACCAGTGCCTGTGTCAGGAAATGATGCAAGGACGTATGCTGACTCCGCCCTACGCGTTTCATCACTCTGACGTCATCTGGAGCGCTGGTGTCAGCAACATATGCCTTTGTTAATCCTACCGTATGTGAGTACCTTTCTATGCATTTGTTAAATAAACAGTTTTATACAGTATTACGCTATTTGGGCTCCCTCTCTCTCTTCCATGACACTTAATACATAATGGAATCTCCTCTTAGCCAGCACTAAGGACGGTCTTTTTTCCTACATTGCTACACAGTGGCACATACTGCGGATGCTTTTAACCCCAGGAGGAGGAGAAGGATCTGGTGAGTGCAGCCATAATAGGAGCACGATGTATGCACGGTGTGTTCACTCACTGAAAAGTCCACCAGATTAGAAAGCGGATTTCTTCACTGGCACAAGAGCACTTTATAATTTATATTTTTTTAGTTATCTGATGTTTTTTACTAGCTTTTATTTGAAATGGACATTGTAGAATTGTACACACAGGGGATCTGCCTGTTGTTTTTCTAATTGCACTTCAGAATGTTTTGGTATGCATAGTAACTGTAATGGCACCTTAGATTGTTTTAGTATGCACAGTAATTATATTTAGTATTTTTATCCTAACGGGCATTATATATACTGATTTTCCACACCAAGGATCACACACTTTCGCTTGTCCTTAATGTAAAGACCACACTGTATATGTATTTTTGTTTTTATTTTTATTTTTTTATTTTGTTTCACGCAATTTATACACATTGGCAACACTTACTAATAGGAATGTTGTAAATTATCCCGTTTTTCTAAAGGGAATAGTATATATACGTAATACATTTTATATACATTTTTAGTATAATATCTTTAACCATTATTTGGCAGCAATAGAACAGCGCCATATCTACTTTGTTTTCCTTTCAATCAATTTTTTGAGCAGTGAGGGTGAGAAAACTGGGGACAGCTTTAATAAACAGTGGAAGATATGTTTTTTCCCCCACAGACACATTATGACATACAGTATCTCACAAAAGTGAGTACACCCCTCACATTTTTGTAAATATTTTATTATATCTTCATGTGACAACACTGAAGAAATTACACTATGCTACAATGTAAAGTAGTGAGTGTACAACTTGTATAACAGTGTACATTTTTTGTCCCCTCAATAAAACTCAACACACAGCCATTAATGTCTAAACCGTTGGCAACAAAAGTGAGTGCACCCCTAAGTGAAAATGTCCAAAGTTCTCAGGTGTGAATGGGGAGCAGGTGTGTTAAATTTTATGTTATCGCTCTCACTCTCTCATACTGGTCACTGGAAGTTCAACATGGCACTTCATGGCAAAGAACTCTTTGAGGATCCGAAAAAAGAATTATTGCTCTACATAAAGATGGCGAACCTTGGCACCCCAGATGTTTTGGAACTACTTTCCCCAAAATGCTCATGCACTCTGCAGTGTAGTTGAGCATCATGGGAAATGTGGTTCCAAAACATCTGGGGTGCCAAGGTTCACCATCACTGGCCTAGGCTATAAGAAGATTTCCAAGACCCTGAAACTGAGCTGCAGCGCGGTAGCCAAGACCATACAGCGGTTTAACAGGACAGGTTCCACTCAGAACAGGTCTCACCATGGTTGACCAAAGAAGTTGAGTGCAGGTTCCCAGCCTCATATCCAGAGGTTGTTTTGGGGAAATAGACGCATGAGTGCTGCCAGCTTTGCTGCAGAGGTTGAAGGAGTGGGGAGGTCAGCCTGTCAGTGCTCAGACCATACGTTGCACACTGCATCAAATTGGTCTGCATGGCTGTCATCCCAGGAGGAAGCCTCTTCTAAAGATGATGCACAAGAAAGCCCGCAAACAGTTTGCTAAAGACAAGCAGACTAAGGACATGGATTACTGGAACCATGTCCTGTGGTCTGATGAGATCAAGATAAACTTATTTGGTTCAGATGGTGTCAAGCATGTGTGGCGGCAACCAGGTGAGGAGTACAAAGACAAGTGTGTCTTGCCTACAGTCAAGCATGGTGGTGGGAGTGTCATGGTCTAGGACTGTATGAGTGCTGCCAGCACTGGGGAGCTATAGTTCATTGAGGGAACCATGAATGCCAACATGTACTGTGACATACTGAAGCAGAGAATGATTCCCTCCCTTCGGAGACTGGGCCGCAGGGCAGTATTGCAACATGATAACGACCCCAAACACACCTCCAAGATGACTAAAGAAGCTGAAGGTAAAGGTGATGGACTGGCCAAGCATGTCTCCAGACCTAAATCCTATTGAGCATCTGTGGGGCATCCTCAAACGGAAGGTGGAGGAGCGCAAGGTCTCTAACATCCACCAGTTCCGAGATGTCGTCATGGAGGAGTGGAAGAGGACTCCAGTGGCAACTTGTGAAGCTCTGGGGAACTCCATGCCCAAGAGGGTTAAGGCAGTGCTAGAAAATAATGGTGGCCACATAAAATATTGACACTTTTGTGCCCAATTTGGACATTTTCACTTAGGGGTGTACTCACATTTGTTGCCAGCAGTTTATGCATTATTGGCTGTGTGTTGAGTTATTTTGAGGGGACAGCAAATGTTCACTGTTATACAAGCTGTACACTCACTACTTTACATTGTAGCAAAGTGTTGTTTGTTCAGTGTTGTCACATGAAAAGATATAATAAAATATTTACAAAAATGTGAGGGGTGTCCTCACTTTTGTGAGATACTGTACATTACAATATGTGTTGTGTTGTCAATGAGCCCTGAGGTCAGGGCTCAGTCCCCCTCGCATGTAAGCCTCACCTATTGTTACAGAGGCAAAGTATAATGGATTCATTTTCATCTGATTTCAGAGCTGGAAGTGGTCATTGCATGATCATGCAGACCATGCTAAAATAAACGTAAAATACCTCCAAGACTGTTAATTCTATATTCAGTGTTTAAGGACAGGGATGGGGTTTGGGTCCTGGTCTACCATAGATTGGAGGCAAACCTTGCCAGTTCGCAGTTCTTGGAGCCACTAATGCAGTTAATTAGCCTGCCCAAATTCATTGTAATGATAATACACTGCAAAGGCCTTTGAACTTAGTTCAGCTGACTTACAAGTTGGTTTAGAAGGGCCAATAACGGGGCTCTCTTATTTCCCCCACCACCTTCATGGGGCACTGGAGGTAGGGTAGAGGACCTTATCACTTAACATTGGACCAAGGGTACTTTGCCTTACAAGGAACCCCCTCCCTAATGTTGAAGGGCATGTGGCATGGTCAGGTACAGGAAGGGGGTGGGTACACACTTGCTGCCCTCCCTTTCTTGAGCACTCAGTCTGCACGCCAAGATAAGGATATGGTTGGGATATTATGGCAAACCCCGTGCTATTATTTTTCCTTTTTTTAAATAAATGAGCATTGTCAGTTTAATTTTTAAACATCATCTTATTCAGGGAATTCCAGCTGGTCCCTGGTAATATCATTGACCATAAAAGGTAATTTTTTGGTAGATTATGATGTTACATTGGGATCACCTGAATTTCCCAGGCCACATGCCTTTCAATATTGGGGTTCCTTGCAGGGGGAGATCCCCCTCCGCTCAAAAAGCACTGTTGATCGAATGATGAGGTAAAGGGCCCCTTCCCAGTGCTTCAAATTGACCAAATTTTGTCACCTGGGATTCCTGGCAGTCTGTTTATTTTACCTGTCATTTAGCAAAGTAAGTGTGGAGTATAAACATCGGCATGCAACAGGTATTCATGATTGACAAGGATCATATTGCTGGATGACGTGATTAATGTGGATTTACAGTATGTCACAAAAGTGAGTACACCCCTCACATTTTTGTAAATATTTTATTCAATCTTTTCATGTGACAACACTGAAAAAATGACCCTTTGCTACAATGTAAAGTAGTGAGTGAACAGCTTGTATAACAGTGTAAATTTGCTGTCCCCTCAAAATAACTCAACACACAGCCATTAATGTCTAAACTGCTGGCAACAAAAGTAAATACACCCCTAAGTGAAAATGTCCAAATTGGGCCTAAAATGTCAATATTTTGTGTGGTCACCACTATTTTCCAGCACTGCCTTAACCCTCTTGGGCATGGAGTTCACCAGAGCTTCACAAGTTGCCACTGGAGTCCTCTTCCACTCCTAAATGATGACATTTCGGAACTGGTGGATGTTAGAGACCTTGCGCTCCTCCACCTTGCATTAGAGGATGCCCCACAGATGCTCAATAGAGTTTAGGTCTGGAGACATGCTTGGCCAGTCCATCACCTTTACCCTGAGCTTCTTTAGTCATCTTGGAGGTGTGTTTGGGGTCGTTATAATGTTGCAATACTGCCTTGTGGCCCTGTCTCCTCGAAGGGAGGGAATCATTCTCTGCTTCAGTATGTCACAGCATATGTTGGCATTCATGGTTCCCTCAATGAACTATAGCTCCCCAGTGCCGACAGCACTCATGCAGTCCTAGACCATGACACTCCCACCACCATGCTTGACTGTAGGCAAGACACACTTGTCTTTGTACTACCTAACCTTGTTGCCACCACACACACTTAACACCATCTGAACCAAATAAGCTTATCTTGATTTCACCAGACCACTGGACATGGTTCCAGTAATCCATGTCCTTAGTCTGCTTGTCTTCAGCAAATTGTTTGCGGGCTTTCTTGTGCATCATCTTTAGAAGAGGCTTCATTCTGGGACGACAGCCATGCAGACCAATTTGATGCAGTGTGCCGCGTATGGTCTAAGCACTGACAGGCTGCCCTCCCACCCCTTCAACCTCTGCAGCAATGCTGGCAGCACTCATACGTCTATTTCCCAAAGACATGACGCTGAGCATGTGCACTCAACTATTTTTGGTCGACCACGGCGATGCCTGTTCTGAGTGGAACCTGCCCTGTTAAACCGCTGTATGGTCTTGGCCACCATGCTGCAGCTCAGTTTTAGGGTCTTGGCAATCGTCTTATAGCCTAGGCCTTCTTTATGTAGAGCAACAATTCTTTTTTTCATATCCTCAGAGTTCTTTGCCATGAGGTGCCATGATAAACTTTCATTGACCAGTATGAGAGAGTGAGAGCGATAACACCAAATTTAACACACCTGCTCCCCATTCATGCCTGAGACCTTGTCGAGACCACTAACGAGTAACATGACACCAGGGAGGGAAAATGGCTAATTGGGCCCAATTTTGACATTTTCACTTAGGGGTGTACTCACTTTTGTTGCCAGCGATTTAGACATTAATGGCTGTGTGTTGAGTTATTTTTAGGGGACAGCAAATTTTCACTGTTATACAAGCTATACACTCACTACTTTACATTGTAGCAAAGTGTCATTTCTTCAGTGTTGTCACATGAAAAGATATAATAAAATATTTTTAAAAATGTGAGGGGTGTACTCACTTTTGTGAGATACTGTACTTTGGGGAACATAAATTACATTTATTTTGTTTGTGGTAAAGAAAAGGCCATTGGGAAAAGAGTGCGCGGTTGGGAAAAGCCTTTGCAAGGCATGTGGCCTTGTCTAGTACAGGAAGGGGGAGAGCATGTTCGCTGCTATTCCCTTTTCTGGCCACCCAGGCTGCATGCCTGAATAAGAGTTTAGTTGGGAATAGTAAGGGGAACCCCACACCATTTTTTCTCCTTGTATTTTAATTACTACATTTCAACTAAAAGGTATGATATTGATGTGCTCCTGCTGTATGCAAGCCAAGTTAATTGTAAAAGAAAAAAAATTCCAAAGCCAAATATGTGCTGCCACAGTGTACGCTTTCTCTGAGATTGTCTTTAAAAAAATGTACTACTCTGTAAAAGTAAGTGCAGCTTTAAGCCACCCTCAGGCATGTTTTGTTAAAGGATGTGTGCATTTTTAATGTAGCACTCAAAGCCACACAAAGCTGCATGAAAAAACTCTCTCCCAACTGTATGGTATTTTGTTTAAAAATATTTTTGTATTGGTACATATGCACCATGGCAGTGCCCAGCTACCTGTGCCTTTTCTTAACAATATCATTTTTATTAGCTTTGAAAATGGCCAGAATTTAGTATTAGGATTCCCCTTCCATAGACTTCATTGGGGCTCGTTGCCAAGTTTAGAGTTTGCAGACTTCGTGCTGGGTTTGGCGAATCCCCTCCTAGACTGAACCTGGGAAGATTCACTTGTTCCTAATCAAGAAATTAAAAATGAATGCTCCATTTTAAAGGGACTCATGAAGTAAAACATCTGTGTGATTTGGCTGTAATGTAAGCAGCCTTTCCACCACTCATTTGCTTCATACTAGTTCTGGGAAAGTGAAGATAATCATCTTTATTGAGTCACTGCTCTGAGTTAGTTTGCAGAACTTGAGTCATGTGGTGAATGCTTCAATAAGAGATTAATCCCACTGGTATTTGCTTGAAATTATGACACATGCTATTTTTTAGGCCCCCTGTCAAGGGGCTCTTTTGCAACCTTGTACATTTTTAAATCCTCTAAACATTCAAAATGTCTGGGTTGCTGAGCTTAGGGAGAACCAGTCTCACTTTATCACATTATTAAAATTACAAATATAATAATGTAACTTTGATCCATTGTTGCTTAACTAATTTGCAATATCAATTCAGGAAACCTTGTCTAGTTTTAAAGCCGGGTAGGTGGAGGAGAACAGAGGTAATTCTGCTCAATGATAAGCGTCCTGGTGGAGATTGATTGATTGATTGATTAATTAATTGATGAGACAGTTTAGTGATACAAAAGTGATACAAAAGCATGGCACATCTTAGCATACTCACCAAAACAAACCCTTAATTATATTATTCGAGCTACACTAATAACCTAAATTTGTTTTGCAATTAATCAGTGAAATGACCATATTATCTAGAAATGAGACAGGTTGGATGCCTTTATCCCAATCCTAAACTTTAACTTTTCATAGGCGACATTTCTACTGCTAATTTTTGTCAGTTTTGTTTTGTTGTTATTTCACTTTTTTAACATAAATAAATGTTTCATTTAGTTTTGTTTTTAAATTGATTTCACATTTATTGAATACGTAAAAGGTCTGTTTTATCAGAATCTGAAGGTAAAATGTATTTGCTTTCTAGAGAACTCTTGTGGAAGAGTTCAGAATGATTTTAGCCCTCTCCTCCAAAAAAACATCAATGTTCAGTCATTTTGTGAAGGTGAACCAATATAGCAGGGAGTCTGCACATTCATAGACCAAATACCTATAGTGATACTAGCATTTAATATATATAATATTATACCAGTTATAGTATTACCATTTTGCTATTTAAAACCTGGAACAATTGGGTGGGCTACAGGTAATATGACAAGCCTTAATAAACAACAGAACCAACATATTCTGTAAGCTTTTACAGAAAGCTTTGAACCTTTCACATCAATTGGCCTAATCAAAAGCACACAAGGCCAATTTGGGTGGAGATTGGATAATCGGCTCCTATGTTTTTTGGCGTGGGACTAGAATGTGGAATACTTGGGATGAAGCTTTCACAGGTTCCAGCAAACTTAATAGCTGACTCATACGAAACTACATTTCACTTACTTTCAGCTTACTGTGTGCTAAGTGGGAGGGTTTGTTACAGTCAACTAATCAGTCCCGGTGTTCTAAATTACTGCTGGGAAATGTCAAATTCATTAGCAAGAAATTAGTTTTCCTAAAGCATTCTGTACACATAAATTCCACAGGATTATATTATGACATTGCTTGAGTAATTCAGTTAACAAAAGTAGAATCATCTTTTAAGTGTCAAGAAGAAAGACAGATGGGGTTAATGGAACCCACTTACATGACTTCCGGATGGCAGGAGGACTCTGTACCACATCTGGCTCCGCATTGTCAGCGATCTCAGCCTTGGGGCAACCTATTATAATATGAGAGGTAGGTTCCACTAACCCCTGTGAACTTACAGTATGCATGCCAAATCATGCTAACATTATTATTAGGTAATTTGTGCAAATATACCCTTGAAGTCAACAAATGCTAGACGCCATCAAAATTCATTTGAAAATGATATACTGTACATGTTCAAAGTGTTATATACTACAAAGTAAACTTCAATCTTTTATTGCAGAAGCATCATAAAAATGTAGTTTTACTGCTCTTGCCAATAAAAAATGGTGACTGTAATTTAGATATTTTTTTCAATGAATACACTTTGTAAGGTGAAGTTAATGTTTTGTTAAAAGTCTCTTTTCTTTTTTTTAAATTGTCCCCTGTGCAGGCTTAGGTCATAATGTACTAGTATGCACTGCATTCTTTTGGTGGTATTTGATCACCTCTGCGGTTTTTATTTTTTGCGCTAAAAACAAAAAAAGAGCGACAATTTTGAAAAAAAAGCAATATTTTTTACCTTTTGCTATAATAAATATCCCCAAAAAATATATAAAAAAACAAAACAAATTTCTTTCTCAGTTTAGGCCGATATACAGGGCTTTCTTTTTGCCGGAACTCGGCAGAACGCAGTTCCGGCACCTCTGACAGGCAGCCGTCTCTGCTCTGACCTATCTCACACTAGCGCTGCGCACACAGGGCTGCTGCCTTTTGAGATTTTCGGGTCCCAGCACGGCAACATACAGCTGCCTGTGTTGATTCAAGCAGCAGCTTCTGTCCCTGCCTCTTCTCACACAGTAGCAGGGAGCAGAGAGCAGAGAAGCCCTGAAACTCCACCCCAGCTACAGTACTCAATCGTCTGAAAAGCCCACACATAAAACATGGACTGGAGCACTGGAACAGCAGTGGAAAAGGTGAGCTGAAAAATGGTGGGAAGGGGGGGAGAGAGCCCTCCAGAGACTGAATTCACAGTGAGAGGATAATTGTGAAAGAAGGGAGGGGGGGGGGGGTGATTGTGCAGTGAGGAGGGGGGATGGAAATTTGTCCAGAGAGGAGAACTGGGAAGGGAGCTTTGTACAGAGGTAAGAGCTGCAGAAGGCAGAGCTGTGGAGGGTGGGGGAGGTTGTGTAGAGGTGAAAGCTGTAGGGGAAGCTGGGGGTGCAGAGGTGGGTGTCAATGGTGAGAACTGTGGATTGGGTTGAGCTTTAGATGGGGGATGCAGAAGGGGAGCAGAGATAATATGGATGGAGGTGCAGAGGTGAGTTGTGGAGTGGGGGTGTAAGCTGTAGCTAGAGGGGTGCAGACGTGTGATGGGGGGGAGGTGAGTTGCGGATAGGGGTGCAGAGTGGAGCTTTGGACAGGGAAAGAAGAGGTGGGCTGTGGATGAGGGTTGCAGAGGTTTGGTGTGGATGGAGGACTCAGAGGTAAGCAAAGAGATAAACAGAAGAGAGGATTTGATGGTTACTTTTGGGGGGATACTTGAGGAGAAAGACCAGGGAAATTTGCTGGGGAACAGTAAGACCCCTTTCACACTGGGGTAGTGCAGGTGTTAGTGGTAAAATGCTAAAACTAGCGGCGCTTTACCTCTGTTATAGCAGCGCTTTGGCACCACTAGCAGGGTGCTTTTAACCCCCAAGAAGAGGTTAAAAAGGGGTTAAAATCGACCACGTAGCACTGCTTTCAAAATGCTTTTAAGGCGCTTTGAAAGCAGTGCCTATTCATTTCAATGGCAGGGGCGGTGGAGGAGGGGTGTATACACCCCTCCCCCACCGCCCCAAAGATGCTGCTTGCAGGACTTTTTTTTCCTGGCCTGCAAGTGGACTGCCCCGGTGTGAGAGCACTCAGGCTTTTACACTGAGGCTGCAGAAGAGGCCATTTAAAGATGCTATTTTTAGAGCAAAAACGCATCTAAAGCGCCTCAGTGTGAAAGGGGTCTAAAGCATACAGAGTTAGTGACCAAGAGTACGTAATGTATGGCAATTTTGTACATTACATACTCAGAACCACTATACTCTGTGTGCTGTGCTGTATGTTACATATTAAGGCCTCGATAGGGTACTCCTGAATGCTGTACTCTGTACAATGGGTTTTGCATTACATACCCCTGAGCCCAGCACTCTGTATGCTGGACTGCATATTATACACTTTACCGCCATTCTCTGTGTGCTGGGCTCTATTTTACATATTCCTGACCCCTGCACTCTGTACACAGGGCTATATGCTCCATATTTCTGAGAACAAGGGACGCTTCGCATTGAATGTAAGTATCCTGTTTGCTGTTTTTTTTATGCACCCTGTGTGATATGCACTGCTCACAATTGCACAATACACACTCCTGAGCCCTATGTGTTATAAAGTCCTGAGTCCTGTACTTTGTGTGTTACACATTCCTGAACCATATCCGATGGAAAATGTCCGATCGGAGCGTGTTGTCGGAAATTCCGATCGTGTGTGGGCTCCATCGGACATTTTCCATCAGATTTTCTGACACACAAAGTTGGAGAGCAGGAGATAAAATTTTCCGACAACAAAATCCGTTGTCGGAAATTCCGATCGTGTGTACACAAATCCGACGGACAAAGTGCCACGCATGCTCAGAATAAATAAAGAGATGAAAGCTATTGGCCACTGCCCCGTTTATAGTCCCAACGTACGTGTTTTACGTCACCGCGTTTAGAACGATCGGATTTTCCGACAACTTTGTGTGACCGTGTGTATGCAAGACAAGTTTGAGCCAACATCCGTCGGAAAAAATCCTAGGATTTTGTTGTCGGAATGTCCGAACAAAGTCCGACCGTGTGTACGCCCTATTACAGTTATTTGACGCCACTGTACTTCTCTCCTCTAAGGAAGGTGTGTCTGGGGGTAGAGTTTGGGCGTGGTTTGGGGGTGGGCTTTGGGCGTGGTTGTGGGTGGGGATTTGGGCTGGGAGGATGAGTTCCTGCACCTATTTTCTGAGAAAAAAAGTCCTGCCGATATGTATTCTTCTACATATTTTTGGTAAAGAAAAAAAATCTCAATAAGCGTATATTGATTGGTTTGCGCAAAAGTTATAGCATCTACAAAATAGGGGATAGGTTTATGTCATTTTTATTATTATATTTTTTATTAGTAATGGCGCCGATCTGCGATTTTTATCGTGATTGCGACATTATGGTGGACACATCGGACACTCTTGACACTATTTTGGGGCCAGTGATTTATACAGCGATCAGTGCTATAAAAATGCACTGATTACTGTGTAAATGACACTGGCAGGGAAGGGGTTAAACACTAGGGGGCGATCAAGGGGTTAAGTGTATCCTAAGGAGTGATTCTAACTGTAGGGGGAATGGGCTCACTACAACATGACAGAGATCACTTCTCCCGATGACAGGGAGCAGTAGATGTCTGTCATGTTGCTAGGCAGAACAGGGAAATGCCTTGTTTACATAGGCATCTCCCCGTTCTGCCGCTACGTGACATGATCGCGGGCCCCCCGTGGACATCGAGGCCACGGGACCCGCGGGCATAGTCACGGAGTACGCGGTGGGCGCGTGCACGCCCACAATGCCATGATTTAAAGGGGACGTACCTGTACGCCCATTTGCCCAGCCGCGACATTGTGCCAACGTACATCGCCATGTGTTGGTCGGCATGTGGTTAAAATAATACAGTATAAACTTATTTTTTAGTCCCCGAACAAAGGAATATTTGCACAGCTACCTATTTAGCATCTCAAAATACGAAAAAACATACCTGTAAGTTTCTCGTATTTTTCATTTTTCTTCTTCTTGTTCATATGTAGTTCTGTCAGTTTTTCATCTATTTCAACACATGGTGGTGCTGGGTTCTGAGTTTCCAAGTAGTCCACCTCTCTCTCTAGCCGGTCAACGCGAACATTTGTGTTCTCCACTTCATTCCTCACTGCTTCTCGCTCTTTTTCTATGTTTTCCAGCATTTTCAGTACCTGGTTCTTGAAATCTCGAAGTTCTGAGCTGTAGCGGTTGCTATGATCATGCCATTGTGCAATTCTTTCCTGCAAACATAGTTTAAGTTTGTTAACACTTTCAATGGGAACCCTTAAAGTGGTATTAAACCCAAAAACAAAAATGTAATTATAAATATATTGCAGCTTACCAATTCTTATAAATGGCAGCTCCATTTATTTTTTAGGCTTTTTTGTTAAATTATTTTTTTTTCACCTATTGGTCCAGCCCGTAAGTCTGATATTTTTCAACTTCCTGTAACAAACATAGACTTGTGCACAACAGAAAATTTCGTTTAGTTTCGGTTCGTTGTCGCTTGTAAAATATATAATTTCGTTCTGTTATATTCGTTATGTTACGTTAATTCGTTTTTGGATAATTCGTTATTTCTGTAGAGTGTCAATATTTGTTTTACTGAATCTCGAATCATGTCGAATTCATTCGCTATAATTTCTTTCGTATTAGTTGAAATTCGATATTTATGTATTATACAATATTATACAATATAATGATTTGTAGTTTGGAAAGTTTATTGAATCCATTAACACACACAATGACACACACAATGACAATATCTCTTCTCCTCTGCTCAAATACAATATAACACTCTTCTCACTCAGTTCTCAGGAATGCACTTTGCCAGTAATCCAACCTCCAGCACAAAATTAATCAGCTGATTGGAGTGTAAGATTTACTTTGAGTTGACCTGTTGTTTCAAGGGGGGGAAATGCCTAAAAAAAAAAACGTATGCAGCCGCCACATTTAGGGATTGGATAGCTACAAAATATTACAATTTTGTTTTTAGGTTTAAAGTAGAACCATAGGCAAAACTTTTAGATAGAGCAAGGAAGACTTATAACCCCTGACAGATTTTCTTTTTGCCATCTGTGTCCCATTGCAGAGTTTTCCTACACTTCTTGTCTCATAGCCAAAGGGGATGTGAGAGGAAAACCCTGCGAATTAGGGGAATTCCTTAGGGGTCACCAGAACTACTGTCCCCATTGGAAGATTTCCACTCTATTTCTTTTTTGGGTACAACCCAACATTTGGGATTTTCTTTTACTTTCACTTTCTATAATAATGGTAACCAGGAAAAATAGGGTGAATCTCCATAATGAGGGCACAAACAGCAATAAAAACCGACAGGGGTTTTAATACTGCCCCACCCTTTCCAAAAAAATAAATAAAATGTATTGCTATTATACTTTCATACTACTTTAAACAATGCTTTTAATATAAACTTTTTTTTTTGTTTGTTTACCAGAATTAGTTTTCCGAACAATTTATTTTAAATCCAACATATAATGTCTTTTGAAATGATAGTGTTTATGTAATTACTTTTAGTCTTTTAGTAACCTCACTTGTGTAAACAGCAGCTTTGGTCTTTGAAGCAAGACAGCTGCTGCATAGACATTCGCTTTCTGAAGAGTTCTGTGAGATACATGCTTATCTTTGATGTGGTTATATGGGTTTTTTTTCTGCTCTTGGAAATGTATTAAAGAGCAGAGAGGAAAAAGAAAGGTCACGCACTAAACCTACAGTGTGGAAAACTCAGAAGAGCAGCACATGCTCAGAATGTACTTCCACATCAATGAAATAATGATAAAACCTTTTCATGTTGACATTTAACCAAGAGCAAAAGGCTTCAAAGAATAAATAGGCCGCCATTTTATACCTAAACCCAAAATGTAAGTTTATCAAGTTTGGAAATACATTAAAAGTATTTACATGGTAAACAACATAAGGGTTTTACTACTAGAGTCTGTAGGCTTTAGTGTTCTGGTTTTCACCCACCAAACCATTTTAATTTAACCTGAACAACTACCTGCCAAAGGGTAGAATTAGGAAGGCATTTCTGAATTATTTAATGTGTGAGAGAGTTTTTATTCATCTTGTTAATGATGTTTAATTTCTGCTATGTTGTGAAATTGTGTAATCTTCACAATATAAGTATAACTAGGGTGTAAATATTAGTATGCAAAATCGGTGAGCTACTAATGCTATCAAGTAAATACTGCAACTGCGATAAAATCAGAAGCTCATTCAATTTACTCATATGTGTACTTTGTAATCCCCTTTGTTCAGAAAACTCCTTATGGGGTCAGTAGGAGTGTACAGAGCTGAAGCCGGTGCACTATTTTATATATCTTTTTCAGTCTCATCTTCCTGTATCACAGATATCATTAAAATTTCTAAAGCAAGTTTGAATTTGATTGATGTGTGTGAGACACTTCTTAGTACTGTTTTTTATTTTTTTTACGTTAGGCTTTTTGTGTGTGACTGGCAGCAGAGGGCTCATAGTTAGTATTCCAGAATTGCAAGAAAGTGCATTCCAGGTTCACCCAGCTTCCCACTAAATTAAGTACAGTGGACTGTGCATTCTGGTTATGCATGGATGAAATCCTGAAGCACTGAGCAGGTAGGCTGTCCTCTTTGTATTAAGCTCAATGTTTCATTTTCAATTTTGACTGGAGTAAACTTTTAATTCTTCTGACATTCTTTATTAGTTTTCAATATAGTGGTCCTAATCCAGCAGTGCTCTGGTGAATGATTACTACCTCCACACTTATGCAATGTTCCTCTATAATGAACAATGATTTGCTTTGGGGTATTTTTTTTTTATTATTTTCAGCTTCTAGATTGCAAGTTATGTGTCTGTAGACTTTGATTTTCTTAAAGTGGATTTCTACCCAAAAGTGGAACTTCCGCTTACATGCCACATTTGGCATGAAATTTTTTTTGGGGGGGGAGTGGGTGCTTAGTTTTGAGTGGGACTTCCTGTCCACTTCCTGCTTCCGCCTACAGGCCACCAAGGCGACTCCTCCCCTCCCTCTTGGCAATCTTCTGGGACATGTGACAGGTCCCAGAAGATTGCCTGTCCACTGGGAGAGAGCAGTGTGACTCACACATGCACAGTGCCCTAGAGTTTCTGAAAATGGTGGTCAAAGTTGCTATGGATTAGAGAGGATTGTCAGTCTCAATAAATAAATAAAATCAGCCGCTACAAATATTGTAACTGCTGACCAGTGGTGGGTGGTGGTTTTTCCTTTTGGTGGGGCGGCCAAACAGCAACCCCCCCCCCCCCCCCGTGAGAACGTTCGGGACATTAAAGCCCGGCACTCACCCCATCTAGGAAGCAGGCAGGCAGAGTGTCCGGTGAGGGTCAGCTTTCTTTATTCCTCCTCCTGTGGATCATGGCAGCTTCCGCCGTGCATCTCCTTCCTCCTCGGCATCCAATAGGATCATCTGTCCTTTCAGCCAATCGGGAAATGGGTATCAGACCAGTGCTTCCTGATTGGCAGAGAGGTGATTCAGTGTTAGGAAATCGAATATTCATTTGCTTTTCTAACACACCTGGGTGGGCTCCAAGCGGAATGCTCTGTGCCACGAGTCCATCCTATTTTGAAGCCTATTAGAGCTTTTGGCTCTAATCGGGTGCTTAAAAAAAAAACACCCCCGCCACTGTAATTCATGCGCCCGTGGTCCTGAAAGGGGCCGAATGCATGAATAGGGGGTGGCAGCGGCGATGGAAAGGAGAGGCAGCGTCCATGTGCCCTTAATGGATGGGCCGTCTGACTTTTAAAAACACATTCCTGTCCAGAGATCCAGTGCTGTCCTCGCCCGGGCCAGTTCTTCATCAGTCTTTGGGGCCCCAGACTTTTGGAGGGCCGGATTGTGGCCAGCAGAAGTGGAAATTTTTCTGGCATCAATGGAAGTAAATAATGCAACATTTGGCATTAGTGGGAGGAATAGTTCCCCATTGTTGGTATCATTGGGAGGAATAGTGCCCCACTGTTGGTGTCAGTGGGAGAAATGGTGCCCCACTGTTGATGTCAGTTGGCAGGATAATGTCTCATATCAATGGGAGGGATATGCTTCAAGGGCCGGATAAAGGCAAACAAAGGGTCACATTCGGCCCCTGGGCCACAGTTTGGAGACCACTGCTTTATATGATACCTATTTTGCTGACTAACAAATGAAACAGGCCACAGATCTATAGTTGATTTTTATAAGGATAATTTTGATTCAGTTGACCACACAGTATAACTGTTAAAATCCATTGCTGTTTTAACCTCTCATATTAACATATGTTATACATTAGTGTGGAAGAATTAACTTATGGAATTCCATTTAGTGCTGTGCTAAAAAAATTCTTCAGTCAACTGTTTAGGATGCTGCAAAGGGGGCGTTAGGCAGTATCCAAAAGAGACAGGGAGAGAGCAATATCATAATGCAAAAGAAAACATTTCTAAAAATGATGGTCAGATCTTGACATTATGGCGGCAAATAGATCTGAATGTTACAAATATGTTGTGATCTGGGAGCCGCACATCTGCCTGCATTTTCTAATGGGAACACTTGCTTTAGCAACAATTGTTTAAGGACTCATTTACACCTGCTTCAAAATGTGGCATTTGACATCCTTTTTTAAATGCCAATCAAAGCACCGCTCACTAAATAAAATGGTTAGCTTACAGTCTAGTTTACACTGTTAGATTTGTTTTGCTTTGATTCACTTCAAAAAATATACCCCATGTTGCTTTCTTAGTGCTTCAAAACATCTCAAAAGCCCCCATAGAAGTTTACCACAATGCTCAATAACACCTGCAGCATTTTTATTCAGATATATTTTATTTATACAGAGTTGGCTTCATTTTGTATTGGAGGTATGAGATATCCCAGGATTCACAGTGAAACCAACAAGCAAACCAGAAAAACATCATTAGTAGCCACTTCCAGTTTATGTGTATATATTCTGGGAGTAACTGGTACAGATATCACACCTAGTGTGCAGAATGGAGCAGCAGGTAGGTAAGCAGGGTCTGGACTGGAGTGGAGCAGCTAGCAGATGGCACAAAAATTTTGCAATGTAGGAACGCTATGGTGGAAGGTGTGCGAGGACCAGAGAGATAGGACTGAGTAGTGGAGAATCAGCAGAGCTGAGAGACTAGGGCGGGAGAAGCTAGCAGATGTCATACGTTGTGTGCAGCATGGGAGCAAGAAATGGGGAGGTGAGTGGGGACTGGAGAGAGGAGAGGATCAGCAAAACCAGAGGATCAGCAGACCTTGGGGTTATTACTGAGTGGGGGATCAGCAGAGCTGGGGGTTAATACTGAATGGGGGATCAACAGAGTTGGAGGTTACTAATAAACGCAGGATCAACAGAGCTGGAGGTTACTAATAAAGGCAGGATCAACAGAGCTGGAGGTTACTAATAAAGGCAGGATCAACAGAGCTGGAGGTTACTAATAAAGGCAGGATCAGCAGAGTTGGGGGTACTACTGAGCAGGGCTGATCCTAGGGTCACCGGTGCCTGGGTGCAGAAATATTTCTGGTGCCCCCGCATGGGCGTGGTCATCTTACCAACTCCTCCCCTTTACAAATGTTTCTATGGCAACGACTCAAACACAGAGATGCTCCCCTAAGAAGTCTTTGTTACCCTGGGATCCTCTCATGATCTTTTAACAATAAAAAAAATACTACAGGAAGAGCGTACACTAATGAGACCTGGAGGGGGTCTCTCTGATGCACACAGAGATGGCTTCTGTTAGAGAGTCTGTTAGAAAGAGCCCCCAGACATATTACAGGAGATGGTCAGAGACTGCAATCATGGTACAGGAGATGGTCAGAGACTGCAGACATAATACAGGAGATGATCAGAGACTGCAGACATAGTACAGGAGATGGTTAGAGACTGCAGACATAGTACAGTAGATGGTCAGAGACTGCAGACATAGTACAGGAGATGGTCAGAGACTGCAGACATGGTACAGGAGATGATCAGAGACTGCAGACAGGATATAAGAGATGATCAGAGACTGCAGACATACTACAGGAGATGGTCAGAGACTGCAGACATAGTACAGGAGATGGTCAGAGACTGCAGACATAGTACAGGAGATGATCAGAGACTGCAGCCAGGATATAAGAGATGATCAGAGACTGCAGACATAGTACAGGAGATGGTCAGACTGCAGACATAGTACAGGAGATGGTCAGACTGCAGACATGGTACAGGAGATGATCAGAGACTGCAGACATAGCACAGGAGATGGTCAGACTGCAGACATGGTACAGGAGATGATCAGAGACTGCAGACATAGTACAGGAGACGGTCAGAGACTGCAGACACGATACAAGAGATGATCAGAGACTGCAATCATAGTACAGGAGATGCCCAGAGACTGCAGACATAGTACAGGAGGTGGTCGGAGACTGCAGACATAGTACAGGAGATGATCAGAGACTGCAGACATAGTACAGGAGATGATCAGAGACTGCAGACATAGTACAGAAGATGGTCAGAGACTGCAGACATAGCACAGGAGATGATCAGAGACTGCAGACATAGTACAAGAGATGATCAGAGACTGCAGACATAGTACAGGAGATGGTCAGAGACTGCAGACATAGTACAGGAGACGGTCAGAGATTGTAGACATGGTACAGGAGACGGTCAGAGACTGCAGACATGGTACAGGAGATGATCAGAGACTGCAGACATAGTACAGGAGATGGTCAGAGACTGCAGACATAGTACAGGAGACGGTCAGAGACTGCAGACATGGTACAGGAGATGGTCAGAGACTGCAGACATGATACAAGAGATGATCAGAGACTGCAATCATAGTACAGGAGATGCCCAGAGACTGCAGACATAGTACAGGAGATGGTCAGAGACTGCAGACATAGTACAGGAGATGGCCAGAGATTGCAGACATACTACAGAAGATGATCAGAGACTGCAGACATAGTACAGTAGATGGTCAGAGACTGCAGACATAATACAGGAGATGATCAGAGACTGCAGACATAGTACAGGAGACGATCAGAGACTGCAGATATGATACAGGAGATGGTCAGAGACTGCAGACATAGTACAGGAGATGGTCAGAGACTGCAGTTCCTATGGACGTTAGTAGATAATGGCCGATCGGCCCTCTCACCTGACCCAGCGATACAGCAACGGTTCCTCTGATCAGGAGTCAGCTCACTCTGAATTGCCCATTGCGACTCCGCTGGGTAGCACCTAGATCTGTATTCTGGCAATGACTCCATTCCTTTCTCCGCCAGGGATGGCGCTAGGCTGTGTGGCTTTCCTTCTGGTGGTGCAGGGCCAGGGCCGGATTTGCCACAAGGCCACCGAGGCCAGGCTTTGGGGCGGCAGTGGTGTAGGGGCGGCGCCGCACCTGCAGCGACTTCGCGGCCGCCCCCCCTTTCGTGCTGCCCATTAAAGTCTATTATGGGCACCAGTGCCCATAGAAAAGATGGCCGCGAGCCGACCACGCAACTGTGCATGCGCCGTTCCGGAGCTGGCCGGGCTCGGGAAAGCTCGTAAGCGCTCGGCCGGGCGGCGCATGCGCAGTAGTGTGATTGCGCCGCCCGGTGCCATTTTTGAATAAATCAAGAGTAGGTAGTAATGTCAGCGGTGCAGCGGCGGGGGAGAGAGATGACATCTCTCATTGCCCGCACCGCTGTTCCGCCCTCCTCCTTCTGATGGCAGGCAGCATGGCAAGGGACATCCCAATCTGGTGGCAGGCATGGTGGCAAGTGACATCCCTATCTGGTGGCAGGCATAGTGGCAAGTGACATCCCCATCTGGTGGCAGGCATGGTGGCAAGTGACATCCCCATCTGGTGGCAGGCATGGTGGCAAGTGACATCCTCATCTGGTGGCAGGCAGCGTGGCAAGTGACATCCCCATCTGGTGGCAGGCAGCGTGGCAAATGACATCCCCATCTGGTGGCAGGCAGTGTGGCAAGTGACATCCCCATCTGGTGGCAGGCAGCGTGGCAAGTGACATCCCCATCTGGTGGCAGGCATGGTGGCAAGTGACATCCCCATCTGGTGGCAGGCATAGTGGCAAGTGACATCTCCATCTGGTGGCAGGCATAGTGGCAAGTGACATCCCCATCTGGTGGCAGGCAGCGTGGCAAGTGACATCCCCATCTGGTGGCAGGCAGCGTGGCAAGTGACATCCCCATCTGGTGGCAGGCATAGTGCAAGTGACATCCCCATCTGGTGGCAGGCATAGTGGCAAGTGACATCTCCATCTGGTGGCAGGCAGCATGGCAAGTGACATCCCCATCTGGTGGCAGGCATAGTGGCAAGTGACATCTCCATCTGGTGGCAGGCATAGTGGCAAGTGACATCCCCATCTGGTGGCAGGCAGCGTGGCAAGTGACATCCCCATCTGGTGGCAGGCATAGTGGCAAGTGACACGCTCAGGGCTCCCAATGATTCTGCATTATGGTGAGTTGAACTATTTCAGTTTATATTACAATGTAATGATAGAAATAATGTGTTTCAATCATCCTGACACCATAACAACCATGGTGCCGGGGATGATTGAAGCACTAACACCAGCCATTGCCTTGAAAAATTGCCTGTGAAAAATCCTTACCCCTCGCGCGCTTACCCTGAAGTATTTTTAGTCTGTACAATTAAAGCCAGTTATTTTCAGTGTTCTCGTGTATGGAGATATGTTTTTAATTGATCTATTGTAGAAGTAATCGATAAAGAACGTGGTGTGTGTGTATGTGTGTGTGTGGGGGGGGCGGCATCGAAGGACCCGGCCTTGGGGCGGCAAAGGGAGTAAATCCGGGCCTGCGCAGGGCAGCGGGGTTTTCTCTCTGATGGTGTTCCCTCAGCACTGTCCTGTCACGTACCTCATTGGAGTCTGAAATGACGAGGTCAGTCTCTCTTGTATCTCCGGCCCTGGACCCGCTGAGAGTGGAAACAGAAGGAGCCAAGGGACTGGAGGAACACGAGTGCCTGCAGATGTAGCCCTGGAGGCCTGAAGCAGGAGATGCGACTCTTGGAAGACAGGAAGTCGCAGCAAGTCACTGAAATGAAGATGCAGATACTCAGGTTGCAGAGAAGAGCCAAACATCAGACAGGAGCGTAGTCACAAGGATAGCCGGGTTCGGTAGCAGGCGGGCAGTGAGGTACCAAGTCATCAGGCAGGAGCAGGGTCAAATAGGAGGCCGGGATCAGGAACCGATAACCAGAATAGGAGAATCCAGCAACAAGGTCAGGGATAGCCAAGGTTCAGCAGCTAGTATCAGGCAGGTAACAATAACAGGATACGGGTACAGGAACGACTGAAGTTCTGTCAGCAACCATCAGGAGACGGTGCACCCCTTAAATAGGCCGTCTGGCGCCAAAGGGCAGCGTGGACGCGCTTCTGCGGGTGCGCACACTGCTCCGCTCACGCGCATTGGCGCATCTGTGATCGGTAGAATTCTGTATGCACGCGCACATGCACGAGTGCACCCGGAGCGCAATGGCAGCTTTCTTACATTACCCCCTCCTTATGGGCAGCCTCCGGATGCCCCTCAGGGGCTTCTTTACCGGGTGACGCTGGTAAAAGGCCCATATTTTTTGCGGGCATGAACATTAGCAACTGGTTCCCAAGAATTGTCCTCCGGGCCATACCCCTTCCATTTAAGCAAGAATTGTGTTTGGCCCCTTTTGGTTATACAATCCAGCACAGCTTCAACTTCATACTCCTCGTTTCCTTCAACGAGCAGTGGAGGAGGGCTTTCCAGATCCAGGTTGGGAAAGGGGTTAGGCATTGTTAATTTTAGTAGGGAGATATGGAATACCAGATGAATTTTTAGATTCTTCGGTAGCACCAATTCAAAGGCCACAGGGTTGATTTTTCTTTTAACCGGAAAAGGCCCCAAGTATTTCGGACCGAGTTTCTTGGAGGGATTTGCGGTAGATAACCAGACCTTGTCTCCCGGTTCCAAGTTCAAGTTACCCCTCTTCTTCTTGTCAAAGAATTTTTTGTTGCTTGCCTGAGCTTTAGAGATGGTATCCTGGAGTAATTTATTGTTAACGTTGAAAAAGTTCAATCTGTCTTGCACAGCGGGTACGGAAGATTCTGTAGGCAACTCCGGCAGGAAGGAAGGGTGATTTCCATAATTGGCAAAGAAAGGTGATTGTTGGGTGGCAGAGTGAATGGAGTTATTATAAGCAAATTCTGCCAGTGGTAGAAGAGGTGACCAGTCATCTTGAGAGAAAGAGGTAAACAAATATTGTTCCAAGGTCTGCCTAGTTCTCTCCGTCTGTCCATTAGTCTGAGGATGGTAAGCAGTGGACAGACGGAGTTCAATGTTCAAGGCTTCACACAGGGATCTCCAAAATCTGGAGGTGAATTGCATCCCTCGGTCAGAGATGATATTGTCAGGAACACCGTGTAGTCCTACAATTTCCTTAATAAATGTGGAGGCAGTCTCAGCGGCAGAAGGGGTGCCTTGCAGGGGTACAAAATGTGCCATCTTGGTCAGATGATCAACCACAACAAATATAGAGGTAAAGTTCTCAGACGGGGGAAGCTCCATGATGAAATCCATAGATATCATGCTCCACGGTTTCTTTGGCACAGGAAGACATTCCAGTAGACCCCAAGTTTTGGCTCGAAGTAGGAGGAAGTTCTTGGCTGGCAGGATAGTGTCTGGCTCCGAGGTTCGGACTGGATCATGGAACATGCGCGACAGCGCGTCAGGTTTGCCATTCTTGGAACCCGGACGGAAGGTGATGTGGAATATGAAGCGAGAGAAAAACAACGCCCATCTTGCCTGCCGGGGTCTCAGTCTCTAGGCAGTTCGTAAATATTCCAAGTTTTTGTGATCGGTAAAGATGTGGATAGGGTGAGAGGCTCCCTCCAACAAGTAACGCCACTCCTCAAGTGCAGCCTTGATGGCCAACAATTCCTGGTCTCCCACATCATAGTTCCTCTCAGAAGAATTCAGTTTCTTGGAGAAGAAGGCCACGGGATGCAGTAGAGATTTAGGGCCCTGTCGCTGGGATAGAATAGCTCCCACAGCGTTCTCAGAGGCATCTACCTCCAAAACATAGGCCAAGGATGGGTCGGGGTGCTTCAGAATGGGAGCCGAAGTGAGCAAGGTCTTCAATTGTTTAAAGGAGGCTTGAGCTTCAGGGCCCCATTGGAAGGGAACATGCTGTTTGGTTAGTTGGGTAATAGGGGAAATTATGCCAGAAAAGTCTTTAATGAATTTCCTATAAAAATTAGCCAATCCCACGAACCTTTGCACAGTCTTTCTGTCTGTAGGGGCTGGCCATTCCAGGACTGCAGCAACCTTCTGGGGATCCATAGAAATGCCACCAGCGGAAATAACAAGTCCAAAAAACTGTATACACTGCCTTTCGAAGTCACACTTCTCCGCTTTGGCATAGAGATGGTGTTCACAGAGTCTACTCAAGACCTTCTTCACATGGGTGCAATGTAATTCAACCGTATCGGAGAATATAAGGATATCATCCAGGTAGACTATAATAAATAAGTCAAGAAAGTCCTGAAAAACTACCATTCACCAGGTGCTGGAAGGTGGCAGGGGCATTGCAGAGGTCGAAGGGCATGACCAGATATTCAAAATGCCCAAAGCGTGTCCTAAAAGCTGTCTTCCATTCGTGCCCATCTTTGATCCGGACTAAGTTGTAAGCCTCCCTTAGATCAAGTTTGGAAAATACTCGGGCTCCCCGCAACCTCTGAAACAATTCTGGAATCAGCGAAAGCGGGTACCGGTTTTTGATGGTTATCTTATTAAGATCCCGGTAGTCAACACAAGGCCTCAGGGAGTGATCTTTTCTCCACAAAGAAAATACCGACCCCTGCAGGTGAGGAAGAGGGTCGAATAAATCCTTTCTCCAGGTTTTCATCTATATACTTGCGTAGAGTCTCTAATTCTGGTTCCGAGAGCGGGTAAATTCAACCAAAAGGAATCTTGGCCCCTGGTAAAAGTTTGATGGGACAGTCGTAAGTCCTATGCGGAGGCAGAATATCTGTGCTCTTTTTGTTGAAAACATCCAAAAATTCATGGTAAGCGACGGGCACCAACTTCGCAGTTTCAGGATCAGGATGGATACTGAGGAGAGGAGCAGGGTTGACAGTCCTTTCTGGGAAGCAATGTGCCAGACAGTAATTGGATGAAAAGGAGACATTCCCAGTAAGCCAGTTAATATGGGATTTGTGGGCCTTTAGCCAAGGTAGCCCCAGGATAATAGGATTCATGGGTGAGGTTATCACATCTAGGCAAAGAAGTTCCTGGTGTCCAGAGAAAGTTCAGCAAAGAATGGGTACAGTCTCTTGAGTCACCGGTCCAGACTTGAGCCCAGAGCCGTCCGCCAGATAAACAACAAATCCTTGCCTCTTGGAGCACAAGGGCAGTTGGTGAAGAGTAACAAATGCTAAGTCCACAAAGCAACTGCAGGCTCCAGAATCTATAATTGCGGATACAAAAATAGTCTTTTCCGGTAACTGGAACTGGAGCGGAAGAGGGAGATGTGACTGGTCCTTCCCAGGGAGATGCATCATGTGAGGCAGCAGACAAGCGGGTTTAAAAGGTTTCACAGGGCAAGTTGAAATGAAATGACCAGTCTCTCCGCAGTAAAAGCAAAGTCTGTTACGTCGGCGCCAGAGGCGTTCAGAAGATGACAGAGGTGGCCTTGGAAATCTCCCATGGGGGGTTTCCTGGTACCCCTTACTTGCCAAGGGCTCCTTCGGAGTTCGGGCAGAAGCTGCAGAAATGGAAGAAATAGTCTTAGGAAACACAGGTAGCCTGGCATTAGTCCTTTCGGATTGTCTTTCCCGGAGCCGTCGGTCAATCTGAATGACCAGATTGATCAGATCTTCCAGAGATGGGGGTACCCCCACAAGGCAAGTTAGTCTTTTAATGTATCAGACAGTCCCATACGAAATTGATGGAGAAGAACAGCTCTGTTCCACTGGGTATCTGTACTCAGAACGTGAAATTCTGACACATAGTCCTCGACAGACCTTAGGCCTTGCTGGAGTCTGCTGAGTGCGGATTCTGCAGTCTGCTGAAGGAAGGGATCTGCATACAGCTGGGACATGGCAGAGAAGAAGGAGTTGGTGGTTGATAAAGCTGGGTCATGTTGTTCCCGAAGATGGTGAGCCCAGGAGAGGGGTTCATTTAGTAACAAAGTGATAATAAATCCCAGTTTAATGCCTTCGGAAGGGAAAGTTCGGGGTAATAAGATAAAATACAGGTCACAGGCATTTCGGTAAGTACAAAACTGTTTGCGATCTCCGGAAAAGCGCTCAGGCAGCGGCACTCTGGGTTCAGGAGGGATGATGGTCTCAAAAGGTAGGTAAAAGTCTGTTTGCATGGAGGAACTAACAACGGCAAGAGGAGTGGCTTGAAGACTCTGCACGGTATGTGATAGTGCAGAGATTGTTTGGCAAATGTCCTCAAAGAAAGAGGCCTCCCTTTCAGACCCCATTGTTGGCTGACAGATACTATCACGTACCTGGTTGGAGTCTGAAATGACGAGGTCAGCCTCTCTTGTATCACCGGCCCTGGACCCGCTGAGATTGTAGGCAGATAGAACCAAGGGACTGGAGGAACACGAGTGCCTGCAGATGTAGCCCTGGAGGCCTGAAGCAGGAGATGCGACTCTTGGAAGACAGGAAGTCGCAGCAACTCGCTGGAATGAAGATGCAGATACTTGGGTTGCAGAGAAGAGCCAAACATCAGACAGGAGCGTAGTCACAAGGATAGCCGGGTTCAGTAGCAGGCGGGCAGTGAGGTACCAAGTCATCAGGCAGGAGCAGGGTCAAATAGGAGGCCGGGATCAGGAACCAATAACCAGAAGAATAGGAGAATCCAGCAGCAAGGTCAGGGATAGCCAAGGTTTAGCAGCTAGTATCAGGCAGGTAACAATAACAGGATACGGGTACAGGAACGACTGAAGATCTGTCAGCAACCATCAGGAGTCAGTGCGCCCCTTAAATAGGCCGTCTGGCGCCAAAGGGCAGCGTGGACGCGCTTTTGCGGGCGCGCACACTGCTCCACGCACGCGCATTGGTGCATCTGCGATCGGCAGAATTCTGTATGCACGCGCGCATGCGCGAGTGCGCCCGGAGCACAGTGGCAGCTTTCTTACAGTACTCTCCCTCTGGAGTACTGGGTGTACTTCCCTGAAAGCTTTCCCGGGCTCCTGGCTCTCTCTCTCTCCCATTCAGCTGAGCATGCTGTGTGGGCTGCAGTTTCTGTGTTAATAGTGGGGCTACCAAACCTCGGGACTATATGTCCCACAATCCTCTTCTCTGCTCCTTTTTCTATTCTGTTTCTTCCCTAGGCATATGAAGGCGGGGGAAGATACATAGTGGGCGGCTGTGCTGGCAAGCACCGCTCACTAGTACAGCAGCGCGCGAGAGAGGGAGGGGGGAAAGAAGAGCCCTCAGCTGAATTGGCGTCACTAGAGTTGGGGTCACCCCCCTTCCACCAACTATAGTCGCCCCTTAGTACAGACCCCCCTCCACTAAGTATAGACCCCCCTCCATCAGTGCAGAACCCGCACTAAGTATAAACCCCTCCCTCAGTACAGACCTTACTCAGTACAGACCCCCCAGGAAACCCCCCTCCATTAGTACAGACCCCCCAGGACAGTTCTCCCCCTCCATTAGTACAGACCCCCAAAAGACAAACCACCCCTCCATTAGTACAGACCCCCCATTAGTACAGACCCCCCAGGACAGAGCCCCCTCCATTAGGACAGACCCCCCATTAGTACAGACCCCCCTCCATTAGTACAGACCCCCCTCCATTAGTACAGACCCCCTAGGACAGACCCCCCTCCATTAGTACAGACCCCCCAGGACAGAACCCCCTCCATTAGTACAGACCGCCCCAGGACAGACCCCCCTCCATTAGTATAGACCCCCCAGGACAGACCCCCCTCCATTAGTAACAACCCCCCAGGACAGACCCCCCCCTCCATTAGTACAGACCCCCCAGGACAGACCCCCCCTCCATTAGTACAGACCCCCAGGACAGACCCCCTTCCATTAGTACAGACCCCCAGGACAGACCCCCCCTTCATTAGTACAGACCCCCCTCCATTAATACAGACCCCCCAGGAAAGACCCCCTCTATTAGTACAGACCCCCCATTAGTACAGACCCCCCAGGACAGACCCCCCTCAATTAGTACAGACCCCCTCAATTAGTATAGACCCCCCAGGACAGACTCCCCTCCATTAGTACAGACCCCCCTCAATTAGTATAGACCCCCCAGGACAGACCCCCCTCCATCAGTACAGACCCCCCTCCATTAGTACAGACCCCCCAGGACAGACCCCCCTCCATTAGTAATGACCCCCCAGGACAGACCCCTCTCCATTAGTAATGACCCCCCCAGGACAGAGCCCCCCCTCCATTAGTACAGACCCCCTAGGACAGACCCCCCCTTCATTAGTACAGACCCCCTCTCCGTTAGTACAGACCCCCCAGGAAAGACCCCCCTCTATTAGTACAGACCCCCAGGACAGACCCCCCATTAGTACAGACCCCCCAGGACAGACCCCCATTAGTACAAACCCCACCTGGACAGACCCCCCTCAATTAGTATAGACCCCCCCAGGACAGACCCCCCGCTCCATTAGTACAGGCCCCCTCAATTAGTATAGACCCCCCAGGACAGACCCCCCCTCCATCAGTACAGACCCCCCCTCCATTAGTACACACCCCCCAGGACAGACCCCCCTCCATTAGTACAGACCCCCCATTAGTACAGACCCCCCAGGACAGAGCCCCCCTCCATTAGTATAGACCCCCCAGGACGGACCCCCCTCCATTACTACAGACCCCCCAGGACAGACCCCCCCATTAGTACAGACCCCCCAGGACAAAGCCCCCCTCCATTACTACAGACCCCCCAGGACAGACCCCCCCATTAGTACAGTACCCCCCCTTAATTAGGGTATGGTAAAAACACAGTGGAGAACAGAGCAGTAAACAGCACGCAGGAGTCAGAGACACAGAGAGGAGAACGTGTCAGGCACGGACCACCCCGCCCCCCGCGCGACATCACTGTGCGGCTGGTCTCTCACCACACAGAGACCAGCCGCTCTGCCTCCATTCTCATCTCCAGCTGGCTGTTCTCCTTCTCTGACAGGAGGAGGGAGGGGCTTGAGCAGTTAACACAGCAGCGCATTTTCTTCTTAGAACACCGGTGTTCTGCCGAGAAAGTTCCCCTCGGCAGATAAGGACCCCCCTCTACTGTGCAGGCACAGCGCTTGCACAGTAGGAGCCAGCGGAAATAGCCGAAGCCGAATAAAATAGAAATCAGCTGTACACGGCGCCTGTAAGAGGGCCCCTCGCGGGCTCGCTTCGCTCGCCATGCTTTGCTTCGCTTCGCTTGACACCGGCGCCAGACACAAACAACAGGATGAGGAGGGAACGGAGCACTCTGGCGCTTCAGCGCCCCCACCTCTCTGGCGCTCTGGTGCACTGCACCCCCTGCACCCCATCTGGGATCAGCCCTGCTACTGAGTGGGGCATTAGAAGAGCTGGAGTACTACTAAGCCAGGGATCTGCTGAAGAAGGGTACTAATGATCTGGGGATCTGCTAAACATGGGTAGTAATGAGCTGGGGGTACTATTGAGCCGGGGGTCTACTGAGGCCTTTTAAAACAGATAGAAAATCAAGACACACAGGGCATTTGTCAAGCTCCATTACAGCTTCACAAAAAAAGCATCATAGAAGAATCTAAAACACATAAAAAAAGCATGTTGAAGTGGTAGGTGCTTTAATGTGTGTTAAAATCAAAGCCAGTGTAAATTATCCCTAAGAGGAGACTTTCCCCACTTTTTGTCGTGTCTCTGTAATAGAACGTTAGACAAATCTCCCCTGTCAGATACACCCAGAAAATATAGCAAAAAAATAAATGTAAAAACTGATAGGGGTCTTAATTATTATCTACCCTAGCCAAAACTTCCACAAACTAACTACATGTTGATTTAAACCACAACTGATAAAATGCATAGCAGAAGCGCTTGTTGTATCCTGATGTGGCAGACCTCTTAGCTGAGAAAGTGTAGTTATAGAAAGGGTAAAAGTCAAAATTATTCTGTGTACAAGAATGCCATAAAATTAGGGGCTTCAATTTTTAAGTAGCGGTATGGCCTCACCGCAACCATACAATTGCTTTAAAACAAAAAAGCACAACACACTTATGAAGCACAGTGGCAAGCAAAGCACACATAAAATGAATGAGTAAAAAAAAAAAACCAAGGTGAAAACCCACGATTTACCTGACCTGTTAAAGATATGTGAGGATATGTGACTGTCATATCCTCCAATCACAAAATTCTCTTTGTCGCATTAGAGCAGAGTGATCTGTGACACACCGCAGACTCAACTCCACAAGCTTGACACCACAGCTCAGATCTTATGAATGTAAAATGCAGGATGCAGTCTGGAGTAATACTGCAATGTTTAGCAGAGATCAGATAGTGACATCAACTCTCCATCATATGTTGTGGCACAAATTTAGATGCTAATAGCATTTAGCAGGGTTTCTATTTAAGCGTGCTTATACTTTCCAAAAATTAAGGTTAACAGCCCCCAACCTCCCCATTCACTACATATGCCCTAACACAACTGCGATGAACACATATCCCTCTGCCAAACACCTTGGCCTGTTCTGGGCCAGACAGCCTTTAGAATTTTCTGTGATCCTGCTACTACTGTACCCATAAGATTTGCTCCATGATAAAGTATAATGGAAAGGCCGTCTAGTTGCATCGATTAAACCAGGGACATTCTGTTACTTGAAATTCATTTTGGCATTATTATGGATGTTACTTCGCATCCACTAAGACCATGAAGATACCTATTTTTGTATTTAACATAACAGGCAAAACAGTTATACCCAGATTTTCCCATTATTAACCTGAAAGAATTGCAGCCGCATCTAATATCCAGCTCTATACCCATATATGATGTGTGGTCTTATAGAATATACAGTAGTTGTGATTTTCCTTACTGTTATAATACACATAAAGAGACTGCTATAAAGGCATATGCTAAAAACAGATGAAGCAGACAATATAGTATTTGCTGGGGAAAGTTTTCCTGTCTTGCATCACTCTAATGAGGTGGCAGTGGAGAAGTTGTGCACAACAGCCAATACTTCCACAAATCAGAGACCAGCAGTCTGAATGAAGGGTTACATAATCTCTCTTTAAGCCTATGTTTACATTGGAGCCTTTGTCATGCGATTTGGAGGCATTGGCACTGTTCCAATCGGAGCGACACTGATTTTGCGGCGCCGCACTGATTTGCAAATGTAGTTCCTGCACTACTTTTGCTGATTTTCAGGTGTGACTTCAATAGACATCTGTGTATGAAGTCACACAAATATCTATCATGTAGCATCTGAAATTGTGCTGACCTTGCTACTTTGAAATCGTGCTACTTCAAATGAAGTGGGAGCGATTTCAAAGTAGCATCAATGTGAACCAGGTCTTACAGATTAGAATACTTAGATATCAACAACTTTAAAAAGCTGACAGTTGGCATCACATGCATTTGACATTTGTTGATTACAGGCTGAATATACAAACATAGTTAGAATTTTATTATACATTTTGCATGTAAACAAAGCCACAACTGACTTGTGTTAATGTGTGCATTAACATTTGTTGTGTTAATGCACACATTGTTGTGCTTTGGGGCACACTACATTGAAGCAGCACAATTATTTTGAATTCCGAATGGCACCACAGGTCAAATCCATGCACCAGTGTGTTAACATGCTCTGCTTTACTGCACTTTACTGCAACACATGTGTGAATGTGTTCTCAGACCCTATTAATACCTGAGCTTCAGGCTACAAAATGCTTTTAGTAGAACTTCACCCAAAAAGGGACGTTCCGCTTCTTTGCAATCCCCCCTCTCCTTTAATAATTGGCACTTTTTGAGGGGGGGGGGAGTGGGTACCTGGTTTTGACAGGTACCCGCTCCCACTTCTGGTCAGATCACCACGGCAATCTGAGCAGAAGCTTGCTCCCCCTTTCCCTGCATCCTTCTGGGACACATCACAGGTCCTAGAAGACTGCAGGACCATTCACAAAGTGCCAACGTACTATTCCCGACGCATACGCTCCTGTAGAAATGGCTGTTCATATAAGTGAGTGCTGAAGCGACCCCTGGCTGGAACCGTGAATAGTCAGAGCAAGAGAATGTCACCGGCACACTATGAATCTCCAGAATCGGTCCAAAACTTTATTAAGGGATCACATCATTACACCAAATAGCAAAGTTTCAGAGCCTCGCCGTTGCTATTTGCTGTAATGATGTGATCGCTGAATAGTTTGGCCCCGATCTGGAGATCCATGGTGTGCTGGCGACATTCTCTTGCATTCTCAAAGTGCAGTGCGGCTTGCGCATGTGCAGTGGAAAACTGACTGTGAAGCCCCAAGACTTTACTGCTAGTTTCCCTTACTTAAAGTGGAGTTCCAGTTGTTTTTGTGTTTATTAAAAGTCAGCAGCTACAAAAAGTGTAGCTGCTGACTTTTAACACACACTCACCTGTCCCAGGATCCAGCAATGTGGCCACCCGAACCCTTGGTTCTCTCCCTCTCCTCTCCCCGGTCCCGGCATTACAAGTATAGGCACCCGGCTGTGACAGCTTGTGGCTTCTCAGCCAGGTACGCACTGCACCTCCTCAATAGTCACCAATCTTCTGGGACCTGTGACGTGTTCCAGAAAATTGCAGGGGTGGAGGGGGAGAAGAGAACTGCTCGGATCGCCTAGGTGACCTGAGCGAAAGTGGGAGCGGGTACCTGTCAAAACTAGATACCCACTTCCCTCCCCCCAAAAAAATGACATGCCAAATGTGAAAAAGAAGCGGGGGGAGGAGTGCCTAAAGTTGAACTTCCCCTTTTGGGTGGAACTTCGTTTAAGATGCTTTCACACTTGCCTGATGAAGGGGTCCTGCGTGGCTCTGAAACTTTGCTGTATATTTATCATGTGACCTCGGAATTAAGCTTTGGACACTTTCAAGGAATCCTTGGTGTGCTGATCATATTTTCTTCACTTTGATTATCCACAGTTTCCAGCCTATGGTCATTACAGCACTCAGTATCACTAAACAGACGGTTTCTTAAATGTATGCGTGGGGAATATTGCGTTTGGTTCCGCTTTAAGTACCGGTGCCTGGATTATAAGCCAATTGAAGAACTGGCTCGGGTGAGGACAACACTGAATCCCTCCCTGGACAGATAAGCGTTTGAAACTGCTGCCTTTTTTCAAATTTTTATGGGGGAGACTGGAACTCCTCTTTAACATTTAAAATGACATTTTTTTTAAACTGGTAGCTGTTTACACATGAGCGCTCAGGAGCATATCACCCAAAGTAGTACAGGAGCTTTTTTTCAGGCAGATTTGAGTACTTTTGGCCCAATAGACTTCAATAGGATCACATGGAAAAACAAGCAATATGCACATTTTTAAGCACATCTATAATAAAGATTAATGGGGCGTAATCCTGCTCCAAAGAAGCTTCCGCACAGCAAATCACTCCTAAAACTCATGAAAAACACCAAAAAAAAGCCTTTAATGTTACTTGAATATGCTACACTCAAGCCTAAATGCCTTAATAATAATTAATGATAATAATTTATTGCTGATGAAATTGAGACATGCTGAAGATAAAATGTAACTAATGTGTTTCAGGAGCCAAAAAAAATCACCTTTCATTAGGGCATTAATGAGCAGAGACAAAACTTAATGTAGATTTCTATCTCAAAGACATTTTTGTTCAAAAAGGGCATATTTAATAGCAATAGACATGTATAAAATGTACTGCACTGTTTGTGAACTTTCACCCAACATTCACAGGTGGGTAAAGCAGAACGAAAGCCTGCACATACCTCAACTCCAGTGATGACATCTTTGTTTATTCTTCTTTCAGAATATTAAGGTATTGTTACTGGCCATATCAAGATGATGTAACTTCCGCGCATGCGCACAGGAGTTATTCTACCCAAACAATAAACAGATGTCTGGATCATACACTAAGCTGAGCATGAGCAGCTCAGTGCACACTATAAAAAAAAAAGTTTGCAAGGAGGAAGGTAAGAATTTCACATTCACTGCTTAATAAATACGTCCCTAAATGGTACACAGCAATGTAAAATATATATATATATATAGATATATGCAGTATATATCATACATGCGTTGTATATGAAAAAAATTTCGACATAGTAGTGATAAATTATATACATATATATATATATATATATATATATATATATAATTTATATATATATTTTTTTCTTTTTACAAAAATAGTAGCTCTTTTACTTGAAGAACATTGCATTTTCAGTTTTCTGGTCCTTTAAATGGCTCTGCATCCGCTTTTACTCTGATATAATCTGAAACAGATTCAAATCTGATACATTACTTATTTCCCCTGGAAGTTGATTTTCCACTCTTCCTGTTTTGAGTGACATTTTCTGAGTTTGCTGAGTTAACCATTGAGCTGCCTGTGACAAACTATGCTAGGGATTTTTCCCTTTAACTCTCTTACTACGCAGTTTCGAGTGCCACATTTCAAGGCTATAGTGGATTGTTGCTGAAAGTTATTTCTATGCCAGATAAGCAAACGTTCATTTCAAACATACGGGGGTTTTAATACCAGACACTCGTTTAAAAAAACTAATTGTAAAAAGTGGAATTTTCCAGTACTGAGTTTTATATTTTAAAAGGCAACCACTACACTGACACTTTACAGCATGATCTATATTTATGTCTGAATCACATCATACGTCTATAAAAAGAAAAAAAGGAAAATTTGTGTAATTTCAATTACACAACTTTCCAGGTCTTTTTCATATGCCAGGCTTTTACAATACATAGATGTGTTCATACATTTTGCACATCATGCACCTCTGTCTGATGACTGGAATTAGTGTAAAAATATTATAGAGCAACATTTTATTGGACCACTTACCTCTAAAACTCCAATCCTTGTTTGCATGTACTCCATAAATGCTGTCTGTACTTGGGAATGCACCATGGTGACAAGGGAAAGGAGGACGCAGGCCACAATCCCAGCCATCTTTGGCTCCCTTCGTCGTTGATTTGTAAGATGTTCTTATTCCAGCAGGCTGTTCTCTTACCAATAGTGAAAAAGAGTTTGGGCACAGTTGTGCTCTCCTGCTCAGCTTCCAGCCCACAGCTCTGGAATTCCTGGCTACTTTTCCTTGTAGGAGGGATTTTGTCTCTGCACAGCTCCATTCTCCTGATTTATTAAATCCAGATGTAAGACAATTGCTAAATACTGTTAGAAACCCTTTCATCTCCAGAATCTGCTTTTAAAGTAATTTCAAATATAAACTTTGACATTATTTGCACACTGATTGGTTCAAATAAACAAAGCAAACATTTTTCTTTTCTGTACCAGACCATTTATCTTCAGTTACAGTGAAAAAAAATACACAATACGTAATATCTCCTAGATTGTAAGCTCTAACGAGCTCCTGCATTGAATTGTATTGTCTGCTCTAACATTGTAAAGCACTGTGCAAACTGTTGGTGCTATATAAATTCTGTATAATAATAATAATAATGTCACCATAAATGGCAAGATCTTATAGGCATCTACAAAATCCCTGGTTAAAAGTTACCAAGACCTTCACTCCTGACCCATGATTGTGTGTGTCATGCACACCCTGAACGTTTTAGGTCTTTACACAACACTTCTTCATCACAGTGTAGGCTGCCATAGTTGACCTCTCCTTTGAAAAATTCTAGGTGCTTGAATTTCATGCTGATCCAATGGCTTCAATACGACTGAAGCTTCAAGTATGCACATTAGGAGTTCTGACTTCACCAGTTGCACACTTGCTCTTTTGCTTTCTTGTTCTTTCTGGATTTCCATGATAGAACTTATAGCTTATAAGGCAATGTGAAGAGTGGAGTGGTGAAATCATGATCTCCACCTCATCGAATCAGAGAATGCCTTATATTCATTTAAAAAAATATAAGGTGTTCTGTGAATGGTGGCAGTGCCAGGCTAGCGACCCCCTCGCCACTTGGCCCTGGACCCGGAAGATAGCCGTTATCACTCTAGTGATGCTTATTATTATAGTGATTGTCAGGTTCCCCCAAGGTATGAGATATGAATACTTACATGGGTTCAAGCTGCAATAAAGACCATATCTGGAGGGCAGCATAAGTCAGTTATTTCCCTCCCCCAAAAGTGCTTGTAAAAGAACACAACCCCATTCACCGCTCACAGGCCAGGCTATATCCTTCCCAATGCCTCGAAATCATTCATGTGCCAAGACCCTCTAATCCGCTCTTGCCCCACTGTAGTTGACCACCCAAATAATAGGCTGCACACAGAAGATGTTTAACTCCAGCCAAAGTTTCTTTCAATAGTTAATTGCAATGACAGCACACTGCTCTCGCCCACCCAAAGCCATGCCCCCAACACGTTTCACCCAAGTAGTGCTTCCCCATGATGAAGCCCTGCCATGGGAGAAATATAATGGGGGCATGGCTTTGAATTGGAGTAAACTTTGTGCTGTCATTGCAATAAACCTTGGCTGGAGTTGAATATCTTTAGTGTATAGTCTGTTATTTGGATGGTGTAAAAGAATACAGACGATACTTACCTGACCTTCTGCCTGCCCCACCAATCTTTTCTTTTTAGCGCTGCTGAGGAATCTCATGTATCAAACACTTTCCAGTGTGTTGAATGCCTAGTGGACGCTGAGGTTCCTTCCGCTGTCCCTTATGTTACTATTTTGTCCTGTAGTGACATATGAGTCACTGGGAGGAACCACAGAGCACAGCAGGGGACCAGGAGATCAACAATTCTGGAAGTAATGAATGCAGAATATTGATCAGGCAGTGGCTGTTCTCCAACTGAACAAAGATCAGCCCATGGGCAGCAGGACAGGTCAGTGTTAACTGTGTTCTTTTACAAGCACTGCATTGTTTGCTGTTTTTTGGAAGTGACTGGGTCACTTTAATCCAATTATCAATGTAACAATGAATTAATATGATGAAAAGAAATCAGGTAAATTGGCATACTGTCTGCCAGTCAATCCACATGGTAATTATTAGCATAATTATTTTGCTGCTCTATTGGGCAAAAAGGATCTAATCCTACAGCTTTCAAAGGCTGAAAAAAACTCACTGGGATCTACCAGCTCTCTCTCTCGGTGATAACCTTTAGTCTGGAGATTAAAGTAATAAATTACTTCTCTAATCAGAATTTAGGGCTACACTCAAAATAACAGAGAATGCAAAACAACTGAAGAAGATAATTTTGATGTGTAAAGAAAAAGTTATAATCTTAAAAATACAATTAATTTAAAAAACATACAGGTGCATCTCAAAAAATTAGAATATCATCAAAATTGTAATTTATTTCAGTAATTCAATTCAGAAAGTGAAACTCATATAATATATAGATTCATTACACACAGAGTGATATATTTCAAGCATTTCTTTCTTTTAATTTTGATGATTGTGGCTCACAGCTAGTGAAAACCCAAAATTCAGTATCTCAGAAAATTAGAATATTACATAAGACCAATAAAAAAATAGATTTTTAATACAGAAATGTTGGCTTACTGAACAGCATGTCCATGTACAGTATAGTATGCACTCAATACTTGGTCGGGGCTCCTTCTGCATGAATTGCTGCATTAATGCGGCGTGGCATGGAGGCGATCAGCCTGTAGCACTGCTGAGGTGTTATGGAAGTCCAGGTTGCTTTGACAGAGGCCTTCAGCTCGTCTGCATTGTTAGATCTGATGTCTTTCATCTTACTCTTGACAATATCCCACAGATTCTCAATTTTTAATTTGACCACAGAACAGTTTTCCACATTGCAACAGACCCTTTTAAAAGAGCTTTGGCCCAGAGAAGACAGCAAGGTTTTATTGATCATATTCTAGTATGGCTTCTTCTTTGCAAGATAGAGCTTAACCTTATATTTTTGGCTGGCATGGTGAACTGTGTTCATAGTCAGTGGTTTTTGGAAATATTCCTGAGCCCATGCAGTGATATCCATCACGGAGCCATGCTTGTTTTTAATGCAGTGCCGTATGAGGGTCCGAAGACCACAGGCATCTGATATTGTGCTTCAGCCTTTTCCTTTGTGCATAGAGATTTCTCCAGAGTCTTGGAATCTTTTAATGGTATTATGTACTGTAGATGATGATATAGTTAAGGTCTTTGCAATTTTACTTTGAGGAACATTTTTCTGAAATTGTTTGACAAATTTTACACTCAACTTTTCAGATTGGTGGACCTCTGGCATCTTTACTTCTGTGACACTGACTCTCTAAGATGCTCTTTTTGTACCCAAGCATGTTACTAACCTGTTGCCAATTAACCTATTTAGTTGCAAAAGGTTCTTCCAGCTTTTCCGTGTTAGTATACGACTTAGTTTGCCAGCTTTTTCTTGCCCTGTCCCAACTTTTTTGAGGTGTGTTCCTGTCAACAATTTCCACATTACCTTATTTTTTTCTTAAAATGGTACTTTTTCTCATTTTTACCTATTTGATATGTTTTCTAGTTTCTATTGTGAATAAAATATGGGTTTATGAGATTTTCAAATCATTGCATTCTGTTATTATGTAGATTTACACAACTGTAGATATAGATATCTCAATTAGTGTTCTTTTTTGCACTGTGGGTGTTCTGGCAATGCTTGAAGGAGTAGACAGCATGGCCATCAACCTTAGGCATGAATCCAAATCGTAATACAGATGTGAGAGTTGAATTAACTGAGGTCATCTCTTATCTGCTGGAACAGCACAGAGTCAGACATGTATAAATAAATCAAACAGCAAGCCTCAAGTCTATGTGAAAATCATTTGTGCTAATATCATATACACAAATACAATATATAGCAGGGGTAGGCAACCGCCACACAATTACAATATACAGCAGGGGTGGGCAACCGCTGGCACTGGTGTCGCAAGCGGCACGCGAAGCCTCTTTTGCCGGCACTAGACTCCCTTCCCATCAGCAGAGCAGCGCAGGGAAGTGTCAGTGAGACTCTAATGCATTCCAATTTCAGAATTCCCCACACCGCACCTGCACTGAGGGGGGGGGCACTGTGCCCACACACATTGTAAAAGATGGGAAACATTGTTTAGCTCTCTTGGGGAAGAGATTGGGTGCAGTTCTGCTGGGGGGGGGGTCCCTGTTTCTAGGAGGAGGAGGACTGTCATTGGCCACTGCTAAAGCCAATCACAGTTGTACTAGCCCTGTCCACCATCTGGGAGGAAGATGACTCGCTTGGTTACTACTGTGATTGAGAAAGCCACAAGGTGGCAGTTTGTGGAATTGCTGTTGAGCTTCTGGGAACATTGTTGAAATTATTCCTGAACCTTTGTGTCATTTACTACTGAACCCCCGGCACTCTGTGTCCTTTTAAGCCACAGCCTGTATTCAGCGCAATGAAAACCACACCCAACTTTTTATGCAGTGCAGAGTGTCGCATTTTTTCTTAGCTGCGGGGGTCCAACTTATGATCCTGCACACAGGCCCACTGCTTTCAGAAAATGCCCCTGACCTGATAATTGCGCATCCATTCCAGATGCTTGTATGTGACACCACATACATCACATACAAGCATGTGGGATGTATGTGAGAGCTGGATCAGCAGGATGAGTGTGCCATGACAGGTAGATAGGTCTCATCTCTGCTTCCTTTCACCACTCTTCATATCACATGTATCATAGATGAGAAGAGGGTACAGCGGTGGAGCAGATGAGCAGGAGGGCTTCAGAGGTGGGACAGAAGAGCAGGAGGGTACAGCGGTGGGTCAGATGTGCAGGGAGGTACAGTGGTGGAAGAGATAAGGGGGCTCAGCAGTGGGACAGAAGAGCAGGGGGCTACAGTGATGGGGCAGATGAGCAGGGGGGTTCAGTGTTGGGCAAGATTAGAAGGGGGTTCAGTGGTGGGACAGTAAAGCAGGTGGGGTAGAGCAGTGGGGCAGATGTGAAAGAAGGTGTATTGGTGGAACAGATGAGCAGGGGGTTACAGTGGTGGGGCAAGAAAGCAGGGGGAACAGAGGTGGGGCAGGACAGCAGGGGGGTACAGAGGTAAGACAGATATGCAGGAGGTACATTGGTGGGGCAGATGAGAAAACAGGTTACAGTGGTGGGGCAGATGAGCAGATGGGTTCAGTGTTAGGACAGATGAGAAGATGATTCAGTAGTGATACAGAAGAGCATGGGGATACGGCGGTGGAGCAGATGTGCAGGGAGGTACAGTGGTGGGGCAGATGAGAAAAGGGGAACATTGATGGGGCAAATAAGCAGCAGGGTTACAGTAGTGGGACAGATGTGCAGGTGGTACAATGGTGGGAGGGATGAGAAGGGGGGTTCAGCGGTGGGGCAGATGAGAAAGGGGTTCAGTGGTGGGGCAGATCTGAAAGGAGGTGCATTGGTGGGACAGATGAGCAGGGGTTACAGCGGTGGGGCAGAAGAGCAGGGGGAACAGAGGTGGGACAGATGTGCAGGAGGGTACAGTGGTGCAGATAAGTTCAGTGTTAGGACAGATGAGAAGATGGTTCAGCAGTGAGACAGAAGAGCATGGGGATATGGCGCTGGAGCATATGTGCAGAGAGGTACAGTGGTGGGGCAGATGAGCAGGGGGGTTACAGTGGTGGGACAGAAGAGCAGGGTGGTACAGTGGTGGGGCAGATGTGCAGGGTAGTACAGTGGTGGGGCAGATGTACAGGGTAGTACAGTGGTGGGGCAGATATGAAGGGGGTTACAGTAGTGGGGCAGATGTGCAGGGGGTTACAATGGTAGGGCAGATGAGCAGGGGGTACAGTGGTGGGACAGATGAGCAGGGGGGTACAGTGGTGGGACAGATGAGCAAGGGGTTACAGTGGTGGGGCAGGAGAGCAGGGGGAACAGAGGTGGGGCAGGAGAGCAGGGGGGTACAGTGGTGAGACAGATGTGACGGAGGTACATTGATGGGGCAGATGAGAAAGCGGGTTACAGTAGTGGGGCAGATGAGCAGATGGGTTCAGTGTTAGGACAGATGAGAAGATGATTCAGTAGTGAGACAAAAGAGCATGGGGATACGGCAGTGGAGCAGATGTGTAGGGAGGTACAGTGGTGGGGCAGATGAGAAAAGGGAAACATTTATGGGGCAGATAAGCAGGGGGTTACAGTTGTGGGACAGAAGAGCAAGGGGGTACAGTGGTTGGGCAGATGTGCAGGAGGTACAGTGGTGGCAGGGTTGAGAAGGGGGGTTCAGAGGTAGGAGGGATAAGAAGGCGGGTTCAGGGGTGGGGCATATGAGAAAGGGGTTCAGCGGTGGGACAGAAGAGCGGGGGTAAAGCAGTGGGGCAGATCTGAAAGGAGGTGCATTGATGGTGGGACAGATGAGTCGGGGTTACAGTGGTTGGGCAGAAGAGCAGGGGGTACAGAGGTGGGGCAGATGTACAGGGGGGTACAGTGGTGAGGCAGAAGAGAAAGGAGGTACATTGGTGGGACAGATGAGCAGGGGGTTACAGCGGTGGGGCAGAAGAGCAAGGAGAACAGAGGTGGGGCAGATGTACAGGGGGGTACAGTGGCGAGGCAGAAGAGAAAGGAGATACATTGATGGGAAACATGAGCAGGGGGTTACAGCGGTGAGACAGAAGAGCATGGGGATATGGTGGTGGAGCAGATGTGCAGAGAGGTACAGTGGTGGGGCAGGTGTGCAGGGGGTTACAATAGTGGGGCAGATGTGCAGGGGGTTACAGTGGTAGGGCAGATGAGCAGGGGGGTACAGTGGTGGAGCAGATGAGCAGGGGGTACAGTGGTTGGACAGAAGAGCAGGGTGGTACAGTGGAGGGGCAGAATAACAGGGTGGTACAGTGGTGGGGCAGATGTGCAGGGGGTTACAATAGTGGGGCAGATGTGCAGGGGGTTACAGTGGTAGGGCAGATGAGCAGGGGGGTACAGTGGTGGAGCAGATGAGCAGGGGGGTACAGTGGTGGGGCAGATGAGCAGGGGGGTACAGTGGTGGGGCAGATGAGCAGGGGGGTACAGTGGTGGGGCAGATGAGCAGGGGGTACAATGGTGGGGCAGATGAGCAGGGGGGTACAGTGGTGGGGCAGATGAGCAGGGGGGTACAGTGGTGGGGCAGATGAGCAGGGGGTACAGTGGTGGGGCAGATGAGCAGGGGGGTACAGTGGTGGGGCAGATGAGCAGGGGAGTACAGTGGTGGGGCAGATGAGCAGGGGGGTACAGTGGTGGGGCAGATGTGCAGGGGGGTACAGTGGTAAAACAGATTTACAGGGGGGGCAGTAATCTGAGGTGTGAAGGTGCAGGAATTGGGGATGATCTGATGTGTGAGAGTGCAGGATGTTAATTTCTCACTACTAAAGTAGTTTACAGCATTTACTTTATTCAAAAAAATAATTTTCGTAATTAAGAGTGTGAAGTTGACATTTTTTGTTATAAAATCGGCATGCTCAATTTCTTTGAAAACATTTTTCGGCACACTGTGCTCAAAAGGTTGCCTACCCCCGATATATAGTATAGAGTTGTGAGAAATCATTAGGGGTTACTTTACAGATACACTTTAGTCTACTCTACAGTCAGCAATATATAATTACAGAGAATTCTAAAGTCAAATTACATATGTTCATTTAGAATAGAATTATGATCTCCCAAAAATTGTGCTGCATTTAATTACAAGTGTATCTGCACTTACAGTTTTCTCTTAGCTCCCACAAATACTTGTTGATCTTACCAGTGAAGTTCACCTGATGCAGCTTCCTGTGATGGTGTAGCAACAATACTGCATGGCTCCTGAATTCATAGTCAAACAAGGGTTGCCACTCCCAGTAAACCTGTAACTTGTCATTCAGCACTTGATCACAGCTAACCCTGTCCACTGAAAGCTTTTGTAAGGGCCAACATATGGCTCAAATCTTACAAAGGGATAATGTATCTCTCTCTACCATGATGTGACAGCAAATTGTGCCTGAGCACGGAATCAGCATGCATCACATACCCAGAAGTACTTGTAATTATCTTTGCACCCTGCAGCCAAATGAGTCATCTGCGAAACATAAAAAAAGATATTGCAGCTGGAGAGAACAGCTATAGGGCAAACCTGTTGCTTTGCTCTGCACGGGGCAAAACAAATGTTCATTGTAAAATTAGCTGTTTCTGACATCCATGGAAATGTACACAACAAATAAACACAATCAGAAACCAAAAGACCAGCAGTAACATTTGAATTTCTCATGATTAGATTTGACACCTCTGGCAAGAGCCTTTTCATTGACAGTGGAAGATCTTCCAGGTTTATAGTATCAGCAGTGAAGGCAGTAGCCACGCTACTGTTTGTGAGAGTAGAATTTCACTCTACCATATGGAAGATTTGAAATGGCCTCTACAAACAATAATAATAAGTAAATGGATATAATTAAAAGTAGTACCATCATCCAGAAATATGTTTAAAGATAATGGATTTGGGAGCCTGGTCCCAGCCAGCCCCACCTGGCTGGGGACCAGGCTCCCAACTCGCTTATCTTTAAACTCTACCATATGGACAGAGATTTTTTTTTGCAGTAAATGTACTTTCGTTTTGTGCATTTTGCTCCTACCAGCAATTGTTTATTATTCAAAAAATTTTGTGTTTTAAGTTTCTCTGTTTTTGGTTTTAGTAGTTTGTACATGGTCAATTACTTTAATATGATTTGATATGGAATTTGTACTGCTCCGAATGCGCTCCATTAGGAGACCCTAAAATCAAGTGAGATTTCCAAAAGAACGTTAAAAAAGGAGCCTAGGGTGCCCAATATGAAAGAGGTAGAGTAAAATAATGTCAGCGAGTGGGAGCATATAGCAGTTGAATAGCAGGGGCGACAATGCCGGGCCCTGCGGGACTCCATAAAAAAGTGGTTCCATTGGCGAGCTGCAAGCGTTCATCCACACTTGATGGGTCCTATCCATAAGAAAGGAGTTGATCAAATGGAGGATAGTGCCACTACATCTAAAAAGGTATTTCATGCGGTCTCCCAGGATTTGATGGTCGATAGTGTCAAAGGCTGTGGAAAGGTCGAGCAGCACCAAGGCTGCCAACCCCTCCACATCCTTTACCCTTAACAGGCATTCGCTTTTATTGAGTGCGGACAGCTCAGTGCTACGTCCCAGCCTAAATCCCGACTAGGAGTCATGGAACAGGTTGTTACCCTCGAAGAAACCTTGCATTTGTTGAAAGACGACCTGCTCCAGGATCTTCAACAGAAAGGGAAGATGAGATATAGGTCTGAAATTAGTGAGCAGAAAAGGGTCGAGTGTGCTCTTCTTCAACAAGGGGGAGACAATGGCATGCTTCAGTCGTGTTGGAACGGACCCTATTTTTAAAGATAGATTCACTATCCTTGAAATTTCTGGGGCCAATGTATCTGCATTTTTCTTCATAAACCATGCGGGACAGATGTCATTCGGAGAACTTGACGGTTTAAGCTTGGACATAATATTGGATATCTCTGCTACTGAAGTGGATGCAAATGAGCTAAAAGTTGGAGGAGCTCTTATTAGTGCCGGAGGGTCAAAGTCATCAGGCAAAATGTTGTCCTGGTTACGAATGTTTTTAATTTTTTCCCCAAAGGAAGACTGAAGCGCAGAGCATAATTCCATAAATGGCACAATCTTAGAATAACATTTTTTCGGTTCAAATATGTCCCTATGTGAATAATTCCCAATGCTTGTTCGAGGCTTGCATTATTTGATCGTTATAATAGGATCTTTTATGGCATTTTACAACCTTTGTGTAGCCTCGACAATAGACCCGATACGCCATTTGTCCAAGTTTTGATTTAAGCCACTTTCTTTCCAATATTTGTCTTTTATTCTTAAGTAAGTTGAGACCAGGGGCGTACCAAGGGCTTGACTTAGAAAGTCTTGGGCACCTATTTACTATCTCTGCTACTGAAGTGGATGCAAATGAGCTAAAAGTTGGAGGAGCTCTTATTAGTGCCGGAGGGTCAAAGTCATCAGGCAAAATGTTGTCCTGGTTACGAATGTTTTTAATTTTTTCCCCAAAGGAAGACTGAAGCGCAGAGCATAATTCCATAAATGGCACAATCTTAGAATAACATTTTTTCGGTTCAAATATGTCCCTATGTGAATAATTCCCAATGCTTGTTCGAGGCTTGCATTATTTGATCGTTATAATAGGATCTTTTATGGCATTTTACAACCTTTGTGTAGCCTCGACAATAGACCCGATATGCCATTTGTCCAAGTTTTGATTTAAGCCACTTTCTTTCCAATATTTGTCTTTTATTCTTAAGTAAGTTGAGACCAGGGGCGTACCAAGGGCTTGACTTAGAAAGTCTTGGGCACCTATTTACTGTTGTCAATGGGGTCAGGATCAGATTCATCTAGGGATCTTTCCAGACCTTCAATATCGGTTTCTAAAGCCAGAATTCCGATTTTTCTCTCTTCATTTACTAGGAGTGGCGTGAGGGACTGTCCAGGCGGTTGGAACTTCCAGGGTGGACTCCTCCAAGGATCATCAGAATAGGTCCTCACAGTTGGAACTCTAATTCGGAATCTTGGAAGTAAGCTGTACCACACTTAGCCAAAAGCATAATGCAGAATCAGTGGGAACCCTGAGCGTGTCACTAGCCACTTCGCCTGCCACCAGGTGTCCCCAGCGGAGTCCGTCCTTACATCAGGTGCCCCCAGCGGAGTCCCTCTTTGCATGCAGCCCTGCTGTGGATGGCAGGTTTCTCTATATCAGTGGTTCTCAACCTCAGTCTTCAAGTACCCCCAACATACCATGTTTGCCAAACATGTCGCACGCCGTGTCGCACTGGTTGCCAGGCAGCGGGATGCTGGATGGACTGGCTACGCTATGCAAAGCAGCGTTTTGATACTGTTTTATTTGGTGTGTGATCTAAAGTGAGCAATGTCATTATTTTGAATAACGTGTTATAAAGTTTTCAATAAAGGAGACATATTCATCAAATATCTTTTCTCTAGGACTGAATATACTGTATATTCCCTTTCCCCCCCTATATCAACTGTCTTAAGCTGCCCCCCCTCCTAACTCACTGTAACAGCTAGCTTTTTAGTAACACCCTGAATAAAATCAGTCATCATAGTCATACAAGACAAGCCATAGCTAGAGTTGTAAAACATGAAAGGGAACAATTTGCCAATTCTCTTTCAGTACACATAGAACCAATGACTAGAGTTTGGGTCTAAGTATCCTATAGCAGAAGTGTGTAACTTACAACTTTATAGAATTACTAATCCTTAGGCATGTAAAATAGTAAGTCTATGTGTATTTTGCTATTTGTCTTAAGTTTCATTTTGAAAGTCACATAAATAATCTATGTGTATAAATGCTTTGTCTCATGTCATTGTAGAATATATAAATCCCATGGCACTTTACACATCAACAGCAACTGCAAAAAGCTAATTTTCCCCAGAGGTTTAACCACTTTAGCCCCGGAAGATTTTACCCCCTTCCTGACCAGAGCACTTTGGACATTTGGGAACTGTGTCACTTTAACTGACAATTGCGTGGACGCAAACGAAATTTGCGTCCTTTTTTTCCCATAAATAGAGCTTTCTTTTGGTGGTGTTTGATCAGCTCTGTGGTTTTTATTTATTGCACTATAAACAAAAAAAAGAGTGACAATTTTGAAAAAAGAAACAATATTTTTTACTTTTTGCTATAATAAATATCCCCTAAAATTAAAAAAAAATATTTCATACATATGTATTCTTCTACATATTTTTGGTAAAAAAAAAAAAAAATCGCAATAAGCGTATATTGACTGGTTTACGCAAAAGTTATAGCGTCTGCAAACTATGGGAAAGATTTATGGCATTTTTATAATTTTTTTTTTTTTTTACTAATATTAGGGTTGATCTCGTGCACGCAATCGCGTGTGGCTGGCGGCAATCGTGTGCCCCGGCCACGTGCAGCGGGCACACGCGCACACCCTCTGTTGGGCGAAAAAGGTAAGGATGTACCCATACGGGATTTCGCCCAGGGGAGCCATTCTGCTGCAGTATATCTGCATGACATGGTCGGGAACCGGTTAACCCCTTCCTGACCAGCCACCGCAGTTGTACTGCCGCAGGTTGGCTCCCCTGGGCGAAACGATGCTACCTTACGTCGGTTCGCCATTTGGCCACTAGCGGGTGAGACGCCGGAGCCGATGCGCGTGTCTGGTGGTCACGATGACTGCCGGGCACCCGTGATCTCTTCACACAGAGACAGAACGGAGATCTGTCAATGTAAACAGAGAGATCTCCGTGCTGTCAGGGGTGAGGAGAGTGATCTGTTGTTCATACTAAGTATGAACAACAATCGCTCTCTTCACTCAGGCAGTCCCCCCCCCCACAGTTAGAATCACTCGCTTGGACAGACAATTAACCCCTTGATCGCCCCCTAGTATTAACCCCTTCACTGCCAGTGACATTCACACAGTAATCAGTACATTTTTATATGTGCCAAGTGTCCGATCTGTCTGCCATATTGTCGCAGTCCTCATAAAAATCACCACCATTACTAGTAAAAAAAAAATAATAAAAATGCCATAAATCTTTCCCCTATTTTGTAGATGTTATAACTTTTGCGCAAACCAATCAATATACGCTTATTGCTATTTTTATTACCAAAAATATGTAGAAGAATACATATCAGCCTAAACTGAGGAAAAAATTGTTTTTTAAAAAGAAAATTCGGGATATTTATTATAGCAAAAAGTACAAAATATTTTTTTTTTTAATTTTCGCTCTTTTTTTGTTTATAGAGCAACAAAGAAAAAACCCGCAGAGATGATCAAATACCACCAAAAGAAAGCTATATTTGTGGGAAAAAAGGGCGTCAGTTTTGTTTGGGTACAACATCGCGCACGACTGCACAATTGTCAGTTAAAGCGACGCAGTGACATATCACAAATAATGGCCTGGTTATTGAGCAGCCAAATCTTCCGGGGCTGAAGTGGTTAAAGGACATTTTCACATTTTATCAGCATGGACTTTTCCATGTTCTCTTATGAAAATAGCTAACTAAACTATTTTTCTAGAAAGGGGAATATAAATGTCCCCTTTGTAGACATGTCATCTTTAAAAAGTGAAAAAATATTCTGCAACCACTGTTAAGTGTATGACCTAATAGTTATCTTTCTTTAATGGCAAGTGAATAAGGCATAAAAATATCGACTAGGCCTCATGCACATAGCCAAAGTGCCCTATATGCATGGACAGATTACTGCCATGCAAAGCATCAACTGTCTAAAGGCTGCATGGTCATAGTAAAGGTACACATGATCAGAAAATGGTATGAAAAATACTGCTTTCAAAGTGATCCTACGATAATTTGATCGTTAGTACACAACTTTCTTCTGAAATTATCCGAAGGGACAAACATGAAAAGTTTTTTTGTTTGATACCAGATCGTAAAATTTTTGTTTAATCAGTAAAGTTTTCATCTGAAAATACAATACAAATACAATACATTACTTCACTTCTGAATTTTTAGTCTGTCATACGAAAATGGAGACTAGCATGCAAAAAAAAACCGGATGATCATTCATATGATAATCTCATCATGTTGTCAGGAGACACAAGCCGCCTCCGTCCGCCGGGCTGCGGGGCGCATGTTGTTAAGACATGCACCCGTTCGCGGCCTGATGGTGCGGCGCACGCGGGTGCACGGTGGTCCCCGTGTGCACGCCGTCGCCCGTGCGGGTGCCCGGTAGCGCGTCACGCTGACGCGCTCGCCGGAAAGCTATTTCAGACGACTCCAGCGCCCAGTCGGGTTGCTGGTTTGTCGTCAGCTGTACCTTGCCCTGTGATAGTCCTTGTTCCTGCTTCTCATATACCCTTGATCTCTGCCTGTTAACGACCACTCTACCTGCCTGCCAGATACCCCTGACCTCTGCCTGTTAAAGACCATTCTACCTGCCTGCCGGATACCCCAGACCTCTGCCTGTTTAAAAGACCACTCTGCTTGCTTGCCGGATACCCTTGATCTCTGCCTGTTAAAGACCATTCTACCTGCCTTCCGGATACCCCAGACCTCTGCCTGTTTAAAAGACCACTCTGCTTGATCTCTGCCTGTTAAACAACCACTCTACCTGCCTGCCAGATACCCCTGACCTCTGCCTGTTATAGACCATCCTACCTGCCTGCCGAATACCCCAGACCTCTGCTTGTAATAAGGACTACCCTATTGCCTGCTCAGTACCTTTTGACCCCTGCTTACCCTACGGACTTTCTTACGGTTAATTACACCGGTCCTGCACGGTACCCGCCAGGAGGCTTCCTACATCTATAAGCGAACCTGAGCCTTCCTTCCGCAACTACCGGAAACCCGTGCCTCCGCGTGCTTCCGATCCCCTGTATCACCCTCGGGGGTTCGGGTGCGCGTGCTCGTAAGGGCGAGCCACTCTCGGCATCTCGGCCTCCGTGAGTATTGACGTGACAGTACAAACCAGCCAGATGTCCGAGGCCGACAGAGCGCGCTCCCCCTTGGAGATTCTATGTCAGCAGGTCTCCACCCTGGCAGACTCGGTGCAGAGACTACAGGAGGGATATACACAAATTGACAGCCGTCTCCAACAACTGACGGGCCCACTCCCTTCTGCTGCCGCAGCTCCCGCACCTAGCAATGAAGGCTCGCTACCCCAGGCTGCCGCCAGTCCTACAGTTGTAATGGCACTTCCGGAACCTAGGGTCCCCACACCGGAACTGTTCTCAGAGGACCATAAGAAATTTAGAGCTTTTAAGAATGCATGCACTCTTTATTTTGCTCTGTAGCCCCGAACCTTCGCATCAGAAGTGGTCAAGGTGGGATTTGCGATTTCTCTGTTGTCAGAAGAACCCCAGGTCTGGGCCCACGGCTTGATGGAATCAGGGAGTCAGGTGCTTAATACTATCGATACGTTCTTCGAGAGTATGTCGCAGCTTTATGATGACCCACAACGTATGGCTACGGCCGAAGCTATCCTGCACCACCTAGCTCAAGGGAGGAGACCAGCTCTACGTTATTAGTACCGCCAAGGCCTGTCTGAGCTCCTCAAGGACGAGTTGGCCAGGATGGAGACCCCCGCATCTTTGGAGGAGTTAATTCAGGCAGCCACAAAATTGGATAGACGTTTGCGGGAACGTCGTTCAGAACGGTACCAAAGTCCACGCCCTGCGTGGGCGACTTCAAGACCTCAACCTATTCCAATATCGTCTCCTATGACCGCTGGGTCTACAACTCTTCCCGACTCCGAACCTATGCAGCTTGGTCTGGTACGGCCTCCACTGACCTCGGAAGAAAGACAACGTAGACGGCAGTCCAACTTGTGTCTCTATTGCGGGGGAGCCGGACACTTCCTGCGCAACTGCCCGATAAGGCCCAGTAAGTTCTTTCAGCCAAAATCAATGACTTACCAAGACAACAATGCCCCTAAATCTTACGTCATGTTGTTTATCTCGTTACAGCTACCGGAAGGGGAGTCCCGCCTGCCAGCGATTCGGGTGCATGTAGTTGCTTTATGGACGCTGCCTTGGCCCGGAACCTGCATGTACCCTTACAAACCAAAGCTCAACACCTACGGGTTCACTTGGCTGATGGGTCTCTTCCCAGCTCAGGTCCAATCACCCAGGAGACCCAACCCATTCTAGTAACTACTGACTCTGGGCACCAAGAGCTCCTACGCCTGGACCTTACTCACTCTCCTATGTTTCCAGTCATTCTAGGCCTACCCTGGCTACAGGCTCACGATCCTCTGATTCAATGGAGTTCTAAGGTGGTCTCGTTTCCCTCTTCATACTGTTCTCAACACTGCCGTCCTTTGAAGCCCAAGATCTGTGCCACAATTTCGGCCCCTTCGGTTAACCTCCAACATGTCCCTCAGGAGTATCTTGAGTTCCAGGAGGTCTTCAGTAAACAAATGGCCGACTGCCTCCCGCCTCATCGACCTTATGACTGCCCAATCGATTTATTGCCAGGATCAGAGATTCCATTTGGTCGTATATTTTCCTCTCAGAAACGGAGTTGGAGGCTCTCAAACAATATATTGACGAGAACCTGAAGAAGGGGTTCATCCGTCCCTCATCCTCACCCGCTGGAGCAGGTATATTCTTTGTCGGGAAGAAGGACGGTTCTCTTAGACCCTGTGTGGATTACCGGCAGCTAAATAACATCACCATCAAGAATCGGTACCCATTGCCGCTTATCCCAGAACTGTTCCAACGTTTCCGGTCAGCCAGAGTCTTTTCCAAATTAGATCTCCGGGGGGCATACAACCTTGTCAGAATTAGGGCCGGGGACGAATGGAAGACGGCCTCCAGGTCTAGATTCGGGCATTTTGAATACTTGGTGATGCCGTTCGGGCTTTGTAATGCTCCAGCCACTTTTCAACACCTTGTGAATGACATTTTCCGCAAATACCTAGATGATTTCCTTGTGGTCTACTTGGACGACATACTAATTTTTTCTTCCACGATTGAACTACACAGGGGGCACGTCAAGACAGTTCTTGCCATTCTGAAGCAACACAAACTCTACCTAAAAACGAAGAAGTGTGAGTTTGAAAAATCAGTTGTGCAATTCTTGGGGTTCATCATATCGGCAAATGGGGTGGAAATGGATCCACAAAAGATACAGGCTATGGCCGGCTCCATCTGACAAAAAGGGAGTCCAACGGTTTATAGGATTCGCTAACTTTTACCGGAAATTCATCGTTGGATTCTCCACTATAGTGGCACCCATCACTCAGCTAACCCGCCAGCACGGCTCCTTCTAGTGGTCCCAAGCCGCACAGGAAGCTTTCATGAAACTAAAGGATCTGTTCAGTTCCGCTCCCATTCTCCGGCATCCTGAGTTTTCATCTGAAAATACAATACAAATACAATACATTACTTCACTTCTGAATTTTTAGTCTGTCATACGAAAATGGAGACTAGCATGCAAAAAAAAACCGGATGATCATTCATATGATAATCTCATCATGTTGTCAGGAGACACAAGCCGCCTCCGTCCGCCGGGCTGCGGGGCGCATGCGCGGTGGGCTGTTGTTAAGACGTGCACCCGTTCGCGGCCTGATGGTGCGGCGCACGCGGGTGCACGGCGGTCCCCGTGTGCACGCCGTCGCCCGTGCGGGTGCCCGGTAGTGCGTCACGCTGACGCGCTCGCTGGAAAGCTATTTCAGACGACTCCAGCGCCCAGTCGGGTTGCTGGTTTGTCGTCAGCTGTACCTTGCCCTGTGATAGTCCTTGTTCCTGCTTCTCGTATACCCTTGATCTCTGCCTGTTAACGACCACTCTACCTGCCTGCCAGATACCCCTGACCTCTGCCTGTTAAAGACCATTCTACCTGCCTGCCGGATACCCCAGACCTCTGCCTGTTTAAAAGACCACTCTGCTTGCTTGCCGGATACCCTTGATCTCTGCCTGTTAAAGACCATTCTACCTGCCTGCCGGATACCCCAGACCTCTGCCTGTTTAAAAGACCACTCTGCTTGCTTGCCGGATACCCTTGATCTCTGCCTGTTAAACGACCACTCTACCTGCCTGCCAGATACCCCTGACCTCGGCCTCTTATAGACCATCCTACCTGCCTGCCGAATACCCCAGACCTCTGCTTGTAATAAGGACTACCCTATTGCCTGCTCAGTACCTTTTGACCCCTGCTTACCCTACGGACTTTCTTACGGTTAATTACACCGGTCCTGCACGGTACCCGCCAGGAGGCTTCCTACATCTATAAGCGAACCTGAGCCTTCCTTCCGCAACTACCGGAAACCCGTGCCTCCGCGTGCTTCCGATCCCCTGTATCACCCTCGGGGGTTCGGGTGCGCGTGCTCGTAAGGGCGAGCCACTCTCGGCATCTCGGCCTCCGTGAGTATTGACGTGACAGTACAAACCAGCCAGATGTCCGAGGCCGACAGAGCGCGCTCCCCCTTGGAGATTCTATGTCAGCAGGTCTCCACCCTGGCAGACTCGGTGCAGAGACTACAGGAGGGATATACACAAATTGACAGCCGTCTCCAACAACTGACGGGCCCACTCCCTTCTGCTGCCGCAGCTCCCGCACCTAGCAATGAAGGCTCGCTTCCCCAGGCTGCCGCCAGTCCTACAGTTGTAATGGCACTTCCGGAACCTAGGGTCCCCACACCGGAACGGTTCTCAGGGGACCGTAAGAAATTTAGAGCTTTTAAGAATGCATGCACTCTTTATTTTGCTCTGCAGCCCCGAACCTTCGCATCAGAAGTGGTCAAGGTGGGATTTGCGATTTCTCTGTTGTCAGAAGAACCCCAGGCCTGGGCCCACGGCTTGATGGAATCAGGGAGTCAGGTGCTTAATACTATCGATACGTTCTTCGAGAGTATGTCGCAGCTTTATGATGACCCACAACGTATGGCTACGGCCGAAGCTATCCTGCACCACCTAGCTCAAGGGAGGAGACCAGCTCTACGTTATCAGTACCGCCAAGGCCTGTCTGAGCTCCTCAAGGAGGAGTTGGCCAGGATGGAGACCCCCGCATCTTTGGAGGAGTTAATTCAGGCAGCCACAAAATTGGATAGACGTTTGTGGGAACGTCGTTCAGAACGGTACCAAAGTCCACGCCCTGCGTGGGCGACTTCAAGACCTCAACCTATTCCAATATCGTCTCCTATGACCGCTGGGTCTACAACTCTTCCCGACTCCGAACCTATGCAGCTTGGTCTGGTACGGCCTCCACTGACCTCGGAAGAAAGACAACGTAGACAGCAGTCCAACTTGTGTCTCTATTGCGGGGGAGCCGGACACTTCCTGCGCAACTGCCCGATAAGGCCCAGTAAGTTCTTTCAGCCAAAATCAATGACTTACCAAGACAACAATGCCCCTAAATCTTACGTCATGTTGTTTATCTCGTTACAGCTACCGGAAGGGGAGTCCCGCCTGCCAGCGATTCGGGTGCATGTAGTTGCTTTATGGACGCTGCCTTGGCCCGGAACCTGCATGTAGCCTTACAAACCAAAGCTCAACACCTACGGGTTCACTTGGCTGATGGGTCTCTTCCCAGCTCAGGTCCAGTCACCCAGGAGACCCAACCCATTCTAGTAACTACTGACTCTGGGCACCAAGAGCTCCTACGCCTGGACCTTACTCACCCTCCTATGTTTCCAGTCATTCTAGGCCTATCCTGGCTACAGGGTCACGATCCTCTGATTCAATGGAGTTCTAAGGTGGTCTCGTTTCCCTCTTCATACTGTTCTCAACACTGCCGTCCTTTGAAGCCCAAGATCTGTGCCACAATTTCGGCCCCTTCGGTTAACCTCCAACATGTCCCTCAGGAGTATCTTGAGTTCCAGGAGGTCTTCAGTAAACAAATGGCCGACTGCCTCCCACCTCATCGACCTTATGACTGCCCAATCGATTTATTGCCAGGATCAGAGATTCTATTTGGTCGTATATTTTCCTCTCAGAAACGGAGTTGGAGGCTCTCAAACAATATATTGACGAGAACCTGAAGAAGGGGTTCATCCGTCCCTCATCCTCACCCGCTGGAGCAGGTATATTCTTTGTCGGGAAGAAGGACGGTTCTCTTAGACCCTGTGTGGATTACCGGCAGCTAAATAACATCACCATCAAGAATCGGTACCCATTGCCGCTTATCCCAGAACTGTTCCAACGTTTCCGGTCAGCCAGAGTCTTTTCCAAATTAGATCTCCGGGGGCATACAACCTTGTCAGAATTAGGGCCGGGGACGAATGGAAGACGGCCTCCAGGTCTAGATTCGGGCATTTTGAATACTTGGTGATGCCGTTCGGGCTTTGTAATGCTCCAGCCACTTTTCAACACCTTGTGAATGACATTTTCCGCAAATACCTAGATGATTTCCTTGTGGTCTACTTGGACGACATACTAATTTTTTCTTCCACGATTGAACTACACAGGGGGCACGTCAAGACAGTTCTTGCCATTCTGAAGCAACACAAACTCTTCCTAAAAACGAAGAAGTGTGAGTTTGAAAAATCAGTTGTGCAATTCTTGGGGTTCATCATATCGGCAAATGGGGTGGAAATGGATCCCCAAAAGATACAGGCTATGGCCGGCTCCATCTGACAAAAAGGGAGTCCAATGGTTTATAGGATTCGCTAACTTTTACCGGAAATTCATCGTTGGATTTTCCACTATAGTGGCACCCATCACTCAGCTAACCCGCCAGCACGGCTCCTTCCAGTGGTCCCAAGCCGCACAGGAAGCTTTCATGAAACTAAAGGATCTGTTCAGTTCCGCTCCCATTCTCCGGCATCCTGAGTTTTCATCTGAAAATACAATACAAATACAATACATTACTTCACTTCTGAATTTTTAGTCTGTCATACGAAAATGGAGACTAGCATGCAAAAAAAAACCGGATGATCATTCATATGATAATCTCATCATGTTGTCAGGAGACACAAGCCGCCTCCGTCCGCCGGGCTGCGGGGCGCATGCGCGGTGGGCTGTTGTTAAGATGTGCACCCGTTCGCGGCCTGATGGTGCGGCGCACGCGGGTGCACGGCGGTCCCCGTGTGCACGCCGTCGCCCGTGCGGGTGCCCGGTAGCGCGTCACGCTGACGCGCTCGCCGGAAAGCTATTTCAGACGACTCCAGCGCCCAGTCGGGTTGCTGGTTTGTCGTCAGCTGTACCTTGCCCTGTGATAGTCCTTGTTCCTGCTTCTCATATACCCTTGATCTCTGCCTGTTAACGACCACTCTACCTGCCTGCCAGATACCCCTGACCTCTGCCTGTTAAAGACCATTCTACCTGCCTGCCGGATACCCCAGACCTCTGCCTGTTTAAAAGACCACTCTGCTTGCTTGCCGGATACCCTTGATCTCTGCCTGTTAAAGACCATTCTACCTGCCTGTCGGATACCCCAGACCTCTGCCTGTTTAAAAGACCACTCTGCTTGCTTGCCGGATACCCTTGATCTCTGCCTGTTAAACGACCACTCTACCTGCCTGCCAGATACCCCTGACCTCTGCCTGTTATAGACCATCCTACCTGCCTGCCGAATACCCCAGACCTCTGCTTGTAATAAGGACTACCCTATTGCCTGCTCAGTACCTTTTGACCCCTGCTTACCCTACGGACTTTCTTACGGTTAATTACACCGGTCCTGCACGGTACCCGCCAGGAGGCTTCCTACATCTATAAGCGAACCTGAGCCTTCCTTCCGCAACTACCGGAAACCCGTGCCTCCGCGTGCTTCCGATCCCCTGTATCACCATCGGGGGTTTGGGTGCGCGTGCTCGTAAGGGCGAGCCACTCTCGGCATCTTGGCCTCCGTGAGTATTGACGTGACAGTACAAACCAGCCAGATGTCCGAGGCCGACAGAGCGCGCTCCCCCTTGGAGATTCTATGTCAGCAGGTCTCCACCCTGGCAGACTCGGTGCAGAGACTACAGGAGGGATATACACAAATTGACAGCCGTCTCCAACAACTGACGGGCCCACTCCCTTCTGCTGCCGCAGCTCCCGCACCTAGCAATGAAGGCTCGCTTCCCCAGGCTGCCGCCAGTCCTACAGTTGTAATGGCACTTCCGGAACCTAGGGTCCCCACACCGGAACGGTTCTCAGGGGACCGTAAGAAATTTAGAGCTTTTAAGAATGCATGCACTCTTTATTTTGCTCTGCAGCCCCGAACCTTCGCATCAGAAGTGGTCAAGGTGGGATTTGCGATTTCTCTGTTGTCAGAAGAACCCCAGGCCTGGGCCCACGGCTTGATGGAATCAGGGAGTCAGGTGCTTAATACTATCGATACGTTCTTCGAGAGTATGTCGCAGCTTTATGATGACCCACAACGTATGGCTACGGCCGAAGCTATCCTGCACCACCTAGCTCAAGGGAGGAGACCAGCTCTACGTTATCAGTACCGCCAAGGCCTGTCTGAGCTCCTCAAGGAGGAGTTGGCCAGGATGGAGACCCCCGCATCTTTGGAGGAGTTAATTCAGGCAGCCACAAAATTGGATAGACGTTTGCGGGAACGTCGTTCAGAATGGTACCAAAGTCCACGCCCTGCGTGGGCGACTTCAAGACCTCAACCTATTCCAATATCGTCTCCTATGACCGCTGGGTCTACAACTCTTCCCGACTCCGAACCTATGCAGCTTGGTCTGGTACGGCCTCCACTGACCTCGGAAGAAAGACAACGTAGACGGCAGTCCAACTTGTGTCTCTATTGCGGGGGAACCGGACACTTCCTGCGCAACTGCCCGATAAGGCCCAGTAAGTTCTTTCAGCCAAAATCAATGACTTACCAAGACAACAATGCCCCTAAATCTTACGTCATGTTGTTTATCTCGTTACAGCTACCGGAAGGGGAGTCCCGCCTGCCAGCGATTCGTGTGCATGTAGTTGCTTTATGGACGCTGCCTTGGCCCGGAACCTGCATGTACCCTTACAAACCAAAGCTCAACACCTACGGGTTCACTTGGCTGATGGGTCTCTTCCCAGCTCAGGTCCAATCACCCAGGAGACCCAACCCATTCTAGTAACTACTGACTCTGGGCACCAAGAGCTCCTACGCCTGGACCTTACTCACTCTCCTACGTTTCCAGTCATTCTAGGCCTACCCTGGCTACAGGCTCACGATCCTCTGATTCAATGGAGTTCTAAGGTGGTCTCGTTTCCCTCTTCATACTGTTCTCAATACTGCCGTCCTTTGAAGCCCAAGATCTGTGCCACAATTTCGGCCCCTTCGGTTAACCTCCAACATGTCCCTCAGGAGTATCTTGAGTTCCAGGAGGTCTTCAGTAAACAAATGGCCGACTGCCTCCCGCCTCATCGACCTTATGACTGCCCAATCGATTTATTGCCAGGATCAGAGATTCCATTTGGTCGTATATTTTCCTCTCAGAAACGGAGTTGGAGGCTCTCAAACAATATATTGACGAGAACCTGAAGAAGGGGTTCATCCGTCCCTCATCCTCACCCGCTGGAGCAGGTATATTCTTTGTCGGGAAGAAGGACGGTTCTCTTAGACCCTGTGTGGATTACCGGCAGCTAAATAACATCACCATCAAGAATCGGTACCCATTGCCGCTTATCCCAGAACTGTTCCAACGTTTCCGGTCAGCCAGAGTCTTTTCCAAATTAGATCTCCGGGGGGCATACAACCTTGTCAGAATTAGGGCCGGGGACGAATGGAAGACGGCCTCCAGGTCTAGATTCGGGCATTTTGAATACTTGGTGATGCCGTTCGGGCTTTGTAATGCTCCAGCCACTTTTCAACACCTTGTGAATGACATTTTCCGCAAATACCTAGATGATTTCCTTGTGGTCTACTTGGACGACATACTAATTTTTTCTTCCACGATTGAACTACACAGGGGGCACGTCAAGACAGTTCTTGCCATTCTGAAGCAACACAAACTCTACCTAAAAACGAAGAAGTGTGAGTTTGAAAAATCAGTTGTGCAATTCTTGGGGTTCATCATATCGGCAAATGGGGTGGAAATGGATCCCCAAAAGATACAGGCTATGGCCGGCTCCATCTGACAAAAAGGGAGTCCAACGGTTTATAGGATTCGCTAACTTTTACCGGAAATTCATCGTTGGATTCTCCACTATAGTGGCACCCATCACTCAGCTAACCCGCCAGCACGGCTCCTTCCAGTGGTCCCAAGCCACACAGGAAGCTTTCATGAAACTAAAGGATCTGTTCAGTTCCGCTCCCATTCTCCGGCATCCTGATCCTTCTCAACCATTCGTATTGGAAGTGGACGCATCAGAGATAGCAACAGGAGCAATTCTCTCCCAAAGACAAGGACCCAAAGCCATCCTACAGACAGTTGCATTTGCATCCCGGAGACTCAGCGCAGCAGAATTAAATTACGATGTAGGTGACAGGGACTTGCTGGCCATAAAGTTCGCCCTGGAGGAATGGAGATATTTACTTGAGGGGGCACTCCACCCAGTGATGATCTTCACAGATCACAAGAACCTTGAATACCTCCGAACAGCAAAACGACTCAAACCCAGACAAGCTCGTTGGGCCCTATTCTTCTCTCGCTTCAATTTTCATATTTCTTATAGACCTGGTGTAAAGAATGGGAAGGCAGACGCCCTTTCTCGGATGTTTTCAGCAGATCTCCAAACTCCGGAACCAAGCACAATCCTTGCTCCTCAAAATTTCCTCGGGTTAGCACAGACAGACTTAGTATCATCCATCAAGACCTCATCCAATTCATGTACAGATCCAGAGGTACAGTCCTTGAAGAAAGATGGGGGTTTTTTTTGGATCCGGGGTAAAATTTTTGTACCTCAAAAAACTCGGTCAATAACCCTCAAGATGTGCCACGACCACAAACTGGCCGGTCACTTCGGGGTTAGGAAAACATCTGACCTAATCTCTCGCTCCTTCTGGTGGCCGGGTTGGAGACGGGATTGCAGGGAATACGTGGCCTCCTGTCCCCTGTGTCAACGAAACAAGGGCCAAAACACCAGGTCCTGGGGTTTACTTAAACCACTGCCTATTCCAGAACGACCATGGACCGACGTGTCTATGGATTTCATCGTGGACTTGCCGGCCTCAGAAGGCTAAGAGAGGGGTAGAGAAGGAAGCCCCACCTGAGTGTAGTATTAACAAATGATGTTTAATGACACCAGGTAAAAACACACTTACAGGATAAAAACATATAAAAGGCTCATCTGTATGGGTATGTGGTCCTCGGTGTTCCCTCTGATCCTGTGGTGGTGACGCTGCAGGGATGCTGGGCTGCAGAAGGTGGATTACCAGCCGGGAGCTCCTTCTGTGGCCATCAGGAAGAGACTAGGGGCCGGCGTGGAGCGCACGTGAAGCGTGCATGACGTCACAGGTCGTCCGTCTGCTTCCGGGTTTGGTATCCAGGGGAGGGATCGTCCAGGGAGGAGGGCTAGCAGAGAGGTTGAGAGAAGGCTACGCGCTCGGAGCCACTGCTCCTTCAATAGGCCTACCACAGGATCAGAGGGAACACCGAGGACCACATACCCATACAGATGAGCCTTTTATATGTTTTTATCCTGTAAGTGTGTTTTTACCTGGTGTCATTAAACATCATTTGTTAATACTACACTCAGGTGGCGCTTCCTTCTCTACCCCTCTCTCATCCATCACAGAGCCAGCTCTCTGAGGAAACAGCAGCCGCCTAGCCTACCAGCCTACTTTAACCATTACATTACCGGTTACCACTTAACCCTTGAACTTCCAGCCTGTCCCCTATAGACTAAGTTGCTCAGCCTTTTATATCTCCTGTTATATATGGACTTGTGTGTTTGCGCTTACAGTTACCAATACTCTGTTGGCCTCAGAAGGCTATACTACTATTTTTGTTGTGGTCGACCGTCTATCCAAGATGGCCCACTTCTTGCCCATGGAGGGTACCCCTTCTGCAGTAGAGACGGCCAATATCTTCCTGAAAGAGGTCATAAGACTCCACGGTGTACCAAGGAGTATAGTGTCGGACAGAGGCGTGCAATTCATGTCCAAATTCTGGAGAGAACTCTGCAAAGCCTTGGATATTAAAGTGTGCCTCTCGTCAGCCTACCACCCTCAGAGCAACGGTCAAACGGAGAGAACAAATCAAACCTTAGAGCAATACCTCCGTTGCTTCTGCTCAGGATCCCAGGATGATTGGGCAAAACTTCTTCCATATGCAGAGTTTGCGTATAATAACTCCATTCACGTGGCTACCAACCAAACGCCTTTCTGGGTCAACTGCGGATCTCATCCCACATTTCTGGCTAATGACATTCCTGAAATAGCAGTCCCTGCAGTGCATGACAGAATAACCTCCTTGCAGACTAACTTCCAGAGGATCCAAGACATGTTACAGAAGGCTCAAAGGGTCTACAAGGAGCAGTATGACTGAGGTAGGAAGGAAAATCTAACATTCAATATAGGGGAAGAAGTTTGGTTATCCACCTCTAACCTTAAACTACAGGTGCCATCCCGAAAATTGGGACCTAAATTCATTGGTCCTTTCCCTATCAAAAGGATCATCAATCCTGTGGCCATGGAACTAGATCTGCCAAAAACGTACAGGATCCATCCTGTCTTTCACGTATCCCTGTTGAAGCCTGTTGTGCCCAGTTCTTTCCCAGAAAGAGGAGAGGTTCCTCCCCCACCAATCAGGGTGGACGGGGAGAACGAGTTCGAGGTGGAGGCTATCCTTGGTTGTAGAAAGAAGGGCAGGCAGCTCCAGTACCTGATCCAGTGGAAGGGATACCCTGCAAGGAATCTACATGCTCCTCGCTTAATTCAAACCTTTCATCGAGACCATCCGGAGTTGATGTCTAGCTTGGGCGTCCGGTGTCCGCCCTTAGGAGGGGGGCACTGTCAGGAGACACAAGCCGCCTCCGTCCGCCGGGCTGCGGGGCGCATGCGCAGTGGGCTGTTGTTAAGACGTGCACCCGTTCGCGGCCTGATGGTGCGGCGCGCGTGGGTGCACGGCGGTCCCCGTGTGTGCGCCGTCGCCCGTGCGGGTGCCCGGTAGCGCGTCACGCTGACGCGCTCGCCGGAAAGCTATTTCAGACGACTCCAGCGCCCAGTCGGGTTGCTGGTTTGTCGTCAGCTGTACCTTGCCCTGTGATAGTCCTTGTTCCTGCTTCTCATATACCCTTGATCTCTGCCTGTTAACGACCACTCTACCTGCCTGCCAGATACCCCTGACCTCTGCCTGTTAAAGACCATTCTACCTGCCTGCCGGATACTCCAGACCTCTGCCTGTTTAAAAGACCACTCTGCTTGCTTGCCGGATACCCTTGATCTCTGCCTGTTAAAGACCATTCTACCTGCCTTCCGGATACCCCAGACCTCTGCCTGTTTAAAAGACCACTCTGCTTGATCTCTGCCTGTTAAACAACCACTCTACCTGCCTGCCAGATACCCCTGACCTCTGCCTGTTATAGACCATCCTACCTGCCTGCCGGATACCCCAGACCTCTGCTTGTAATAAGGACTACCCTATTGCCTGCTCAGTACCTTTTGACCCCTGCTTACCCTACGGACTTTCTTACGGTTAATTACACCGGTCCTGCACGGTACCCGCCAGGAGGCTTCCTACATCTATAAGCGAACCTGAGCCTTCCTTCCGCAACTACCGGAAAGCCGTGCCTCCGCGTGCTTCCGATCCCCTGTATCACCCTCGGGGGTTCGGGTGCGCGTGGTCATAAGGGCGAGCCACTCTCGGCATCTCGGCCTCGGTGAGTATTGACGTGACACATGTGTACTAGGTTTAAGAGGCCATCAGAACTGAAATAGAACATTTCAGACAGTTGTTCTCTGAATTTCAAAGCTCCAAGGATTTGCTCACAGCACAAATTAAAGTTATTGCCAACAGAGGATGGAGGAACATTTCAATTAATTCAAATTAGAAAGACTTAAATAGGAAGTCCAACTGGCTTTCAATGAAGACTCTAAAGTTAGAGGCATCATTATAGAGAGTGATGAGGTGTTCATTAAAGTGAAGAACTGGAGAGTCCACTTAAGGTAGGGACCATTTGACAAGAGGCTTCTGCACACCATGAATAAAAGAAGCCATGATTCCATGATTGCAGTCGGCGAGGAACCGTTCTTGAACAGAGGATAAAAGGAAGGTCTTTGTGTGAGTACAAGTAAAAAAAAAAAAAGCCAAAAAAGACCCTTTACCGTATTGTCAGCTTCTTCCTTCCTACCCTTCTTGTGGATAGGTACAATATTAGCCATTTGTCAGTTATGGGGAACTTCAATTGTTAGAAGAAAATCATTGAAAAGATCAGTTAATACCTCCAAGTTCTCTTAGAACTCAAGGATAAATACCATCAGGACCTCCTGCTTTATTAAGTTTTAAACTAGAATTGCAGGTTTACTTTGACTTTAACCACTTGAAGACTGGCATGTTAAAGCGGGGTTCCACCCAAATTTTGAACATTATCTCTATGCATTCTCTTCCTTGCCTAGATGCTGACATGCTGTGTAAAAAAAATTAAATCGCCGTAATTACCTTTTTTTTCTAATCTTCTTAGCACTTCCTGGTTTTCCTTCCATGGGAGTAGGCGTGTTTCTAGCCTCTCCCAGACCTCCCACAGTCCCCTGGGAGCTAGTCTCAGGCTTCCCAGCATGCATTGTGCAAAAGCATCATCACAACATCTCAGTGAATGCTGGGAGCACAGCATTCACTGCATCCAGGAAATTCATGCTTGTTGGCTTCAAATGCCCACAATGAAGATGGAAACCACCTTCAGTGAATTTTATAAGTTATTCTTTACTAAACTAAATCGGACACAGGCGGACTTATTACACAGAACATGTGAGTAGATAATGATGAGAAGAAAAGTTTTTGAATGAACTCCAAAAAAAAAAAATGATAGATAGGTGGACCCCCGCTTTAAATGCCCTTCCTGTCCAGGCCATTTTTCTGTTTTTAGCATTGTCATACTTTGACTGACAATTATTCTGTCATGAAACACTGTACCCAAATTAATTTTTTAGACAGATAAAGCTTTCTTTTGGTAATATTAAAAAAAAACTGTTTATCTTAGTTTCTGCTGTAAAACTTTGCAAATAAATAATCTTTCTTTATAAAGTTAGGTCAAAATGTATTCTGCTGCCTTTCCTTGGTGTAAAAAAAAAAAAAAAACACACAACAAAATAAGTAAATTATTTAGACGGTATAGAAAGGTATAGAGTCTACAAACTATAATCATATATAGATATATATAGATAGATAGATAGATAGATAGATAGATAGATAGATAGATAGATAGATAGATAGATAGATAGATAGATAGATAGATAGATAGATAGATAGATAGATAGATAGATAGATCTGTAAAGCATGGTGAAATTTTGAAGCTGTTAAGTAATCGTTTGCCACAACTATGTAAGAAAAAAAAATAGTTGAACATGAAAAAAAAAAAAAAAAGAAAACAAATGTTTGGAAAAATTGAATAAAAAAAAGGTATATATATATTTTTTTAACATACTTTTACCAATCATTGTCCCTGATTGCTGCCACACCAGTTATATGATGATGCTGCAATATAAAATAACGGTGTGGTTGCACTACTGTAAAAAGAGTATCAAATGACACATATAGCAGCCAGCATCAACGAAGTAGTGACAATGTGAATAATAACAGGAAGAAACGATGCAGCGCTAAACATAAAAATCAGGATTGAGTGATCCACATAAATGTGACTATCAGCTGTGCAACGTGATAGTGTGTAGCTAAATGTAAAAAAATATAAAAAACCAAATACAATATTATAATGAGTCCATGATCATATCAACGACCAATAACGTAGACATCATGGTCATGTGAATGTTCAATGAAGGTGAACAGTATAAATGTAAGATGAGTGAGAGGTTTCTCAAGGGTGATACGTGGTTCACAGAGGTGGTGTTCCAATACTCAGTATCCACAGCAAAGAATAGATGGAGCAAATACACTTATCGGAACTGGTGGACACTTTGCCGTATGGCTAGGTGTCCTACAGGCTTGAGGATCGATCGATCCAAACAGATGTAGAGGCGTATACGGTAGGTTCCACTGGTTCCTCTGTAACAATGATAAACGGCCTGGGGACAGCAGATGTTCAAAGTCCAGTTACAGGCATTTCTCCAACCGGTGTATATTGGGGGAATACACCTTTCACATAGCCACCATGGGGACATGGAAAAGGAAAAAAAGGCTCCACATAGTGCTTTAAATCCAAAAAAGCAGGTTTATTATAAACCAAACAGGGTAAAAAATTCAGATAACAGCATCCAGGATAAAAGTGATCAAAATAAAGAATAGCGTGTTACCAAGAACAAAAAAATCAATTGCAAACCGACATGTTTCGGACTAGAGGTCCTTCTACTGGGGCATATTGTCCTTTGTCTGGTATCACGCTTGTATATATAGACACACAGTTAATTTAAAATCAGCTTCAGCTGTCACACTAAAATCAGCTGTGAGAGGCTGTTGAAAAACGGACCTCACAGCCAATAAACATCCAGGTGGATAGGAATAGTGCATTATGTATTTAAGATGGATGTTGAGATAGATCGATTTTTTGTCCCAAGCCATATCTGTTCTAATAGATACTGTTAGGATGTGCACTAAATATGAGATAAAAATTCCTTTTCTATACGCTTTTTAGTTTTGATAATAGAGTGTAGGAGTTTAGAAATGTATGTGCTTGTGTTTTTAATATGATGGTTATGTTTTTTATTCTGATCCTGACAACAGTTTTGTTATGCTAGCACATCTGTGCTTATTTTTAGGACATCCGGTGTCACATACAGCTGTCCAGTTACCTGCGCTCGGCCTTTCTACACATTGACGCTGGAGTGCGCTGTGTGGGCGGAGCTACGCCGCTCCACATTATGTATTCATACCAGCCTCTTCTCTGAATGGAATTGAGGCTTGAAACACAATAGCTAGAGCGTGGGGAGGACTCCTTGTAATGTGACATCAGGTGGTGGGTTTGGCGGCTCGTGATTGGGCTGCTTCATCACCACAAGCCACCCCTATTTATTTAGATCGACATTGGCTGTGAGGTCCGCCCTATAGCGGTCTCTCACAGCTGATAGGACATACTTAGCCACTCGTGATTGGGTGGCTGAGCAGGTGTATGTCATTCCTATCCAACTGGATGTTTATTGGCTGTGAGGTCCGTTTTTCAACAGCCTCTCACAGCTGATTTTAGTGTGACAGCTGAAGCTGATTTTAAATTAACTGTGTGTCTATATATACAAGCGTGATACCAGACAAAGGACAATATGCCCCAGTAGAAGGACCTCTAGTCCGAAACATGTCGGTTTGCAATTGATTTTTTTGTTCTTGGTACCACGCTATTCTTTATTGTGATCACTTTTATCCTGGACGCTGTTATCTGAATTTTTACCCTGTTTGGTTTATAATAAACCTGCTTTTTTGGATTTAAAGCACTATGTGGAGCCTTTTTTTCCTTTTCCATGTCCCCATGGTGGCTATGTGAAAGGTGTATTCCCCCAATATACACCGGTTGGAGAAATGCCTGTAACTGGACTTTGAACATCTGCTGTCCCTAGGCCGTTTACCATTGTTACAGAGGAACCAGTGGAACCTACCATATACGCCTCTACATCTGTTTGGATCGATCGATCCTCAAGCCTGTACGACACCTAGCCGAACGGCAAACGTGTCCACCAGTTCCGGTAAGCGTATTTGCTCCATCTATTCTTTGCTGTGGATACTGAGTATTGGAACACCACCTCTGTGAACCACGTATTACCCTTGAGAAACCTCTCACTCATCCTACATTTATACTGTTCACCTTCATTGAACATTCACATGACCATGATGTCTACGTTATTGGTCGTTGATATGATCATGGACTCATTATAATATTGTATTTGGTTTTTTATATTTTTTTACATTTAGCTACACACTATCACGTTGCACAGCTGATAGTCACATTTATGTGGATCACTCAATCCTGATTTTTATGTTTAGCGCTGCATCGTTTCTTCCTGATATGATGATGCTGTACTGCACTGGTGACAGTATGTTAAAAAAAAAAAAAAAAAGTAAAAAAAATAATTTTATTTAATTGTTGCTCAGGGAGTGGTTTGAAGAGACTTTAGAGAAGGGCTTTATCGAACACTCAACCACTCTTGCTGGGGCAGCCTTATTCTTTGTAAAAAGGACTCCTGCCTACATCCATGTATTGACTACAGGGATTTGAACAAGATCACCATTGAAAAATTGCTATCCACCCTCATAATTCCAGAAATGCTGGAGAGATTATACTCTGCAAAGGTCTTTACCAAATTAGATATATGGAGAGCATACAACCTTGTCCACATTTTTTCTGGAGATGAATAGAAAACTGCTTTTAGAACCAGATATGGACATTGTGAATCTTTGGTCATGCCTTTTGACCTTTGCAATGTTCCTGCAACTTTTCAACATTTTATTATGTTTTGTGAGATCTGTTGGACCAGTTTGTGATAGCATATCTAGATGATATTCTATTTTTTTCTGATAATTTGGAGGAACATTGCATGGATGTCTGTACTGTCTTCAATCAACTTTACATCAAACTGGAGAAATGTGAGTTTGAACAAACTCAGATCCAGTTCTTGGGTTCTTAGTGTGGCAGTGATCAGGGACACTGTGGCTAGCTGCACTGATATAACACTGTACTGGTGTGGCTAGTGATCAGGGACACTGGCAGGCTGCACTGACATACAGTGTCACCAGAGCAGCATGACAGTGTGTCCCTGCTCACTAGCCACCCCAGCACAGTGTCACCACAGTGACATTGTACTGAGGTAGCTAGTGATTAGGGACACTGGCTGGCTGCTCTGGTGACATGGTGTAAAAAAAAAAAAATCATCACAGACTGTTTCCTACAGTGACGATCACTGTATGAAACACACTGTTTCCTCTCATAGCTGAGAGGAAACAGAGTACTGACTGCAGCATGTAGCCTTTGTTTACACATGATCACTGCGATTTCAAGAAGTCCTGCATATGATCGTAACCCGTATAGGGGTGGAGCCACACCATTGATGTCATCCCGTGGCTATTTTGAAGGGTGAATACTGCAATGTAAAGTTTGGCTTAAATAATGTGGCTGTAACATAGCACTATTGATAGCATTTTACGTGCTATTGTCTTATGTTTTTAACCCTTTCTTAGCACCATTAAACAGTATACAGAGAACACTATTGGTCCCCCCTTTTCTCTATCTTTGCATGTTTTATGCGTTTGAGTGGTGCTTCTAGTGGAGGAGAGTTGGAAGTTTGGCCCCTACCTCGGCATTAACTCTTTGAATAATTGAGTGCATTTTTACCTCATTTTTCATTTAGTGGTTAAATTTGGAGGTGAACAGCTATATGTTACATGTGGTGGAGGCACACAAGACACTGTACTGAATTTGAAGAACCTTACGCACTTTTTACACAGTGGTAATTGAAGCTACTTCTAATGGACTATATACAGTATGTGTTATGAACATTATTTGTTTGAATTTTATATAGGTTGCACTACACTATAATTTCAGTTTTGTTACGTTTGGGCTGACTCAATTTAGTTTCAGCAGCAGATGCAAAATCACCTGTACTGCTGCAAGACACAGTGCCCCATACTGTATGCCAGTGTTTCTCAAGTCCAGTCCTCAAGGCGCCGCAACAGGTCATGTTTTTAGGATTCCCCTCTGATGAAACAGCTGTGGTGATTACTAGGGCAGTGAAACTGATCAAATCACCTGTGCACAATAATGGAAAGCCTGAAAACATGACCTGTTGGGGCGCCTTGAGGACTGGAGTTGAGAAACACTGCTGTATGCAACTGATGCTGCTACAGTAGAATACATCGCACACAGCAGCTGCAAACAAGTCAGTTTATCTGCTGCTTCTGTCTCTAGAAACCCTGAAAATTACTTGTTTTTGTTAGTGCCATTTACTTCTGAGAAGACTGAACAGAAATAATAATTGGAGAGTACCACACCGCTAAATTCCCTATGAATAGGTGACACTGCTTTTTCATTCCCATTTTTTGTTTTCTCATTTTGTTCTCAAACAGTTTTACGAATATAAGATCTAGAAGCATTAAAATATCTAAAATACTTATGAATAAATATATATGCCATGTGGCAACTAATGTTTTACATATTTAACAGTGCGTACTTTAATGTACTAACCATGCACTATCTATGTATGAATTTACTATTTTAATGCAAATGAACATTGCCATTTATGAATTTTTTGTTTTCAATAAAATGTTTTATTTAATTTTTATGTAATTTTATTATATTTTTCTCCGGTTTTGCTGCATTTATTGCAATGTCTGTTGACTGCATTGTCAGGTCTCATCGTCTCCCCCAATATGTCAATTTGCGATCCCTCTCTGTCCACTCATGGTTTTACCTGTTTTTAGTGTAGTGCACTGGTCCAATATACACCCTCACCCTCCTACACTTTTTTGCTACACTCAATCACCATCCCCATCTAATTCCTGATTTTATTTTTTTATTTTTTTTTTCAAACTTGTCTCTGTCATTCTATTTTTCCCATGCCGCTCCCGGCCCTGTGCACGGAGGGGAGAGCAGACACACATCCACTGATTGGGACATGTCAGCTCCCATCGCGTCCTCCCCCTCCAGACCGCGGGCCGCTGTGCAGCTTGGGAATTGGAGTTCCTACAGTACTGTCTCATTATCCATGACGCTTCGCGCATGCGCCGTGCGGTCTCCGCACCGGCGGCCCATGCATGACGTCAGACACTAAATATTTAGCATTGGTTTGATATATATAGCCTCCCCTCACCACATTGTACTGCCAGATATCTCCAGGGTAGCTATGCCCTGATACTGCTCTTGCTAAGGTAATACTGCACACGGAGTTTGCTTTTTTGTGCCATTTTGGTGTAATACTGGTTTTCTTATTATGTTATAAATCATAGCTCACTTTCTTAATTATTCACTTGCTGCCGCCTGTGTTTGGAAACTTTACCTCCCCATTTGAGGGGGGCAGATGATCTGCAGCAGGTATTGGTCATCTTCATATATAAGATGAACTTTTTCTCTTTATATACTAAGTGCCAACATGAAGTATGTCCTTCTTATATTGATCCATATAGTTTATACCAATTCATTATCTATCCACCATACTTCCTGCAGTTACTCATGTTAACATTCCCCACAGATCTCCATCTGCAGTTCAGGCACCCCCGATCTTTCTTCCAATCATTGCATTATCTATGTAAGTAAGTCACTTTTTCTCCAAGGAATGCATTATCACATATACGCATTTACTTTTGTTATTACATTCTTTTTGATTTTTTTGAATATTAACATCCAATTATTTCACCCCCAACTTTCCCTAGTCCCCACCACCTCCCATCCCCAATTTTCCTCCACACACACCCACTTCCCCATTCCTTAAACCCCTCTCCTCTCCCCCCTATCTTCCCTCCCCTCCCTCCCCCCCACCCTTTTCCTCTCCTCCGCCCTTTTCCTCTCCCCCTTTCCCCTCCCCCCCTTCCCCTTCCTTCTCTTCCAACCCCCCCTCTTCTCCCCCCCTTCTTTTCCATCTTCTCTTCCCTTTCTTCCTAACCTACTCCACCTTCCCCTACCCATCTGTCAAGGAACGTCCCACTCTCCACTTGAGTGCTTCTGTCAGTATACCACTTTCTCCCAGTCTGGATACAGAAATCAGATATTCCAAATGCTCCCAAGCACAAAACAAGCCGACACTTGCTTCACTGCTAACATGGACTGTTTTATTATCACACATTGACACAACAGATAAAATAACTCAGAGACTCTTCCCCCCCACCCTTGGAAAAGAGGGCGGATTAAACTGTCCAAAGACAATGGACACACAAGTCAGGTGTGTTCAAACTTCTCCTCAGTAAACAGTCTTATCAGCAGGGGGCTGCTGGAGGAATCCCCCCTACCTCTACAGGGACACACATCCCAAATGATCACAGCAAAGAGTCCACAACAGAATATGACAATATATACATATATACACGACTGAGTCTGACTTGTACAGTTCAGACTGGATTTCTAATTCACCTCACAAAGAGTATTGTTCCCTTGAAAATCCAGGGCCCATAATTAAAAGGCAAGAGTCTTGCATTCAGTCCTCTCCAACAGCCTCTGTCCCGGCTAGGTCTGCCACACCATCCCCCTCCCCCCTTTCCCCCCCCTCTCCTCTTTCCCCCCTCTTCCCCACCTCACGTCCCGATCATTCCCCATCCTCCCAGATTCCTCCCTTCCTAACCTTCCCCCCACTTCACCCAACATGACTATTTCACTTTCCTTTACCTTAACACTTCTTGCACTACTATAGGCTAGACTCCTGCCTTCATGTTTTTCCAAGCCTCAACTGGTGTTTTTCCATGTGCACTACCCATTGACGGTTCTTCGTGACCTGACTTTGAGTCGCAAATAAAACATCTTCATTTGGGTGAGTGTTTGTTGATGGGCATGTTAGTCAACAGGCCATTTCAATGTATCATTACCATTATTATTTAAATTCTTTGTATTGTGATTTTAGTCCATGCAACGGTTCTAATTTTGGTTTGGTTTTATGCAGTGTTACATCTAATTGTTTTTTAATTATCCCCTGATAAGCCCAGAGGGGCGAAACATGTCGGGATTATCACTCCAACGCCATCTCCGAGTGATTATAAATTGTCATCTACTTTGAACTTTGGATGTATTTTTGTACTTGTGCACATAACTCATACCAAACTTTATATCATGTTCTGCATATAACATTATTAAATTTGTAATTTTTATACCTAGTATGGATTCAAACTCTGTTTGTTTTTTCTTCTTGGCACCTTTAAAGTCCTGCCAAAAAATCTCCCCTCTCTACAGAAGTAATAATTGTTTAGATGGCTTTAAATGCAGGTCATACCATATAAAGAGGGCTCACTAGGTGCCCTGAGAGAACAGTGGGGGAAAGATTGCCAAAATGTAGCCATTACTCTGTTGGAGTGGATCACCTCCTTGAGGGGGGTAATTGGAGCCCAGTCAGCGTTTCCAGTAGGAAGCTAGTGCTCCGAGTGCGTTGTCTGTCTGTTACAGCCGTCTCTTCCGTCCCGGTAACATTATTTCCGCCGTGTGTTCCACACTGGTCGACCCGGACTTCCTGGTGGCCACAAGACACCCCAGTCATCCCCAGCGGCTCCCTGGCGCAAAGGGGATCCTGCAGGATGGACCAGAGTGGCACCCCCATGTCCTTTTATTCCATTAGCCTGTGAGTAATTTTTCACCATTGTGCATTTTAAAAAAACCTTTTAACTACTACACTTAGGTAGTGCTTCCTTTTCTTTTCCCTTGTTTACCTGTGTAGACAAAAATCCTGGCACTGGCCCTGTTGGGATACACGTCATCCATTCCTCATCAATCTAAGGCACACAGTGTACGTGCCGGACCATCTTGTGTAAGCGGCAGTTGGGTGATAAAAAAATAGGATTTTTATAACAGCTTACCTGTAAAATCCTTTTACAAGTAAGTAGGCTAGTATTGTTATACCTTGAGCCCTTAGCCTGGCTAAAGGAGGAGCCAGGACCTTTGTAAACACTGGAGGTGCCCTTCGCTCTTGTGTCCCTCCTGCTGCATGTAACAGCACAAATAGTGCCTTTTAAAACATACCTTCCCACGCTGGACGTTGGAGGACGCCAACGCCGCGCTAAACCCCGCCCCCGTCACCTACGGCCCTTCCCTCCTTTTTTAAAAAGAGCTCTTTCCCGCCTGAGCATAGGCTCCTGATCCTATGGTATCCAGAGGGAGGAAAGGAGAAATGGCGGGGGGGGTCTGGAAGCCACCGAGCCATTCGCGCCATTTTTTTTAAATTTCTTGTGGCGCTCTTTTCCCGAGAAGAGGGGAATAAGAAACCGCACAGGGGGGGCGTCTGGTGGGGAGAGGGAACCCCCCAGACTTATCGGAGGTCTGCTGCTTGGCCTGGAGGAAGAAGAAACTGCTGCTTCCTGGACAACAACTTTCTGAGAAGCATGAGACGGTAATTGCTCAATACAGCCCCCAGTGGTGACACAGGCATAACAACACTTATTAAATTTAAAGGAGACAATCATAAGAAAATTTTAAAAAATTTCTTAGAAAACTCCACTTACCTTTCCCGCCACAGGGTTTTCTGTGGTAAACCAACAGACACAATCTTCACCCTTCAGGAGCTGGGGATCCTCGAGGAAACCCACAATCCTGGACCTGTAATAGCACCACCGCCAGTAAAAACTTTATGGCCTTAATACCAAAAAGTACTGGATCCCGGGGTCCAGCTCTCTAAAGAGAAGCGTTTACAGGCAAGACTTCGTTTCTTCGGATACAATGCCCGGGTACCATTCAATTCAGCCAAAAAGACACTTTGAATGGATCCGGCTGAATGGCTAGACCCAGCAAGGATTGCTCCAGTAGAGCTCAGCACAGCACATCTTTACTCGTGACCAACACCTTAGACACTGGCAAAAAAACTGAGGTACTCCCAGCAGTGGGAGGGGTTATATAGGGAGTGCACTTTTTGTTTTAGGGCGTGTTAGTGTCCATCACCTGCAGGTGGCCTATAACCCACATAGTAACTACTATGGTTCTGTGTCCCGTGATGTATGATAAGAAAAACGTGTGCCCCCCCCCCCCCCCCCCCCATGACATCAGTATGGAAGATGGCAGCGCAGGACCTGGAATGTTTCAGCAGTGAGGAAGGTTGCAGCAGACAAAACTGCATTCTCTGGCTGTGTGAGTATGTTTTTGAGGCTTTACAGAACAGCTGTATTTATACTGAGATTCAATTACACACAGGTGGACTCTATTTACTAATTAGGTGACTTCTGAAGGCAATTGGTTCCATTAGATTTTAGTTTGGGGTAGCAGAGTAAAGGGAGCTGAATACAAATTTTTTTTTTTTTTACAATTTAACATTTATCATTTTCCCTCCACTTCACAATTATGTGCCACTTTGTGTTGGTCTATCACAAAACCAAAAACTTAAAGTGGATGTAAACCCAATGTCATCCTTTCTAAACTACTGCCATAGGGGTTATCTATAAGGATATACATGCCTCCTGCATGTATCCTTACCTGTCAAATGTCTCCCCTCCGTCTGTTATTAGACCTGAAAAACTGCATATTCTGTGGGTGGGTCTGTTGTCTGGAGCTCAGTGGGTGGAGTCGTGATGTCAGTAGACTCCCCGCCCACCTCTACACTCCCCTGTGTATTTCTAACACTGAACTTCTGCTATGATCTCTAACATCCAGTGAAAAGACAGGAAAGTAACCACATGACATCAGCATGCCAAATCATGCTGAGGTGTGGAACAGCCAATCATTGCAGAGCAGCAGAAGAAAGGAGTGGGGGAGGGAATTAAAAAATACTGCATGTGTCTTAGGCTAGTGCATGAGATATGTAAATCACCTGTCACTCACAGCAAGGGGGAGTTTTTGACAAAGTTTTTCTCAGTTTGTCAAGAATTGTCTCACTGAACAATAAAAGAGGATTGCTCAGAGATGGATTAACTCTGTGTGGCAAGACTGGGCTCAAATTATAGGAAATCTTATACTCTACAGTATGATAAAAAAAAAATTCGGGTTTACATCCACTTTAAATGTATTTTACGTGATAGACCAGTGATGGCGAACCTTGGCACCCCAGATGCGTTGGAACTACATTTCCTATGATGCTCTACTACACTGCAGAGTGCATGAGCATCATGGGAAGTGTGGTTTCAAAACATCTGGAGCACCAAGATTCACCATCATTGGTCTATCACATAAAATCCCAATAAAATACATTTAAGTTTTTGGTTGTAACATGACAAAATGTGGAAAATTTCAAGGGATGTGAATACTTTTTTAAGGCACTGTATATGGATGAACTTCCCTGCTAATAACCATGTTTATTCTATTTTGCCACTCAACTCCCTCCCATATGTCTAAAGATAATCAGTTAGAGCGAGGGTAGGCAACGGGTATGGCAATGTGATGCCTAGATGGCAACCAAATTTTGCTGTCTGTACTAACCCATTGACAGAAGAAGTGATGGCAGGGTAACTAATCTTGTTGGATAGCAGCTGAAACAGACAGCCAATGCTGGGGGTGAGGAGAGAGGCAGCAGGAGATGAGTGCTCCTGTTTTCTACAGGATGGCCATTGTGATTGGTTAAAGGAAGGTAAAGGAGAAAGTCCCCTTTATCTTAGCTACTTTGTGGGTGCACTGTGTAGCTAGGACATTAGTTTCTGGGTAACTAGAGCAAGCTGTAAAATAGATGGCAGGATAGGAAAAATGTCAGGGCTGTGATCAAGGCCGGATCTAGGGGGATGCTGGGGTGGGCTGTACCCCCCCCCCCCAGACTTCAGTGGTGCCACACTGCACTCAAAGCTCCCCTGAGAGCCCTGCAATGTACACAGAGTGGATTGTCCCAGTAACACCGACAGCCATCAGAACAGCTACAGCATCTCTCCCAAGTCCTGCTCTGCATTCACAGTGTGTAGGCATGTTGTGTACTGCTAATTAGTGGCTTGCCCAGGTTGGGGGGGGGGGGGAGTCAAGTATGTGTGCACAGTTCCTGGGTTTTTTGGATCCAGCCTACTAACCATTAATATAAATATATGAAAAGGCTGGGTTTGAGGCTCCCTTTTTGGTCTGCGCTTGACTACATATGCTGCAAGGAAGGACTGCTGTGCCTTGCAGTCTGTTGGAGGCACGGGGGATCCGGAGGTTACCCAGCACCTGGAGAATGCCAATATGGACTACTACCTTGCAGGGGTATGCCTGGGCAGCCATTCAGTTAGAGTTAGGAAACAGACCCTGTTCATATTCAACGGTTTTACTGAAGACCCTTTTAGTAAAGTTGCATCAACTGTTCTGAGCCTAGTTTGAAGTTATTCAAAGGGGTGCATGTTCGTTCTGTCTAACCAAAGGACCAGAGTCTGAAAAGCACAAAGGGGTATGAAGTAACACTGCTCCAAAAGGGTTAAAGTGGAAGTTTAGTCAAACCCAACTAACTAAACCTATTCTTTTCCACATTCTATGGCTAATCTAGCTAGCTCTGTAAAAAAAAAAAAAATAAATAAAATAAAATCGCTTTACTTACCTGTTCTGCAGCCACTTCAGTCCGATCCCATCCCATGAGCTGTCAATGGCTGCTTCAGTGTGTGGAAATGTGCAGGAGAGGCAGCTGACAATGGAAGCACCATAGTCACTCTGTGGGTGACGTGACTTGCCAGGCGTTTCACAGCTGTTATCGGTTCTCTCCTGTATACAGCAGACTAGAGCAGCCACAGAACAGGTAAAATATAGCAATTTTTTCTTTACAGGACTAGATAGATTAGGCTTATAATGTGGCAGAGAATAGGTTTAGCGTTAGTTTTGACTAAACTTCCCCTTTAACTCATTAAGACAAGGAAGAGGAGTGTAGTTGCTAGGAGTAACCAAGCACAAGTTCAAGACACAAAGCAACCAGTCATTAGGTGTGGTATCTGGTAAGGCGAGGGGTCAATGTCTGGCTCCCTCTCTAGTGGTTGGTTTCCAGTAGCAAATGGAGCCAACTCTGCAATGCTGAAATCCATGGCCTGGTCAGGAGGTAACAGGAAGTAAGGAGGTCATAAGTGCACGCATATGGTCTGTGCTTTGTGCACGGCAGAACCCCATTCTGTTACTGGGAGTGAGGTAACAGAGGTACGTTGAGCTGGTGGAGTGGGGCGCAAGCTCAGCATACTCCTCCTAATACATTTACCAAGTTACAGTGTGTAGGCACATGGGACAGTACTTTTCAGAGGAACTCTGTATTTTTACTGCACACGGGGAACTTAATGTTAGATTCTTCACAAGACCACACTCTCCGCCTGGTCTCAAGCATTGATGCGTGCGAAAGATACCCGCTTCGTGTAGGGTGAGTAGACCCTGCTCACAACTGCACAAGAATCAGAGGCTGCTGCAGGTGTTCTTATGGTTATCAGCGTTACTGGAAGAATACGCTGTGCTCTCTTTTGTGTGGCTGGGGAGGAGGAGCAAGTATCCAGCCAACAGTGTGCCAGGGCCTGATATGGGCACTGTGACAGATCCCGGATAGCCTGGCTAGGCACCCCCACCAGACCTGTGTCTCCTATTATCCAAACGCACCAGCAGCTGGCAGACTCGCCATAACCAACCGTTAATCCCCCCCCCCCACATCATGAGGCAAACCACACAGATGTTGAGGGTTAAACATGCAGAGCATAAACTTTTTATTAGGTACAAAACATACACCTTTAAACACAGTTAGGGACACTCCCCTTAGCCTTGTCATAGACAGGGAAGGGGACAAGGAAGAACCAATGGGAACCAGATACTTGTACATTCAAACAGAAACTACTAGTTGAAACAAAAAGGGATTATGACAAGCAGGCAGCCCCTCCTTACACATCCCCTGCTGTGATGCATCTCCACACCGTCTACCTGGCATGACATAACATAATTAAACACAAAAACAAGAGGGAGAGGATGGAGGAGAAGGGATGCAATTTACATAGGGACATCATTACATTATCCCAATGCCATTTTGTCCCCAAGTCTCGTAGCCCCACACTTTAGGCATACCGCCATCTTGTATATGTCTTTATCAGCTAAAAGTACATTGTTTGTGGAATAAAAGTATATATTTAGCCCTGTTGGGCCAATAGGTTTAGGTAGCCGGAAACGGCTCCACAAACCCAGCCACAGATATCGCGTTCACTCGGTTTCGATGAACTGGCGGCTGCGGACACAAATGACTGGAGTTGGTATCTTCTCTTGGTTGCAGGACACGGCAAATAGCCCTCCAAATGTCCCATTCTCTGCTGGGGCATAGTCTGTTGGTAGCCCAGCCCACAGCCCCCTCCAAAACACACAGTGACAGTGAGTTCTGTCACAAGCACCCCTGAACCAGCAGATACAGGAGGAAGACGTGGAGGGGCTGGACAGCTGCGGACAGAGCAGAACTCATGATTGAGACTGTGAAGCATGCCTAGTGTACTGCAGAGTACACTCCAGGCTCATTCACAATACCAGTGATTTCCAATAAACACAGGTCACCACTAGGGTACCTAGAATACAATTGTTTTCTAAGTACCCCGTTCACATCACAATGCTGGGGTGACGTGCAGTGCATAAAAATGCTGTGCGTCTGCAGTTTTCTGCCCCACACTGGATGCCACTGCACAGCAGCACAACACACCCCACTGTGTGAGTGACACGAATGAGTGTGTCACTACTGTGACATTTCAATTAAGATTGAGAAAAAAAAAACAAGCAGTGCAATGCGCTGAATAATGTATTGCACTGTCCTCTGCTGTAGTGGACACTGCATTGGTCTGTGCAGGAAAATGTTGCGTTTTACCATGCAATGTGAACACAGCCTCATTGTACTAGGATGGAGCACTGATGCACTTTTGCCAGAGCAGTTTTAGTTGGATTACTGGAAGGTGCCCTGCATCTCTGGCCATTTGCCCATTGCTGATATAAGTCTGCATTTCTTTCACAATCTCAGAGAGTTTTTTTTTTTTTTGTTTTTTAGTAGGATGGCCCTGGGAAGCCTGGAGAGGCAGAACAACAAGGAAGGGTGGCCTCCATAGATTTTTCTGATTTATCTGTAGTATGGGATATAGTACAGGGAAGTCTTTGCAACACAGCTCAGGTGCTTCATATGGCTAATGTTTGCCAGTTCACTGTCCTTGTCAAATTACATTAGCAGTTTATAATGTATCATTTATTTAGTTTGGAAAGCAGGCTCCTTGACTTTTTTTTTTTATACAGCACGCCCAAATCAGACAGGCTAGATCTGGCCCTGGCTGTGTGTATCAGGAGGAAAGGAGGTGTGGGGTGGAATGATCACTGTTTAGACTTTACTACCACCCCTACTTTTTAATGGGGCCTTGCAAGGCTAGCACTAGAGATATTTGCTCTCTTCCTTGCTGCTCGGGTAGATCTCCACCTCTCCAGGGTGGCCTACCCCTGAATTAGAGAATCAAATGCCCATTCTACACACAGTGTGAAGGCTAGGATGAGATTGAAGAACCAATCCTCCATACCCTAACTGAACTGGAAATTTTGTGAATCTGCTCATGGAACTGGCTTGTAGATTTTTTTTTCTATTGGTATGGAGACTAATATAGATAGATCAATGTTTCTAGCACCACCTTGTGGTGATTGTGGGAGTATTTTTTTTTTTCAATAACAGTAGGTTTAATAACTGAACATGGGACTTTCTTTAAAGAACTATACCCTGTAACAAACAACCTTTTTTTTTTTTTTTTTTTTTTTTTTTAAGTGAATGGGAATTTTGTACTCACAGTAAAATCATTTTCTTGGAATTATCGAGGCACACAAGACTCAGACATTTGGGTTATAATGCTATAATTATAACCACTCTCACACCCAGCATGCCTCACTTTGCTACCAAATCAGTGCTGAGAGCAAGACCATTTACACAGAGTTGAACCCTCACTTGGTGAGATCCAAGAAAATGATTATATATTAATTACAAAAGATCCAGTTTTCTTCATTGAGGAACACAGGATTCATATATACAGTGGAAATAAAAAGTCTACACATCCCTGTTAAAATGTCAGGTTTCTGTGATATAAAAAAAAAAAAAGGACAAAGATAAATAATTTCAGAACTTTTTCCACCTTTAATGTGACCTATAAACCGTACAACTCAGTTGAACAAACTGAAATCTTTCCGGTGGAGGGAAGTAAAAATAAACTGTGCACACCCTTGAATACTTTGTTGAAGCACCTTTTGATTTGTTTAAAGCACTCAGTCTTTTTGGGTATGAGTCTATCAGCATGGCACATCTTGACTTGGCAAAATGTCTCTTTGCAAAAAAACACTCCAAATCTGTCAGATTGCAAGGCAATTGCCTGTGCACAGCCCTCTTCAGATCACCCCACAGTTTTTTAATTAGATTAATCTGAGTGTGTAACCCCCAATCCTGAACCATACCAGGCCACATGCCCTCAACATGGGGGTTCTGCCACCCAACAAAGCACCTTTTCTCCATGTTGATGACAACAAGGGCCTCTTGCCCATAACCTGGCCCGTTGTGTATGGATTTTGAGGGGTCCCCCTTATAATACACACTAGACCCAAAGATCCTGATATGGACTTTAGCATGAAACCCAGGCCATTTTCTTTTTGTTCTCCAATATGAGGTCACAGGGTGACAACGCTCTGGGGGGACTCTGACACCAGATGCTCTAGGGTCATACTGTGTTACAACAACCAATCTGAATATACTGGGGGACTCGGTGACACGGGCCAATCTGATGTAATTGGGTTACAGAACGCTCAGGGGGGTGGGCGAAACAGAACACTGAGTATGATTCACTACAATATACTTGCATACAATAATGGACAAAAAAACCCCCACTATTTTTCTTCTTAAAAACATAATTTTAAAAGGATAACTCCACTTTTGTGGTAAAAAAAAATAGGATATACAATTCCGACATAAGTCATTTTGTGATTGTCATTAAAAATTACATTTCTTTTCAATCTGCAGCTGTCATTTTTCTGTAAAGTGAAATGCAATATAGCTACCTGGAGCTGTTCTGTACACAGAATACCCCCCAGATATGTAATTTCCGAGTTGTGTGATTGGCTCACTGATTTTCCCAGAAGTCTTCACTTAGATTTTAGGCATCCCTGGCAACATAATGTAATTTTTGGTCAGATACGACTTCCATTAGACTCATTTAGCACATGAGTACAGAGAAATACACAGGGATTTCTTCAGGATAACAAAAAGGTAGGAGTCTGCAACAAAGATTGTTAAAATCTTTTTACTGTACATAGATCACCCAGAGGGAAGTGTTTTTGTTTCTCAACAAAAATAGGATTTTTATAACAGCTTACCTGTAAAATCCTATTCTTGGAGTACATCATGGGACACAGAGCCTTAAGTAATTACTTAATGGGTTATAGGCCACCTTCAGGTGATGGACACTGGTTATACCCAATCCAGAAAATTCACTCCCTATATAACCCCTCCTCCTTCCAGGAGCACATCAGTTTTTGTAGCAAAGCAATATACTTAAATCCCAAAAAAGAGGGAAGGGACCTCTGTGTCCCATGATGTACTCCAAGAAAAGGATTTTACAGGTAAGCTGTTATAAAAATCCTATTTTCTTTATCGTACATCATGGGACACAGAGCCTTAAGTAATTACTTCATGGGACACCCCATAGTAATGCTACTTGAGGGGAGGGAGACACAACCTGGAGAGTACCCTCAGACTTGAGGACCTATACTGCTGCCTGCAGCACACTGTGCCCGAAGGCCATATCTTCATACCTCCTTACATCCACCTGATAACATTTTGTGAATGTATGCACTAAAGACCAAGTTGTGGCCTTACAGATCTGAGCCATGGAGGCCTGATGACGCATGGAGGCCTGATGACGCACTGCCCAAGAAGCACTAACCTCCCTGGTAGGGTGCACCTTAACTTGAAAAGGGGGAATCTTACGCCTTGAATCATAACTTTGAATTATCACTTGCTGAATCCACTTAGCGACAGTAGATTTCAACGCTGCCTGTCCTTTGTTAGGACCTTCTGGCAGAATAAATAAGACATCAGTCTTACGAATATGAGCAGTTGCCTTTAAATAGATTTTCACTGCTCTCACCACATCAAGACAATGTAGTGACTTTTCTTCCCTGGAACATGGTTTTGGAAAAAACGATGGCAGGACAATATCTTGGTTCAGGTGAAAACCTGAAACTACTTTTGGCAAAAAGTCTGGACGAGGGCGTAACACCACTCTGTCCTCATGAAAAATCAAATATGGCTCTTTACAAGAAAGAGCAGGCAATTCCGAAACCCTCCTTGCTGAGGAAATAGCAACCAAAAATACCAACTTCCTTGTCAAAAGGACTAAGGGAATATGTTATATCGGTTCAAATGGCAGTTCAAATGGCTGTTTTTGTAACACAGACAAAAATCTGAGACTTGCCCTTTAATAGTACTCAAGGCCAATTTCATTTCTACCCCTAATTGTAGAAAGGCAAGAATTCTGTCTATGATATATCTCCGAGGGTGCCAACCCTTGGATTCACACCAGGAAACATAAACCCTCCAGACCCTATAATATATAGTTCTGGAAGTTGGCTTCCTTGCATTAATCAGGGTAGAGATAACTGACTCAGAAAGCCCACGTTTCTTTAGAATGTGTGTTTCAATAGCCAAGCTGTTAAATTTAGAGACCATAAGGAAGGATGAAATATCGGTCCCTGTGAGAGCAGATCTGGCCGTAGTGGGAGGGACCATGGGCCCTCCACTGCCATCTTTACGATTTCTGCATACCATGACCTTCTGGGCCATGCTGGTACCAGCAGAATTACCGGCTTTCTTTCCAGCTTGATCCTGCAACGAAGTCGAGGCAGCAACTGAATAGGGGGCATAGATCAGTGAGAACTGATCCCATGGGGTCACCAACACATGTATTCCGCATGCGAGTGAATCCCTTGTTCTGGCCACAAAGTTAACTAACTTCATGTTGAACCTGGACGCTAGAAGATCTACATCTGGAGTCCCCCATCTTTGGCAAACAGCCCGAAATATGTCGGGGTGAAGAGACCATTCCCCTGGGAATAACTGCTGGTGACTCAAGTAGTCCGCCTGACAATTCTCTACTCCCGGAATGAAGACTGCCGATAGGCACGGAACATTCCTTTCTGCCCAAGTTAGAATATGGTTCACCTCTCTCTGCACTGAGAGACTCTTGGTGCCCCCTTGGTGATTGATATAGGCCACAGCTGTGGCATTGTCGGATTGGATCCTGACAGGACAATCCCGTAACCTGAAAGTCCAGGCCTTTAGAGCCAGACCCACTGCCCGAATCTCTAGGATATTGATGGGCAAGGTTCTTTCGGTTCTTGACCACTGTCCCTGGACAGTTGTCTTTTCTGCTTTCCAGATGACTGGTCTGAAGGATTTTCCTTTCAACAGATTCTGGGTTAGTAACCACCAAATGAGGCTTTGGGACCCTCTTGGGGACAGCTGCATTGGCAAGTCTAAAGCTTGAATTGTTTTGTTCCAAGCAGACAGGATACTGTTTTGCAACAGTCTTGAATGAAACTGGGCATAGGGAACTGCTTTGATTGAAGCCACCATGGTTCCTAGCAATCTCATGCAAAGGCGAATGGAGGGATCGCCTTTTCACCTGACCATCCGCACCAGCTCTCTTATGGAGTTGATTTTTGCCTGAGGCAAGAACACCTTTTCCTGGGCTGTGTCTATGATCAGACTCAGGTACTCCAGCCTTTTTAGCGGTATTAACCACCTGGCATCCGCGCTGTAGCCGAATGACGGCTACAGCGCGGACCTACATTCCCGGGAGGACGTCATATGATGTCCTCCCCTGTGCACGCTCCCTGCGCGCGCCCTGCAGGGCGCGCGCCGGGCGCATTGTGATCACCGAGTCACTGAGACTCGGCTGATCACCGATCTGTGTAAGGGGCCGGTCCCGGCCCCTTACCATGTGATCAGCTGTCAGCCAATGACAGCTGATCACATGATGTAAACAAAAGATCGGTAATCGTTTTTTTTTTTTTACTCACGCTGACAGCGCGAGTAGAAAAAAAAAGCCGATCACCGGATCGGATGTGAGGGACATCGGTCCCCAAGTGGAAGAGGCACATCTGCCTCATCAGTGCCCAATAAAAGTGCCACCTAATAGTGCCCACAGTGCCACCTAATAGTGCCCACAGTGCCACCTAATAGTGCCCACAGTGCCACCTAACAGTGCCCACAGTGCCACCTAACAGTGCCCAAAAGTGCCACCTAACAGTGCCCACAAGTGCCACCTATCAATGCCCACCTGTAGTGCCAATCAGTGCCACCTGCCAGTGCTGCCCATCACTGCCACCCATCAGTGCCCATCACTGCCGCCTATCAGTGCCCATCACTGCCGCCTCATCAGCGTACATCAATGAAGGAGAAAAATTACCCGTTTAAAATTTTTTAAAACAAAATATAAAAAAATAAACTTTTTTTTAAAAAAAAAATCAGTTTTTTACATTTTTTTAATAAAAAGTAAAAACCGCAGAGGTGATCAAATACCACCAAAAGAAAGCTCTATTTGTGGTGAAAAAATGATAAAAATTTCATTTGGGTACAGTGTTGTATGACCGCGCAATTGTCATTCAAAGTGCGTCAGCGCCGAAAGCTGAAAATTGGTCTGGATAGGAGGGGGGTTTAAGTGCCCGGTAAGCAAGTGGTTAAGGAAGATTTCTCTAGGTTGAGAATCCAACCCAAACTTTCCACATAATTGGTTGTAGTGCGTACACTTTGCTCCAAACGAGAGCCACCGACTGATCTATTACTAATAGATAGTCTAGGTATGCTATGACTGTTATGCCCTGTGCCCTTAACCTGGCTAGAAGTGGGGCCAGAACTTTGTGAACATCCAGGGTGCTGTGGCTAGCCCGAAGGGCAGGGCTACAAACTGAAAATACTGCTGTTCTAACCGCAGAAACTTTTGGTGAGCAGGAAATATAGGGACATGCAGATATGCATCCCTGATATCGATTGATGCCAGAAGTTCTCCTCCTAGCAGGATAGAAACTACTGACCTGATCGTCTCCATGCAAAAGGAGCGGATCTTCAGGAACTGATTTAGATTTTTTTAGATCTAGAATGGGTCTGACATGCCCATTTGGTTTTGGTACCATAAAAAGATTTGAATAAAACCCCAGACTTTGCTCTTTTGTGGGGATCTGTAGGATCACCCCTTGAGATATTAATCGGTCTAGTGCCTGAAACAGATTGTCTTTTCTCTGGATCTTTGGGAACGCTTGACCTCAGGAAGCGAGACAGTGGAAAGTCCCCAAATTCCAGCTTGTACCCCAGCGTTACCATGGAGACGACCCATCTGTCCTGAATTTCCTCTTTCCAGACTTCTGAAAACTGCAGAAATCTTCCCCCCACCTTGGTGAGAGGGGTTGCCTTTTCATGATGAGGCTTTGCAGGTTTCCAACCCTAGGACTTCTTTTGAGCCTGGGCCTGACCCTGAAGTTTTCCTCTAGAATCTGACGGCGGAGGCCGTCGCCACTGCCTAGAGGCGGAAGCCCCTGGCGCAGAGGAAAGAGCCCGTTTTAAATTAAGGGCATTTATACTTTCCCACTAGTAATTGTTTGGATATATTTTTTCCAAGTCTTCTCCAAATAGTGGCTCTCCACGAAAAGGGAACCCAGTTAGGAGGTTTTTACATGGGCTTCAGCTGACCAATTTTTTAACCACAAGATTCTACGCATATGCACAAGCATAAGCGTAAGGCAGGAGGCCTGGTGAATAGAATCTTTAATGGCATCTATGGCAAAGCAGAATGCTTTTGGTAGTTCAGCCAATTCCCGAGCTAAGGGCCTATTTAACTTGGTCCTTTAGTGATTGACGCCTTTTGCAGCGACTGCAGGCTGAGTAACGGCACCAGCCAAGGAAAAAGTAGATTTTAACAGGGATTCCAACTTGCCAAAGAAAAAGTAGATTTTAACAGGGATTCCAACTTTTTATCGGTTGGATCCTTAAGTATTTGTGCATTGTCTACAGGACAAGTTAGGCCTTTATTCACACTGGAAATCGCAGCATCAATTGCTGGTACTTTCCATTTTTTGGAGAATTTCTCCTCCAGGGGATAGAGAATTGAAAATCTCTTAGGAGGGAGAAAATGCTTATCCGGGTGATCCCATTAAGCAAAAATAAGCTGTTCTAGTAATGCATGTACAGGAAACGGCTGAAAAGGTTTTAAGGAACCCAAGGAAGAAACCAAGCTTTCAGGAGACTGCATTAGGGGCAGCATGAAAGTGGAACGAACCATCTCTGTAAGAGTTTGTATCAGCAATTTCTCAGATTGTGAGGCTGAAAAAGGTTCATCTACCATTGTTTCCTCCACAGAGGAATCATCGGTTTGTTTTTCCTCCTGATCGACTGAAGGTAACACCTCATCCTGAGCCCACTGTTCCCCTTGCAAAGGTTCTGAAGTGGGGGAGGGGGATCTAGCACGCTTCCTATCCATTTGAATGGAGGATGTGATTAAAGCCGCTAATCCTCCTTCCAGACCCTGCAGGGAGGAGGAAAGGACATCTTCAGTCACGTATACAGGGGCTGAGATGTGAGAAGCAGCTGCACCAATTTGTTCCAATGGCTCACCCTGGTTATTCAGGCAAGGATGACAGCATGGAAATGCGACTCGAGATCCTAATGCCTGGGGGTGAAACCTTTACTTTTTTGGTTTTTGTGGTGTTTTTTTGGTAGGCATAGTCCTAAGTACAAAAACAGAGGCACTATACAAATTGCACTTAATCGCTGAATATAGTCATGACATTTAAAGCCGCTATAAACTTCAGCCTAGTGCTGGGAAAAGGGTGTCTTTCCTGTATCAGGAATGCCAGTTTGCAACTCTCACATGTCCCACAGCTCCTGTGTCCCTGTGTCGCAGGCTGCTTGTTTCCTCCTCGTCAGCTGAGGAGAGACTGTCACAGCTGTAGTTTTATTTGTTTTAGCCTGCCGTGCGTCCTCGTGTACGTTCACAGCAGGCTGCGTTTAGCAAACCTTCAAGGACCGGGTCTCTAAATATCGGGGTTCCAACTCCCTTGGACCTGTAAAGAACCCACCAGGAAAGCTAGGTAATATAGCAAGACCAAAGCCCTGGGTTCCTGGGGTCCAGCCCTACAAAGAGGCGTTACAGGCAAAACCTTGTGCTTTGAATACGAGGCCCCAGGTACCATCCTTTTAGGCCTTAGAGGCACTTTGGATGGATCTGGTCTTTATGGATTTAAATCCAGCATGGATCCCTCCTGGAGCTCCTCAGAGCACATCTTCACTCGTGACCAACACCTTAGACACTGGCGAAAAAACTGATGTGCTCCTGGAAGAAGGAGGGGTTATATAGAGAGTGAACTTCCTGGATTGGGTCTAACCAGTGTCGATCACCTGAAGGTGGCCTATAACCCATTAAGTAATTACTTAACCACTTCAATACCCAGCCATTATCATATGATGTCCGCAGATGGGATCTCCCATCCTGGGCGGGTGTCATTTGACGTACTCGGCTTTCCGCCGCTACTGCGGGCCCCCGGGGCCCCGCAGAGCGGCGATCGGGGATCCACTGTGTCCCTCGGGACACAGCCATTCCCCGATGAGGGTAATGAGCGGGTGGCGGAGTCTAGAAAGCATCGTGACCGGCTGTATCCAATCACAGCTGGTCACTATGCAGAGTGGCGTGCACGTCCCTTTGTCCCTCAGACAAAGCTCAGCCCTGATCAGGGTAAAGAGCCAATGAAATGTACCTGAGTACCTGCCATCAGTACCCGTCAGAGTACCTGTGATCAGTACCCGTCAGAGTACCTGCCATCAGTACCTGTCAGAGTACCTGTCATCAGTACCTGCCATCAGTACCCGTCACAGTACCTGCCGTCAGTACTCATCAGAGTACCTGCCATCAGAGTACCTGCCATCAGTACCTGTCAGAGTACCTGCCATCAGTACCGTCACAGTACCTGCCATCAGTACTCATCAGAGTACCTGCCATCAGAGTACCTGTCATCAGTACCCATCAGAGTACCTGCCATCAGTACCCATCAGAGTACCTGCCATCAGTACCTGTCTGAGCTCATCAGAGTACCTGTCCATCCATCCCGTCAGAGTACCTGTCATCCCATCTAGCCCACCAGAGTACCTGTCCCGTGAGCCCATCAGAGTACCTGCCTGCAGCCAATTACTACCAAGCTGCAGCCCATTAGTCCCTGACGTTCAGCCCATTAGTCCCTGACATTCAGCCCATTAGTCCCTGACGTGCAGTCCATCAATGTCACCCGTCATACAGCCATGTCCAGAAAGGTATACACGCCAGAAGAGGCATACCAAATACTGAGTCTGACCGATGAGAGCAACAGGGAGCTCTCACCGCCCAGTTACAGTCCTGATTCCGATTCTGGTTCAGAATATGAACCCGTCAAAAGCAGCACATCAGGATCTGAATCAGAGGAGGAAGCAGTCCCTCCAAAAAGACGACGGTCTGAACACCAGGCAGCTACCAGCAGTGCCAATGGCGCTAGACCCCAGGAGGAGAGGCCCAGCACAAGCACTGCTAGACCCCAGAATGAAAGTCCCAGAATTGCACGCCAAAGAATTAGGGCCCAAACCCAGCTACCAGATGCCTTGGCAAACCCATTGTGGCTGCCTTCTAGCACAGGGTCAGCCACGATCCCCCCTTTCACAGCACAGCCAGGTGTGCAGGTCCACACTGAAGGTTTTTCCCAAATTGATTTCTTTAATTTATTTTTCCCTGTCGAATTAGTTCAAGGCATCGTGGAGAAAACCTATCTTTTTGCCCAACAATTTATTGAAAACAACTCCAGCTCAAACTATGCCCGCCCTTTTGAATGGAGACTCCTAACAGTGGCGGAGCTTAAATTGTTTTTAGGCCTAACGCTCAATATGGGGCTTACAAAAAAAAAATAAAGTGCATAAATATTGGTCGACCAACCCTATCCACCACATGCCAATTTTTTCCTCTGTTATCTCCTGGTCCCGATATGAAATTATAATGCGCTTCTTGCATTTCAGCAATAACTCACAGTGCCCCCCTCGAAATACCCCAGACTTTGATAAATTATATAGCAATCGCCCCCTAATTGATTTTTTTCTCCAAGAGATTTGCTGAACTTTACATCCCTGACAAGAACATCTCTGTGGACGAATCCCTGGTCCATTTCACAGGCCGGCTGGGAATCAAGCAATATATCCCCAGTAAGAGGGCGAGGTATGGGTTGAAGCTCAATAAGCTCTGTGAAAGCTCCACCGGATACGTGCACTCATTCCGCGTGTATGAAGGCAAAGACTCCCAGCTCCAGCCCTCTGAGTGTCCATCGTACATGGGAATAAGCGGGAAAATTGTTTGGGAGTTGGCCACTCCTCCAAAAGGTTTATCACATATACATGGACAACTACTATACTAGTTTGCCCCTTTTCCGCCACCTATACCAAAAAAAAACTTTGGCCTGAGGTACAGCAAGGAAAAACAGAAAGGGCTTCCCACAGAGTCTAGTCACCACAAGGCTACAAAGGGGACGAATCGGCAAGCTTGAGGAACAAGGAAGTGTTGGCTGTGAAGTGGAGGGATAGGAAAGATGTGTACATCATGTCCACCATCCACGATGACACCTCGGTGGAACTTCGCAGAAGACGCGGTCCCGTTTGAAAGCCTTCCTGTATCCTTGAGTACAATCAATTTATGGGGGGGGGGGGGGGGATTTAAATGATCAAATGTTGCAGCCCTATCTTTCAACCTGAAAATCCCTCTTCTGGTACAAAAAAGTTGCAATTTACTTTTTTCATTTGGCCATGTATAATTCTTTCATAATCTATCAAAAATCGATGGAAACACTCGCCACCTTCATAAAGTTTATTGAAGACATTATCACTGCCCTGATCTACCAGCAAGTATCCCCCCCAGAAAGCATTCGCTTCTATTGTGTCAGCAGACTACATGAGTGCCATTTTCCTGATGATATGCCACCATCAGGATCCGGAAGACGAAATGTCGGGTGTGCACCAAAAGAGGAGTTAGGAAAGACACCAGTTTCCATTGTCCCCAATGTCCCTCCCAACCTGGCCTTTGCATCAGAGAATGCTTCAAACACTATCACACGCTTGTAAATTATTACCCATATTTCTAATAGACTGCCATTTCCCCCGTTTTCAATTTCTGTCCTGAATATTTCCCTGGTACCTCAACCAACCATATCATTGTCTTCCATGTGAACTGACCCTGGCCTGTTTCTCGACTATGCTGATGCTTGCTGTCTGCATTGTTTATTCGCCATATTTCTGCCTTTCACGTGAACTGACCCTGGACTGTATCGACTATGCCTCTGCCTGCCGTCTGCATTGTTCATCCGCCATATTTCTGCCTTTCACGTGAACTGACCCTGGACTGTATCGACTATGCCTCTGCCTACTGTCTATTTCTGCCTTTTACCTGCACTGACCTCAGCCTGTTGACCATGTTTTTGCCTGCCCCTTGCACTGATCTTTCACCCTGCTACACAGGGGTCTCACATATGTGAGGGGCTCCAGAACAGTGTTCTGAGTAGAGAAAAACAGTTTTTGTTTTTCTGTGTTCCCAGAACAGGGTCTGGTTGTCCGGAGGCTTCAAAGCGATTTGGGTGGGAGAAGCCTCTACCCCATCCCCATTCTTTCCTGACCGATGCCCTAAGCTTGAGTGGTCCTGCCTGTTCCCTGGACAAATACTTTGGCTGTACTGACCATATCTCTGCCTGCTGCATGTATGGACAGCATTCCTGCCTGCTGCATGGACAATCCTTTTGCTGCTGCTGACCACATCCCTGCCTGTTTTCTAGACCAATGCTTTGACTGTGCTGACAACATCTCTACCTGTACTGACTATGGACAGTATTCCTGCCTGCTGCCTGTTTTGCTGTCGCTGTCCACATTCCTGCCTGCTGCCTGGACCGATGCTCTCCTCTGGACCACTGCACTACTAAAACTGCAGGTAATCTTTTCTTTACTCTTTCCTCAGCAGAATGTATTTTGGTTTGTAATTGGTATGTACAGTACATGCTTTGTGTTAGAAATATGAAGGGCCTTCAACAATGTGATAAGTTGGCAGGAATTTATGAGTGTAATTTATGCTCCTAGAACGCCTGACGGTGCTACTTCAATGTTGGGCCTCTGTATGTGGCCAGGCTGTGTAAAAGTCTCACACATGTGGTATCAACATACTCGGGAGGAGTAGCAGAATGTATTTTGGGGTGTCAGTTTTGCTATGTACATGCTATGTGTTGGAAATATCTTATAAATGGACAACTTTGTATAAAAAAAAATGCGTTTTCATTTTTTTTTCCACATATTCCAAAAACTTCTGGAAAAAATGAACCGTTCAAAAGACTCATTATGCCTCATAGATTATACGTTGGGGTGTTAGCTTTCCAAAATGGGGTCATTTTGTGGGCGTTTCCATTGACCTGGTGCTCCAGGGCCTTCAAAAGTGTGATAGGTTGTAATCAAATGAGATGTGCAATTTATGCTCGTAGAACGCTTGTCGGTGCTACTTGGATGTTGGACCTCTGTATGTGGCCAGGCTGTGTAAAAGTCTCACACATGTGGTATCACTATACTTAGGAGTAGCAGAATGTATTTTGGGGTGTCATTGCAAGTATGCATGTGCTGTGTGAGAGAAATAACTTGTTATTATGACAATTTTGTGTAAAAAAAAAAAAAAAAAAAAATTAATAATATTCCCAAGAATTGTGGGGAAAAAAATTACAACTTCAAAAAACTCACCATGCCTCTTACTAAATACCTTGGATACATTTTGGCCAAAATTTATGAAGAAAAATTACTTATTTGCAAAATTTTACAATAGAAACGAAAAAAAAGTGTTTTTTTTTCCAAACATTTTCTCTTTTTTCGCTTATATTGAAAAAAATAAAAAACCCAGCGGTGATTAAATACCACCAAAAGAAAGCTCTGTTTGTGAGAAAAAAAATATACAAATTTTGTTTGGGTACAGTGTAGCATGACTGAGTAATTGTCATTCAAAGTGTGAGAGCGCTGAAAGCTAAAAATTGGTCTGGGAAGGAAGGGTGTATAAAAGCCTTGTATTGAAGTGGTTAAGGCTCTGTGTCCCATGATGTACGATAAAGAAAATGGAATTACTCTTTAACCACTTGCTTACTGGGCACTTAAACCCCCTTTCTGCCCAGGATAATTTTCAGCGCTCTCACGCTTTGAATGACAATTGCGCGGTCATGCTACACTGTACCCAAACAAAATTTGTATAATTTTTTTCTCACAAACAGAGCTTTCTTTTGGTGGTATGTAATCACCGCTGGGTTTTTAATTTTTTTCAATATAAGCGAAAAACACTGTCCCCAAATTAAATATTTTTTTCCACACAAATAGAGCTTTCTTTTGGTGGTATTTAAGCACTACTGGGGTTTTTATTTTTTGCTAAAAAATGAAAAAAAGGACAAAATTTTTTTTCAAAAAAGCCCAGTTTGAAATAAAATTTTGTAAACAGGTAATTATTATTATTATTATTATTACTAAGGATTTATATAGCGCCAACAGTTTGCGCAGCGCTTTACAACATGGGGCAGACAGTACACTTACAATACAAATCAATACAGGAGGGATCAGAGGGCCCTGCTCGTTAGAGCTTACAATCTAGAAGGGAGGGTCAAGTGGAGACAAAAGGTAATAACTGTGGGGGATGAGCTGATGGGGGAAAAAAAAAAAAGTACAGTTGTTAGGTGTGGGTTGGATAGGCTTCTCTGAAGAGAAGGGTTTTCAGGGATCTTCTGAAAGCTAATAAAGTAGGAGATAAGCGGACAGATTGGGGTAAGGAGTTCCATAGGATTGGAGAGGCTTTGGAAAAGGCCTGGAGGTGAGCATGGGAGGAGGTGACAAGGGAGCTAGAGAGCAGGAGGTCTTGAGAGGAACGAAGAGAGCGCATAGGTTGGTATTTAGAGACTAAGCAAGTGATGTAGCTAGGGGCGAAATTGTGGATGGCTTTGTACGTAGTTGTTAGAATTTTGAATTTAATTATTTGGCCGAGCGGAAGCCAGTGGAGGGATTGACAGAGAGGAGTGGCAGACACAGAGCGACTGGTAAGGTGGATGAGTCTGGCAGCGGCATTCATAATGGATTGAAGAGGTGATAGACTATGTAGAGGTAAGCCAATGAGAAGGGAGTTGCAGTAGTCAAGGCGAGAGATGACCAGCGAGTGAATTAAGAGCTTTGTTGTGTCATTGGTTAGAAAGGGGCGTATTTTGGAGATGTTGCGGAGGTTGAGGCGGCAGGATTTGGACAGTGATTGGATGTGTTGCTTGAAGGAGAGTTCAGAGTCTAGGACTACACCTAGAACCTTGGCATGTGGGGATGGGCTTATAGTTGTGCCATCGATTTTGACAGAGAGATCAGGGGAAGAGGCATGGGGGGGGGGGGAATTAGAAGTTTGGTTTTGGCTAGATTGAGTTTAAGGAAGTGGTGAGACATCCAGACTGATATATCTGAGAGTAAATTACTGATACGTGAGGAGACAGAGGGAGTGGGCTGAGGGGTAGAGAAATAGATTTGGGTGTCATCAGCGTAGAGGTGGTATTGGAAGCCATGGGAGGCTATCAGTTGACCCAGGGAGGCAGTGTAGATTGAAAATAGTAGAGGTCCAAGAACAGAACCCTGAGGGACCCCAACAGGGAAAGGAAGAGGAGAGCAGGAAGTAGAGTTATAAGAAACGCTAAAGGTGCGGTTGGATAAGTAGGAAGAGAACCAGCGAAGTGTACAGTCACGGAGACCAAAGGCGTGTAGTTTTTTGAGATGGAGGGGGTGGTCAACCGTATCAAAGGCAGCAGAGAGGTCCAGGAGTAGGAGTACAGAATAGTGTCGATTGGTTTTGGCCGTTAGTAGATCGTTTGTTAATTTTAGGAGAGCAGTTTCTGTGGAGTGTTGAGGACGAAATCCAGACTGAAGGGGATCGAGAAGGCCATTATCAGCGAGGTGGACGCTCAGTCGGTTGTAGACCAGACGTTCGAGGAGTTTGGATAAGAAGGGGAGCAAGGAGATGGGGCGTAGGTTGTTAAGATTGGATGGGTCCAGTGAGGGCTTTTTAAGTATGGGTCTGATAAGTGCATGTTTTAGAGAGTTAGGGAAGATGCCAGAAGAGAGGGAGAGATTGAAGATGTGGGTTAGAGAGTGTAGTATAGGGCCAGAGGGTGAACGTAGCATTTGTGAGGGAACAGGATCCAGAGGGCAGGTGGTAAGGTGGACATTAGCAAGTAGTTTAGCAACTTCGTCTGTAGTGGTGGGGTTGAAAGAGGGAAATAATGATTGTGCCTGTGGGCATGAAGTGTAAAGCGTGGAGGGTGTCGGCACAGTAGAGATCTCAGCGCGAATAGTATCAATCTTCTGTTTGAAGTGATTGGCGATCTCCTGTGCAGTGAGTGAGTTGGCGGGTGGAGGCGGTGGAGGACGAAGTAGAGAGTTGAAGGTGGAGAAGAGTTGACGGGGACAGGATGATAAGTTGCTAATGAGAGTGGTAAAATAGGTCTGCTTGGCAGAGAGGAGGCTGGAGTTGTATTTTTGGAGTTCAGATTTATATTGGTAGAAATCTCTCTGGGACTTAGTCTTACGCCACAGGCGCCCCAGAGCACGACTACGTTTTTTAAGACTTCTAGTATCATCTGTTTGCCAGGGTTGAAGGGGTCTGGGCTTGATTCTGTGTGTAGTGAGGGGGGCAAGTGAGTTCAGTGAGGCTAGAAGTGAAGCGTTGTACACAGAAGTGGCTAGGTTGGTGCAGGATAGGGGAGAGATTTTGTCGTAGAGGTTGTTGATGGTAGAGTAGAGAAGAGAAGGGTTGAAATGACGTAGGTTTCTGCGGGTAACTTTAAGGTGGTTGGAGGGAGAGGAGGTGAAGGAGAGGGAGAGAGTGAAACTAATAAGGTGGTGATCAGAGAGAGGGGATGGATAGTTAGAGAGGTTGCATGGAGTGCAAAGGCGAGAGAACACGAGGTCAAGGATATTGCCTTCTGAGTGAGTTGGAGCATGTATCCACTGCTTCAGGTCAAAGGAGGATGTTAGGCTGAGAAGTTTGGAAGTGGAAGGAGTGTTAGTATTAATAGGGATGTTGAAGTCCCCGAGAATGATAGTGGGGATTTCAGAAGAAAGAAAGTAGGGTAGCCAGGCAGAGAAGTCTTCAAGAAAGGTTGATACTGGTCCAGGGGGCCTGTAGATTACAGCTATCCTTAGAGAAATTGGAGAGAAAAGGCGAATACAGTGTGCTTCGAAAGAGGAGAGTGACAGAGAGGGAGGCGGCTGAAGTACCTGAAAGGTGCTATGTGGGGCTAGCAGGATTCCGACACCTCCTGCCTTACGTCCGCAGGATCTGGGGGAGTGAGTCCAGAGAAGACCACCATGGGATAGGGCAGCAGAAGATGCAGTATCGGATTCGTGGAGCCAGGTTTCGGTAATGGCGAGTAGGTTAAATGAGTTGGCAATAAAGAGGTCATGGAGAGAGGTGAGCTTGTTGCTGACAGAGCGCGAGTTCCAAAGGGCACAAGAGAAAGGGAGTCTGGATTTTGGAAGAATAGAAATGGGAATTAAATTGTGTTGATTGCGGCGGCTGCTGCCAGGGGGTGCAGGGCGATGGGCGCATGGGGTACAGTTAAATGATGGAGGCCCAGGGTTTGGGGATATATCTCCAGAGGTTAGGAGAAGCAAGAGGGTGAGGGAGGTAATATGGGAGTGGGATTTATATGAAATGACATGCCCCAGGGTCTTGGAGATTTTTAGTGTATGTGGATTTAGAATTAGCAGGAGTAATTTTTCTCCTTCGTTGATGTGCGCTGATGAGGCAGCACTGGAGGGCACTGCATAGCATCAGTGCCTCTTCCTGTTCGGGACCGATGTACCTCTGTCAGAAGCCGAATACCGATCTTCTGTTTACATAATTTGATCAGCTGTCATTGGCTGACAGCTGATCACATGGTAAGGGGCTGGAATCAACCCCTTGCTCCGATTTGTGATCAGCCAAGTCTCATTGACTCGGTGATCGCATGCAGCTCATGCATGGGAGGGTGTCTATTGACACCCTCCCAGCAATTAAGGCCTGTGCTGTAGCCGTCGTTCGGCTATAGTGAGGCGGTTAATGTAGAATACTCTTTTAAACCTATATAGTTAAAGAGTAACTCCACTTTTGTTGAGAAAAAAAATTCCCCTCTGGGTGATCTATGTACATTGCAAGGATTTTAACAAATTTTGTTCCAGATTCCTACCTTTTGTTTATGCTGAAGAAATCCATGTGTTTCTATGTGCTAAGTGAGTCTACTAGTAGTTTCATAATTATCATGCAGCTGCAGACCTTTGATGACAATTGCAGGGTCAGCATCCCTTTAGACGTGATTGCCTATTGGGTGTTTTACCAAAAAAGACATTTTTGCTGCAGGGATGCCTGAAATCTGACTTGTATCTTAGTGCAGACTTCTGGAAAAAACAGTGAGCCAATCACACAAGCAGGAAATTACATATCTGAGGGGCGTTCTGTACACATTGTATATATACATATTTTTTCCCCCTGAAAGTGGAGTTACCCTTTAAAAACTTCAATACTAGACACTTTCATCCCCTTCCTGTCCAGGCCAATTTTCAGATCTGTCACACTCTAAATGACAATTACTCAGTCATGCAACACTGTACCCAAATTAATTTTGTATCATTTTTGACACTAGTGTCTTGAAAAAGTATTCATACCACTTAAAATGTTCCACATTTTGTCATGTTACAAACAAAAATAAATGTATTTTAGTGGGATTTTATGTGATAGACCAACACAAATTGGCACATAATTGGAAGGGAAATGATAAATGGTTTTTAAAATTATTTACAAATAAATATGTGAAAAGCTACATAGTTAGGTTGAAAAATGACAAGTCCATCTGGTTCAACCATAAAAAAAAATAAAAATAAATAAATATAATACAATCCCATATACCCAATCCTATACCCACAGTTGATCCAGAGGAAGGCGAACCCCCCCCCCCCCCCCCCCAGAAAAGCAGGGTAAAAAATTCCTTCCTGATCCCAGAGAGGCAATCGGATTTTCCCTGGATCAACTTTACCTATAAAATGTTAGTACCCAGTTATATTATGTACATTTAGGAAAGTATCCTGGCCTTTCTTAAAGCAATCTACTGAGCTGGCCACAACCACCTCTGGAGGGAGTCTATTCCACATTTTCACAGCTCTTACTGTGAAGAAACCTTTCCGTATCTGGAGATGAAATCTCTTTTCCTCTAGATGTAAAGAGTGCCCCCTTGTCCTCAGTGTTGGCCGTAAAGTGAATAACTCAACACCAAGTTCACTATATGGACCCCTTATATATTTATACATGGTGATCATATCCCCCCCCCCCCTTAATCTCCTCTTCTCAAGAGTGAATAAATTCAGTTCCTCTAATCTTTCCTCATAGCGGAGCTCCTCCATGCCTCTTATCAGTTTGGTTTCCCTTCTCTGCACTTTCTCCAGTTCCAAGATATCCTTTTTGAGAACTGATGCCCAAAACTGAACTGCATATTCAAGATGGACTTTGGAAACCACAGCTTGCTCGTTATTATTGAGCTTATTATCTAGCAAACCCCCCAGATCCTTTTCCACCATTGATTCCCCCAGTTGTACTGCCCCTAGTATGTGTGATGCATGCATATTCTCAAGTGCATAACTTTACATTTATCAACATGAAACCTAATCTGCCACATAGTCGCCCATCTAGACAGTGCATTGAGGTCGGCTTGTAAACTGGAGACATAGCATAGCTTAGTGTCATCTGCAAAGACAGAAATGTTACTTTTAATCCCAGACCCTATATCATTTATAAAGGGGATTCAAAAGTAAGGGTCCCAGCACTGATAACTTTAGACCGTTTATAGTAAGTCATTAACCACTATTCTCTGAATTCTGTCTTTTAGACAGTTTTCTATCCATTTACAAATGGATCTTTCCAAGCCTGTAGACTTTACCTTACACATAAGCCGTGTGTGGGGAACTGTGTCAAGTAATTGTGAAGTGGAAGGAAAATAATAAATGTTTTTTTTAAATTCTTTACAAATAAATGTGAAAAGTGTGGCGTGCA